>NC_064640.1:422829729-423143479 GCF_023864345.2 Schistocerca serialis cubense
TGTAGCCTGCAGCAGTTGTGTGGCTGTGTAACCCACCTGCTGGTGAGGTGCACAATACGTTCACCCTCTTCAACCGGCTGGCAAGACAGGATGCTTGGTCCTTGCAGCCATGAAAGGGTTAATGTAACACATCTTTGAATGCCATCATTTTGCAATATTAAATTTAAAGGAATTTAGTTATATCCTACTTCGTTTTACTAACCAGACTGTAATTCAGTTTAGCTGCTGCTTTTAACTGTTTGTTGAATGCAGGCAATAATGTACTTACATTACCATCTATTTTCTAAGATGATCAGTTGCAGAGATTGAATCTGATAGTTGATGTAATAAAACATGGTGATCTAAATAGAAGATTGGAAGTGAGTTTGTGTGTGTGTGTGTGTGTGTGTGTGTGTGTGTGTGTGTGTGTTACAGTGGTGTATCGTAAGAAACATGAATGTAATGTAATCATTAGTACTGGGGGGGGGGGGGGGGGAGAGAGAGACACAACCTTCTTTGTCTGTTTCCATAGTTAATCGATCATTGTTATGAATGATGCTGAGTTGATGAAGAAACTCTATTAATAATCTTTTCCATGAGACCACACTATAAAAATGTGGTTTCACGGCAACTGATTCAAGTGTTCTCTCCTTGAAATCCTCCATAAAAAGGTGGCCAGTAAGGGAGACAAAGGATGTCCATGGTCATGCCGTCAATCTGTTCAAAATATTCTTTGTTGAAAATAAAATAGTTCAAGGAAAGAGCATGCCAAAACAAACCAGTGACGTTCTTCACCTGAAACTTATTACTAATTTGTGCCAAAGAATTTGCAAGCGGGACTCTTGTAAAAATTCCACATCAAGGCTAACTAAACAATCCAGACTGCACGGAAACAGAGCCCTCAGGCTGTTGATACAGTCATCTAATTTAAGGTCTGAGCGAAAAAGCTAGGCGTTTGGCTAAACTGTATGAGCTCCATTGTTGCTCACTGTTGGATGTAAAGGTAGACTGTGAGTTTTTGGAAGGCCATACAGTCTTCGTGGTACACAAACATGTGGCCTTAACATCCTGATGAACTCTTGAGATTAGGAGGAGGAATTCTGGAGTGCAGGAGTTTCCTGTTTCACACATCCTGTAAGGTTGTAATCAGTGCCTCCATAGGTAGAATCACTTAGTAGTCCATATATCTTGTCATTGTACAAATTAAGAGGTAATGAAATGTTTACTTTCCTTTGTCAGCCTTCAGTACTACATCAGGATCCTTTTGTAGATTTCGTAGTACTGCGTTTTGTGCAGAGGCTGAGTTACTATTTTGAGGAACAGTTTTCAAAAAAGTGTGGCAAGTTTCCTGTCTTATTTGTTTTGCAACATCCAAAGGAAGGTGTTGTATAGCTTATTAAAGGTGGTGCTGTAGGTGTTGGTGCAAAATTGAATCACTTGCTTAATACATACAGCAGACCATTGTCCAAATTTTTCTCTGTGAAATTGACAACAGAATGTTGAGCATTTACTCTTTGTTGTGATGTGTGGCAACAGGTAATCAGATTTTGATATAATAATAAGTAGTTTTGTGAATGGTGGTGAAAAAGCCATACAACACCATCTTTTGAAAGCTGTACTTACAGTTTTTCATTTTTTAATTATGTAAAATCTCTCTTTATGTGCTGTTGTTACTGTGTTTTGTGCACACTGAAGGCTTTGTCTTCATTTTATGAATGTAGGAATATCAAGAGTAGTACACCATGAAATATGTTTCTGTAGTACAGTATATAATAATAAGTACGTTATAAATGTGTTATATGAAGCATAGCTACAGGATTAAATAGCTTTTATTTTTGTAAATTACAGTATTAGCAACACATTTTAGGGTATCTAAGCCACAAACATTTCTCTGAAATTATACTGATTAACTATGTTAGTTAATTGACAGTTCCTTTCTTGACTCATTTATGATGCTTAGGTTAGTTTTTTGTGGATTGATATATTTATTTTGATGTAAATTATTTCACAAAATATGTCTTAACAATTTTATGGTATGCTTTCCCCTCTTCCTGCCTAGGCTGATTGTTTCCTTTCCTGTTTCACTATGCAATGCTTTGCAGTCAATTGTAACTGCATTTCATAGAGATGAAGTGATGGATAATTCCATATACAGTTCAGTATCTCGGTAGGAGACACCACATTTAACTTGGTTTTATAATCTCTGCAGCAGTGTAGTTCTCTGTTGTAATACAGGAAGCAAAAGGCTATTTACAACTTGTACAGAAACTAGGCAGAAGTTACAAGAGTCGAGGGGGCATGAAAGGGAAGCATAGGTTGAGAATGTAGCGGGCAGGTTTGTATTGTAATCCCCATGTTGTTCACAGTCTGTACATTGAGCAAGCAGTAAAGGAAAGCAAAGAAAAATTTGGAGAAGGGAACAAAATTCAGGGCGAAGAAATAAAAACTTTGAGGTTTGCCAACGACATTGTAATTCTGTTGGAGACGGCAAAGGACTTGGAAGAGCAAGTGTTTTGAAAAGAGGATGTAAGATGAACATTAATAAAAGCAGAACAAGGGTAATGGAATGTATTTGAATTAAATTAGGTGATGCTAATGGAATTAGAGTAGGAAATGTCACTCTAAAAGCAGCAGATGAGTTTTGCCATTTGGGAAGGAAAGTAACTGATGAAAGTCGAAGAAGAGGGGATATAAAACATAGATTAGCAATGGCAAGAAAAGTGCTTTTGAAGAAGAGAAATTTGTTAACTTTGACTATAGGTTTGTGTGTTAGGATGTCTTTTTCTAAAGGTATTTGTTTGAAGTGTAGCCTTGTATGGAAGTGAAACATTGGCGATAAACAGTTTACACTAGAAGAGAATAGAAGCTTTTGCAATGTGGTACTACAGAAGAATGCTGAAGATTAGAGTGGTGGATTATGTAACTAATGAGGAGGTGCTCAGTGGAAATTGGAAGAAAAGAAATTATATATATATATATATATATATATATATATATATATATATATATATATATATATATATATATATATATATATATATATATATATATATATATAGACACACACAAAGATGATGTGACTTACCAAACCAAAGCGCTGGCACGTCGATAGACACACAAAATTCAAGCTTTCGCAACAAACTGTTGCCTCATCAAGAAAGAGGGAAGGAGAGGGAAAGACGAAAGGATGTGGGTTTTAAGGGAGAGGGTAAGGAGTCATTCCAATCCCGGGAGCGGAAAGACTTACCTTAGGGGGAAAAAAGGACAGGTATACACTCGCACACACACTCATATCCATCCGCACATACACAGACACAAGCAGACATTTGTAAAGCTGTAGATTACGGTAAAAAGGAGAAGTTCCATACAGAGTGAAACTACTGGCAAAAACAAAAACAGAAAATAAGACGACAGAAAAGATTTCGAAATGCAACAGTGACAATAACAAACGTATTTGTTGGGTTCAAATTAATGATATGAATTAATGATATGAACCCAACAATTAAGTTTGTTATTGTCACTGTTGCATTTCGAAATCTTTTCTGTCGTCTTATTTTCTGTTTTTCTTTTTGCCAGTAGTTTCACTTTGTATTGACCTTCTCCTTTTTACCCTTTACAAATGTCTGCTTGTGTCTGTGTATGTGCGGATGGATATGAGTGTGTGTGCGAGTGTATACCTGTCCTTTTTTCCCCCTAAGGTAAGTCTTTCTGCTCCCGGGATTGGAATGACTCCTTACCCTCTCCCTTAAAACCCACATCCTTTCGTCTTTCCCTCTCCTTCCCTCTTTCCTGATGAGGCAACAGTTTGTTGCGAAAGCTTGAATTTTGTGTGTATGTTTGTGTTTGTTTGTGTGTCTGTCGACCTGCCAGCACTTTCATTTGGTAAGTCACATCATCTTTGTTTTTAGATATATTTTTCCTACGTGGAATGTTTCCCTTTATTATATATATGATCAGTTGATAGGACATTTTTGAGACATCAATGGATCATCAGTTTGGTATTGGAAGGAAGTGTGGTGGGAGGGGAGGGGGGGGGGGATAAAAATTGTAGAGGGAGATCAAGAGATAAATACAGTAAGGCAAGTGCAAATGGATGTAGGTTGCAACAGTTATTTGCAGGTGAAGAAGCTTGCGTAGGATAGGGTAGCATGGAGAGCTGCATCAGACCAGTCTTCGGACCGAAGACTGTAACACACAACACATTGTATTTATTTTTATTGCAGTTTATGAATATAGCTGCTATGCAGGAGCATCTACACAAGAACAATCTACATAGGAAATATTGAATGTCTAATATGGTTAGCAATATTAAAATCCATGCACTAGGTCATGGAAGGTGTACTTCGTTGATTCCATAAGAAATGAAAATGTTCTGCTGACTTGTTTGATTCTTACATTAAAGCTTCTTTGTTCGATTCTGATCCTCCTGTATGGAGGGCATAGTAATAGTTAAACATGGTGCAGAGAAGCAACTGAAAGAGTTTAAAACAAATAAGTTGCCAGTTCTGCTTGGAATTCCTGTTTTATTTTACAGGGAGTACTCTACAGCACTGCCCCGTAGGTTTGAACAACACACAAGTATTATGGAGATGCTTGGAGGAAGGTGATGTTCTTTTTGAACAACACTATTGAGAAAATTTAGAGAATTGGTATAATGATTCTGCTGCTGTCAACGCAAATTTTGTGTATGGATTGCAAAGACAAGATACGAGAGGTTAGGGTTTGTACGGAAGCATATAGATGGTCATTTGTACGTCGTTCTATTTGCTAGTGGAACAGGAAAGAAAATGACTTAATAGTGGTAGAAGGCCCACCATGCACCATGTGGCTTGCAGAATATGCATGCAGTAGTAGATCACAGTGTTCATTTTTGCACGAGTACTTGGAAAATGTAATACATTTTGAAGTCTTTTGGCCTATTATTGCCTTCCAAAATAAGTCTATTTGAAATTAACTCCCCCACCCCAACCCCCACCCTCTCTCTCTCTCTCTCTCTGTCTGTCTGTCTGTCTGTCTGCCTGCCTGCCTGTCTGTATGCATGCGCGCGTAGGGGAAGGAGATTGTTGTTGTTTCCCTTGTGGTGAATATTTTTTACCTAGTGCTGTTGTTTCCAGGATAGTTCAGATGCTGCCACCATCTATACAATTTATGGAGAGAATAACTAGAGCACAAGATAAATGTTGTGCTTCTCATGGACTTCACCATACGTTGTGGGTACCACGTTTGAGCGCACGGAACTTTAATACATGGATACTGGTATGATAAAATCCTCAATTTATTACAAGCAACCATTTTTTTCCATTGACTTAACTATAGTGCTGTTAATGATAATTTCAGCATGGAATTTGAGGGGGGGGGGAGGAAGTTAATATCATTTTTATTTGAGAGGTTAGCGTTACACCATAAAAGGATCCTAGCGTAGAGCAGACAGTTTGTGTGTGTGGGCACGGCCATTGCTTTAGTGGCCTACATTAGAAGCAACCTTGACAATTTTCACATAGTTTTATATCTGTATTGATCATGATGTTTTTGATAGTTTCTGAATTTCCACTTCCACATCATTTTTATTTTATTTCCAGGAATACCTTCTGAAACAGACAGCAAATGGTCAAGTTTTGGAAGATGTTATTCAAAATGTAAATGTAAACATGACTACAACAAAACTGGATATTTCACTTGTGAAAGAATTTATTGCAAGATTTACACCCAAAGTCACTAATGCAAGTAAGTTATTCACACAAAAAAATCATTTGTGTGGGTTTTGGTAACTTTTTTTTGCTAATATACTTTTACGTAATATACTTCTATATTTCATCTTTAATTTTACATTTCAACACAATTGCTACATCTTGCCACTCCCTAGTTTTTGGTTAAGTCAGTCTGTCATTTAACCGTATATTTTAACCTATACTGTTTAGTTTCTTTCCTTACAGTCTCTCACTAACATTTCTGTATCTCATTTCCCATAAACCATGGCCACTGTTAAACGTTATCTTTCTGGGTTTATGCTTGTTGGGCTCATTATAATTTTTCTTACATTCCTGTTTCTATTTGTACATTATTTATTCCTTTCTCAGTTCACTATATGCTTCTTGTTATGTTTTTCTACCATTTCACTGCTTCTTGTCAGAGATCCTTTTGAAGATTTTTGTCTCTGATAAGTGTCTAGTTTCACATTCACTCATCTGCCCGCACATGTGCCTCCAGCTAACTCACACAAAATGGAACCTTCCCAAATTTACACTGTACCATGTTTTAACTCCGCCCAGGTACCCAAGTAATTGCTTATGGTGTTATTAGTTATCATTTTCTTCAGATAGTCAGCCTTCTCAATGGTTTTTCCACTATGCTGTTTCTTAGATGTGTTAACAGTCCAAAATGGCGTCACTGTTTTAATGTCGCAGAGAATGTATAGTGACCAGAATAGTACAAGACCAGGAATGACTCAAGTACTAGTAAAAAGAGCCTGACCTGCCAAGGGACTCGCAGTAAGTCTCCTGAGAGTAAACAAGTGGGCAACAAGGAGAGGAAAACATACGATGGAGACAGCACACCAGAGTACAAAGGCTAACAAGTAAACCCAATGATATGCTGGGAGAGCAGTACAGTGGTGCATAGAAATCCTGACTGTCTGCAGAGCTGCTGCGCTGCTGGCTTTAAAGGACAGCTGCAGGTGCTCCTAGGCCAGCAAGATGGGCATATTCTGGTGGTGGCACTTGCATCAATGACACCAGTGTCCGCAGAGGTGCAGCATGGTCTAGCGGCTGTTGTCGAGTTTCATACCCTGTGGTGGGCCTTCAAGCTCACCCAGCCAAGATACTAGATCCCTTCCCCCTGAAATGGGCACATAGGGCTGGAAGTGCTTTGGACAGTGCATGGGAAGGCGAACTGTTGCATGGGTGGAGTCTTGGCACAGAAACCCACTGGCCTATAGAAAGGAACCAGGGCATCTGGCAATGTGCTGGGGCACTGTGGTATGGGCAACAATGTTGTGGGTGATGATGGACAAGAGGGTGAAGTGTGCTCTGAAATCACCACCTCTATGCCTACACCTACAGGAACTGCCTCTGGTGCTCTGGAGCACTATTGATACCTGTGCGGCTGTGGGAGCAGGAAGGGCAGGCGTTCCAGGGCCGACCAACTGTGCAACTGTGATGCAATTGGTAGGCACAGGCAGAGATGGTTGATATGCTGGCTCTCCAAAACCCTTGGAGTGTCCACTGTTGCAAGGCATCACCCATGGGTGGCAGCAACTGTGGCCTGCACCCATTCGCATTTTGCCCCATATTACCCTGCCCACAGAGCTGAACCCAGCAGAAAGCACCTGGAATGCCGAATCCATTATTTCGTGGTACAGGAGATGGGGGAAAGTACACGGCTTCCACTCACTCATGGAACAGTTATGCCTAGTTACGGTTGTGGACAAGGGTGGTCCTGTACGGGCTCAGTAAAATCATGACCACAGATTTGGCAGTGGAAGTGCTCACCACCTTTAACATTTGCTGTTTGTCTTCACATCATATGCTTTGCTACTCCATTGGAGGACAGGTAAATGGTGGTCTAAATGGGAGCTTCATGCCATTGGAGACACAAAACTGTTCAGAAGGTGTCACTGTGACTTGAGGCCCGTTGTCAGACACAGTGGTGCTGGCAAGAACTTTGATTCCTAGAATCTGGATGAGTGCATTGAGGGTGTCATCAGTGATGGTGGACACCATGGTGACCACATAGGGGTAATTAGAATAAACGTCAATGACAAGGCCACATAGACAACAAAGTCCAGACGAATGCATACCCAGGGGGTGACAGGGTGGGGGCTTGGGCCTTGGGGTGAAAGGCTGGGGTGGAGCAACATAGTGCCAGGTGCAAGCAGAGCAGCTGCACATTATGGCCTCAACATTCTTGTCAGTCCTGCTCAATAGGCATGGCACCTTGCAAGAGCTTTCATCTGTGGCATACCCCAATGCCCACGATGGAGGAGTCGCAAAATATGAGGGTGCAGGGTAAGCAGGGTGACAACATTGTAATTATACACTGCTGTGTGAAGCAAGAGAACATCAGAGATGATTGACAGGTGGTGTGAGAGGGGAGCCAAGACCCAGAGTTCTGGATCAGTAGACATGAAAAAATGTCAGCCACACATGGAGCACATAGTGCATGACACACCAGAAGATAGGATTGTGGCATGTGTCTGCAGCAGTGTGGATGTGTAATAGGAAATCCTTCCAAGCCATGCTGCCATTCAACATCAGTGTGGAAATGGGATATTTCTCATTGGTCAAGTGCGGGGTCTGCTCCTGAGGGCAGGTAAGAGACAGAATCCACTTCTGCATGTTGTGCTGTAGACTTATACTTATTGGTGTAATTTTAGGAGCTGAGCAAAAGTGCCCAACACTGGAGCCATTTAGCTGTCCACTCGGGAAACCGAGAGTAGGGTCTAAAGACTGCTACCAATGATATGTGGTCTGTCATGAATGTAAACTTAGTCCTGGAAAGGTAAACATAGAACTTCTTAATAGCGAAGATAATCACTAAAGCTATATTTTTCAATCTAGAAGTAGCTCTTTTGAGCAGGTCTCAGGGACTCAGGTGCAGTACTGTTATCACTCCTATGAGCCAGCACTGCAAAAGTGCCATAAGGGGAAGTATCAGCAGCCAAAACCAGGGGACATCTGAGAACAGTGCACAAGGCAGGGCGCTGAGCACAGCAGATGCTTCAGCTGTGTGATGGATCCCTTCTTTGTTGAGAAAGTGTTCTAGGCATTCCACCTGCTCCTGAAAAAAAAAAAAAAAAACAGCATTTGTATAGGTTGCACTTGAGCCCTGCTTTACGCAAAATAATAGGGAGGGCACATAGGGTCTGCAAGTGATTCTGAGACAAAGTGCTCATGACAATTGAGTCGTCAAAGTAATTGGTACATGCAATGGTAGAACCTACTAACTGTTCCAGGTATCTCTGGAAGATTGCTGGTGCGGAAGAGATCTCAAAGGGTAAGTGCTCATATTTGTGTATTCTAAAGGGAGTGTTGATGACTGTAATGTGTTGTCATTCCTCATCCAGTGTGATATGCAAATAGGAGTCAGCAGGATCTTCGAAAAATATTAATCTCCAACAAACTTTATGAGGTGGTCCTGTGGGCATGGTATTGGTTAGATTTCCTCATGCGACTGCGCATTGATTGCCAATTTAAAACCTCCACATAGCCGGAGGGAGCCATTGGGATCCTTTACACAAGTGTGGCCGAAGCATTGGTTTTTACACGTTAAATAACCCTAGCTTCGTGGGGATGAAAGAGTGCCTGCTTAATGGCTGTCTATAGGGAGACAGGAATAGGATGAGCTCATTAGAAATGGGGCACTGCATCTAATGTTAAGGAGATATGAGTCTGTAGATGTGTGGTACACCTCAGGCCAGGTATGAAAAAAGGCATGAATGCAGAGTTCGTAGAGTTTCTGGAAGGAAACTATATCAGAGACGACCTGAACCTCATCAGTGATGGAAATCCAAACCGTGACAAGACAACCAGACCAAAAATGGTGCCAGCAGAGTGACGATTGACCACAGTGTTACTGTTCGTGTGGCATATCCTTAGGCCGTGATGATCGTGAATTGACCACGGAGAGGAATCAAACAGTCACCATATGCAACCAGTGCACAGGAAGGCAGGTCCAAGTCGGGGAACACTGATGAGCATATATTTGGAGGTTTATCAAGGATTCACAATTGTTAGATTGCTAAACATCTTAGTAGCAAAAGGATCACCATGAGAAACAGCCACCTGAAGTCCATTCTTAGTTTCTTGGCACTTGTGGGGACTGGGATCTAACTGTCTCAATGTTTTATCATGGACTGTTCAGAGATGCCCATGTCTCGCACACAATGGTTGCAGTGCACCCAACATTCTGGACAGTCTGCATGCGAGTGTCCCATGAAGCAGTCGGGGCCACAATGGGAGACCCTGCTGCATACTGGCTGTTCAGAGGCCATTGACATGTCTGAAAGTGAAGAATCACAACTCTGCCTTTGGGTAAAAGACTTAAAGATAATTCCACCCCCAAGGCAGTAGCTGGATCCTGTGACCTGGGGACAAGCCATGAGGCATTTGCAATCTCAAAAGCGTACACAATTTTCAAGATATCATACAAGGAAGGGTTGTCCACTTTCAAATTTGCAGTGTGTACTTTCGGGTGGGGAGGTATTTGGATCACTAAATTGTCAATCAAAGAATCTGCATACGAGGTTTTACAAGTCAGTTTCACGACAGTGAAATCTCAATGTTGAATCAACCTTTGCAAATCCATTGCCCACATTGTTAGGGGCTCTGAATTCGTTTTCTGGGCACGAGCTTGCCAACCCTAGGGCTCTGGAGCTGAGGACTGGTAAGTGTCGCTAGTCCTCTGTCACCTTAAGCTTTGGGCATGCTTCAGTGACCACCTGGATTGTGAGGATTGTAAAAACCTCTATAAAAAGCTCTTCAATCTCAAGGTGTGCTGCGTGCTGAGGAGATGCATGACTGTTGAGATGGAAAGTCACTAGTGGGCAACCTCTAAAGAATCTGACACAACTCAGTTTTATTAGGTTTACCTAGGCATGCCTGGGGGGGTCTCTGTTCTAGGTGGACCTTTATTTCCCTAGCTGCTCGCAGGACTGAGATGGATCCTTCGAAATTTTCTCTTCATCTACCGAGCGGAAAGAGTGGACCACTGGTAGGCACCAACCCTCAATCTAACAAGTGAGCTCATGTAGCCAGTCTTCCAGATGCAGGATGTTCGCAGATTTCTTCTGTCAATAGTAACAGAATGAATGCTACTGGTCAGAATGTGTTTTTGATCATGAAATGTAAGGAGAGCAACTTTGAGAAGGTCTTACTTTTTAAATTCAGAAAGGTTCAGACAGCATTACAGGGACATTGAAATCAGTCAAGAGATTGCATAGTGGCACCCTATTGGTTGAAACTGCTAGTTTCCAACATGTCACCAACTTCCGGAAAGCTAAGTGACTTGGGGAATATGCCACAGAAACGGAGCTCCATGACACCTTGAATTACAGCAAAGGTGTTGTGTTGAGGTCTGGTCGACATTCCCAAGGAGGAAATGAAAGATGAAATGGCTCAAGGAGGAGTCGTTGATGTGGAAAAATATTTTGAAAAGGGCGGATGGGGATCTCGTACAATCTGACACATTCATCTTTACCTTCAATAGCACAAAACTCCCAAAGTGTATCAAGGCAGGTTTCCTTCGCCTAAGCATACGGCCCTATGTCCCCAACCCAATGTGCTGATTTAAATGCCAGTGGGCACACCATTCTAGGATGTAAAGAAGGAGCCACTTGTGACAAATGTGACAAGGCCACCCATGATGAAGTTGGTTGCTCCTCTCTTCCAAAGTGTGTAAATTGCTCTAGGGATCACCCGTTCTGTAGTGGAGAATGCAGGATCTTCATTGAAGAAAGGAAGAAAAAAGGAAATTAAAACATCGAAACGCGTCCCATATGGTGAGGCCAAGAAGATATATAAGGCCACATAGCCTCCCACATTCACTACATCTTTAGCTTCGACCCTTAAAAATCCTATTTTGACAACCAACACTTCTACACAAATGGAGTTTGCTAGTATCAGCAGTAGTACCTGCATTTGTCAGTGCACTTGTCAAGCTGCATTCGTTTCGGAGCCCATAGCACTCCTGAGAACATCAGATAAAGCCACAGTTGCCACCATTGTTGAGCTCCCAGTACTGTAAAGTTTGTCTGTCAAAAAAAAAGTCTGGCTTTGCCTCCACTGCTGCTGTGGTAGCTCCTAAAAAGTCCTCCCAGACTGAAAAAGCAAATGAGAAACTTCCACCACAGGCGAAAACAGGTCATGTCAACGTCATTCAACTTGATGATTCTGCTGCTTCTACCTCAGAGGCAATGGATTGCAAAGTCTGTCCAGGGCAACCATCTTGCGCCAAGGCTGAATCTCTACCTGTTGTGGGCTCCCCACCCCAGTGGAAAGACAGTGTGAAAGTGCAACCCCCATGGTAAATGGCTTGCATACTACAGTAGAACATAATTGGGTTCAGGACTCATGTGGAGGAACTGAAACTCCTGACACAAGCATACCCCATGTGCTTGTGTTTACAGAAAACATGTTTCAAACCCACTGATGCCCCTATGCGACAGGGCTATACCCTCCACTGATAGGATGACCTGACTGGGGGGAAGAGCCAGTGGAGGGATTGTTGTGTTTGTTAATAACACAAACCAATCTGCTGCTCTCTCCTTGGTTACTGACCTCCAAGCAGTAGCTGCTGCTGTTCATGTAGGTCAGAAGATCACTATCTGATCCCTGTATTTAGCTCCACAGATGCGATAGACTCAGAGGCCCTACTGCACAACTCCTCCATCTGTTTCTCCTCATGAGTGATTTCAATGTCCACAATGTATTATGGGCCTTGAACTATACTTGTTCCATAGGTCAAGTTTTGGAGAACTTAACGGTGTCTCAGGAATTGTGCAGTGGGCAGTCCCAATCATTTCTCAGCTGCTACTAGGTCATCGTCAGCCATCAACCTCTCTTTCTTCTCTCCAGCCCTTGCTGATGCAGCACAGTGGGAAGCAACTGATGACCTTCATTCCAGTGACCACTTCCCTCTGAAGACTAAGGACTCTCATGGATATGATGGAGTGCCTAGCAGAATATTAAAGTACTGTGCTGCACATGTTAGGCCTGTATGTAGCCATATTTGTAATTTTTCCTTTAGGAATGGTCAGTTTCCTGAATGATTACAGTACTCAGTAGTAAAGCCACTTTATAAAAAAGGAGGAAGGGACAATGTAGACAATTTTAGACCTATTTCTATGCCAACATTGTTTGCTAAAGTTATTGAAAAGGTTGTGTATGTAAGGATAATTGATCATTTTATATCACGCGATTTGCTATCAAATGTACAGTTCAGCTTTAGAAGTTGTTTAGCAACTGAAAATACTATATTCTCTTTTCTCTGTGAAGTGCTAGATGGGTTAAACAAAAGGTTTTGAACACTAGGCATATTTTTTGATTTAACTAAGGCATTTGATTGTCTTGGTCACAAAACATGTCTCCAGAAGTTGGACCATTATGGAATATGGGAAGTATCTCACAATTGGTTCACCTCTTACTTTAGCAACAGACAGCAAAAGGTTATTTTTAACAATGTTGAGAATGGCTGTGATGTGGGGTCTGAGTGAGGTACAATCAAGTGGGAGGTGCTGCAGGGATGGATGGTTGGAGCCACTCCTGTTCCTTATTTATATAAATGATATGCCCTCTAGTATTTGGGTAACTCTAAAATATTTCTGTTTGCTGATGACACTAGCTTGGTAGTAAGGGATGTTGTGTGCAACATTGGCTCGGTTTCAAATAGTGCAGTTCATGGCTTGTAGAAAATAAACTAACGCTAAATCACAGTAACACTCAGTTTTTACAGTTTCGAACACACAATTCAACAAAACCTGATGTTTTAATTTCACAGAATTGGCATATGATTAGTGAAACTAAACAGTTCAAATTTCTAGGTGTTTCAGACAGATAGTAAACTGTTGTGGAAAGCCCACATTCAGGATCTTGTTCAAAGACTTAATGCAGCCATTTTTACTATTTGGTGTCTGGAGTGAGTGAGCATTCGACACGAAAATTAGTCTACTTTGCTTATTTTCATTCGCTTATGTCGTATGGTATTATATTTTGGGGTAACTCTTCCCATTCTAAAAGGATATTTTTGGCTCAGAAACGGGCGGTTCGGGCAATAAGTGGTGTAAGTTCATGAACCTCTTGCCAACCCCTGTTCACGAGTCTGAGTATTTTGACATTGGCCTATCAATATATGTATTCCTTACTGTCATTTCTTGTTAATAATATTAGCTTATTCCCAAAAATAAACAGCTTTCACTCAGTTAATACTTAGCAGAAATCAAACCTGCATTTGGATTGAATTTCCTTAACTCTTGTGCAGAAGGGTGTGCAGTACACTGCTGCGTCCATTTTCAATAAGCTACGACTCGAATTCAGTAATCTTGGCAGTTATCCATGCACTTTCAAATTGAAACTGAAGAATTTCCTCATGGATCGCTCCTATTCTGTTGAGGAGTTCCTTGAAAAATTAAGCTGATTCTTTTTGTATTGTTGATAGCATTTACTTAAACTCATGGATAGACTTTTTTGGGTTCATAAACATTTTATTTTTATTTGTTATTATTTTTATGTTGTAATTTCATGTACTGACATGTTCCATGGCCTTGGAGTTTTGCTCCTCAATTTGGTCCTACAGAACTTGACGTGTAAATAAATAAATAAATAAAATTTAGTGTAGTACAGGAGAGATAGCACTCCTGCAAATGTTGTAATACTCTGTTTTCTGCCATTTTAACTGAACATCACAACTCTACAGCTGTCTTTACGGATAGGTCAAAACAGGGGGGACTCTATTGGTTGCTCTGTTGTTTTTCCCTGATCGTGTCCTCAAGGCCCAACTGCCTTGAGACTTTACTGTCTTTGATGCAGAGCTGTATGCAATCTTGCAGGCACTGGAGCAGATGGGGCATGCTTTGTGTGTTAAATTACTTGTTTGTTCCTATTCTATGAGTGCACTTTACTCTCTACAATGCTTGCACCCAGCAGATAAAGTAGTCCAGAATCCAGGGTGCCCTCTTTCAGCTACAACGTCTGGGGACGGAGGTGTCATTCTGCAGCATTCCAGGACACATGGATATTGCGGGGAACAGAAGGGTGGATCTCGCAGCCAAGGAGGCGTGTCCTGATCCTCAGTTATTTCAGTGTGCCATCCTCCTACATGCTATCACCTCGCTGTTGATGCACAGAGTCGTGTCGATTGGAAGAAGACTGACTGGAAGGGACTGATAATAAGCTATGTGTTGTAAACCACATTCTGCGACCGTGGTGTACCTCCTTTCGGTCACAAAGATGGATGAGGCCCTGCTTACTTGTCTTCACATAGGCCACAGTCTTCCAACCACATGGCTTCTTGCTCCAGTGAGAGGATCCTCCAATGTGTGGTGCTTGTGACATACAATCTGTGTGCACCAAATTTTACTAGATTTCGTTTTATTTTTGTCCAGAGGACAGCGGCAGATTAACTGGCAGATCTGCCCTCTATTTTAAATGATGTTGAAATGAATGTGGTTATAGTGTTAAGATTTTGTAGTGTGTTCAACTTGTTGTTTCCAAAAATTTTATGCTAATGTTCGTAATGTGTTAACTGGGTGACTGACTCACCAATGTGTTTTTTTGTAAGAAGTCAGCTAGTCACATTTCCCTGTGCTTTTCTTTTCGCTCTTCTGTGGTTTTACTTATTTTTTAATCCCCTTTGTTGTATTAAAGCTTGTGAGATAGTGATCGTGTGTGTCAATGCGAGTAGGGTGGGATTGAGTGAATGATTGGCATTTTATAGGTTCCCTCCTCTTTTTATTGACATTTATTTCTTTTAATGTGAGCAAAGACAATTCTCTCTCTCTCTCTCTCTCTCTCTCTCTCTCTCTCTCTCTCTCTCTCTCACTCACTCACCCACGAGCATTATCACTACCCCAGCTGTGTGTGGTATTGATGGAACTCGAAATGTGATCAGACTGCATGGAATCATTACTAATAATAATTTGATTGCATCAATCACATCTCCTCAAACATGAGCACAACTTGAATCTAGAGTGTAGCCAATTTCTTTAACAAGAAAAATGTCTCTGAGGAAACCCAAGAAAGGAAAAGCATCTCTTTGAGAGTTTTGTTGGAAACCTAAAAGTGGCAAAGTAATGTTTGAACCACTGTGAATACATGCCCCAATCCTCTTTGCTATCATTAAGCAGCAAAAGCACAGGTGGGCAGGTTTCCACCTTATAGTGACCACAGCCTGGAGGGGTTAGGTACCCTGAGCCTGCTGAATATCCTGACAGAGCAACGATGTCTGTAGCTGTTGTAATAGCTGTTGGAACTGTTGTTGGAACTACTGCTGCAGCTGCTGCTGTTCCATGAGTTGCATGAGTTTTCCACCACTGGAGCACCACTAACCTTTTACCTTATCGTCTGTTATGTTGATCAGTGGAATTGGACAAGACTGGAAACGACCCAAGACCCAGTAGTAACAGACCGACTGGCTGAGGGTATCACAGCAAGTCACTTGACAGTAAACAGGTGGACAACAGTGAGAGGAAGGCAAACAGCGGGAACGGCACAGCAGAATAACATGTCCAGCAAGTAAAGAATGTAAGACGTACCACTTTCAGAACAAAGACATCAGTGCGTAACAAGATCAATGCAGCAGTCCATAGAAATCATGTCTGACTGCAGAGATGCTGTGCTGCTGGCTTTAAAGGGCAGTAGTGGATTCTGATAGACCAGCAAGGCGGGCATGTCCTCGTGGTGACAATCACAACGGCAACACCAACACCCATAGGTGTTGCAGTGCTGTCTAACAGCTGTCCTAGAGTTCCATACGCTCTGGTGGGCTTTCAAACTTGCCTGGCCAGGATACAAGAGAAACATTTACTTTCATACTCAATCAGCCATTTTGAACAAGATACACTTTTGTAAGGGATGGGTATATAGTTTCAGAAAATAAGCAAAACCACTGATTTACATGGCCATATTATTTCAGTATCTGACTTTTCAGAACTGTTTTTCTTGCTGGAAAGAAAAATAATCTGTGAATGCATTTTTTTTGTCAGAACACCACAAAAAACTGAGACTCACAACAGTATAGTTACGAGTAAGCTCCTGAATAAGATCTTTCTGTCAATCATGGCTCATTATTTTGCTCGAATGAAAACTGATGTTTGGGTGAGGCAGATCTAGTCGTAATAGGAGAAAATATGAAACTTACTTTTTACATTTAAGAGAACTTTCTTTGCGGGAAGTTATTTCATAAACATATGACATGTATTGCATAAATTTTGCTACTATAGTTACAGTTTGACGCTAATTGTAGTTGTAGAACAGATTGTTCGCTAATTGCAGCTATATTTCATTAATTAATATAAAATATGTGTAAGTTTTCTTTTTTTTTTGTACTGTGTGTAGTAAGGTTCCCACAATTTATTTTGTAGTTATTCCTTATCCACTAGTAAATGTAAGACTTCTTATAGCATGTGTGTCCTAATGAATATAATGTAAAACATGTGCAATGCCTTGCCAGATGTTACTCAGGGCCTGGTGACCTTAATTTTACCTGGAAAAATAAATAAATAAAATATTGACAGTCAGAGATCTTTTTATGTAGAAAGTGAAATATGAAACTGTTAATGCCGCATTTCTTTTGTTATAGAGCAACTTGTTCCCAAGTCCAGTATGCCAAAATTGACAGATGTGTTCTTATTAGATGTTTTGATGACAAGGCTTCATGTTACTGTTGAAGATGGTTTCCTCGAAAATGAAGACTCTGATTCAGACACACAAGGGTAAACAGACTTTTAAAAATGAAGAGCAAACATGCATACTTTGTCTTAAGACATTAGTCACATTGTTTTATTTTTTAAAATTTTTATATATAATCTATCATTTTTCCAGCCCAGAGTCAGTTGCTGTAGCTACTGCTGCTGCACTGTATACTGAAGAGTTATTGCCACACATTTTTAAGCTTCTGGACTGTGTACTAGCCTGCATGAGGTAAAAACTAAATTCTCCACATATTACAGCAATCATTATGAAATATGTTGATTAATTTAATGTCCTACTGAAATCAGATATGCTTGAACATTGAATTTAGTCAATATTGAATTACTCCCCAAAAAGGGCCTGTAAACGTAGGGTAGTAATCCGTATTTAAATTTGTAAATTTTTTATGGTTTATGTAAATGACGTTAAATAAATGCTTAGTATGTTGCTTTTCACATTCTTGTCTAAATTGAATATGCACATTGTTTATATAACAGCCTCCACAGTTAATGGGATAGCCTGACAAAAATAAATTTTCAAACAATATCTGGGATGCATTAAATATTATACAATAGATGTATGCACAGTTACAGATTTTAGCACTGTCATTAGTATTTGCTAAATTGTATTTATAAAATTGTAAATGATAGAAAGACTCCTGAATATGAGAAACAGCCTGAAATTTTTTGATGTAGCTAAGTCTGGTTTTCCAAAAATATTGTATTACGCCTTCTAAATGTACACCTCTTACGTTTTATGCACAGTCTCTTAAACTGTTTAATGGATACAGAAATAAGAAAAATCCCACTCAGAAATAATTAAATTCACAGAAGACAGGTGGATTGGCCATCACTTACCTACAGCTAGCATAACTCTCAGTCCTGCTGATAAAACATGTAAGAAAATAGATAACAGCAGTAGTAACTTTTGGGACCACAGATGTCTTCTCTATGGAGGAAAGAGGAATTGGTTCGGGGTGATACCCTGCCTCCTCCTTATTACAAGATGGAGCCCTCTTAGCTTGTGTTATATCTTGCGTAGTGAGATAATGAGCATCTACAAAAATTACGCAGGATGAGCACGGCATACCACAACACTTGGTGTCAGCAAAAACCCTGGGAGCCAACCTAATTGGCAAGTGAAGAGTCCAAAAGCATGATCAAGAAAAAACTCGGAAACTGTAAGAGCGCAAAAGCGAGAAGAATTCACAACGCTAATGCAAGCGACGGAAGATCGAGTTAGCAGGATCTGTGGCAGCACTTGTGTGTGACTGATTTGGAGTACACGTGTTTGAAGCAGGAAGATTGCAACTCAAGAGGGACTGCCAAATGCAAGCAACACTCACCCCGCGTACGGTGGAGTCACAGAGCAGATATTTTGACCACAAGCAATTCCTTGCCCAACATATGTGCGTCTGATGGTGATATGGAAGCTGGATGTGGAATGACCTGCAGACCCTTCCTTGTCAGACTGCTGAAGGGGATGCAGAATCATCTGGACTTTGTGTTCTTCAAGGAATAGTTGCATTTTGGGCACCTTTCAAAGAATACATTGAGTAGAATGATGTCCTAAGTTGATTTGCCTTTAACCACTTCTCCTTTATTCTTTGAAGAGGGTGTACTCAGGCACACTAAAATGTTGTTATTAAGCTACCTCATTCAGGTATGATTGTAGAATTATTTTCATGTTCCTTGCTCTCTCCACTTTTGTGAGATGTGCATTCTTGTTCGAGATCCATATGCATAACTTCTATTTTGTTTCCTGGGCAATTTGGCAATGGCTTCAACAATTGGGACTTTTACTGGCTGTATGAACGAACTTTGATCTTACAGGGAATTTCTTCTGCTTGAATTTGTTGGTCCAGTGTCGTCTGTTTTCTTGGAATTGGCATAATGCTCGAATGAAAATTCAGTTATTCAACAAACCAATTCCCTGTCAAGCCCACTTTAAAGTCATAAAATTATTGTATGGAAGTGCACCAATCGTAGCTTCATTGCTGACTGAATATTGTGTTGATAGTGACAGTAGAGCCTCTATTGGTGTTATCAGTGGTAACACAAAATATTTTATTGAATGCTGTTTTTTTAAAGTGAGTCAAGGAACCTGAATCCTTGAAAAATTTGGTAATTTATTATCTTCCAAGTGTTAATTGAGGCATTCTCTGGAATGATGACTTGACTGAAATCCAACTTACATATTACACAATCACATCATTTATTCTGAAACCACAATATTTTGTTTATATTTGACAGAAATTTAGACCATGTAGCAGAGTTTAAAACAAATAAAAAACTATTTAAAACATTTTATAATCTGTATCTCAGTCTCGGTATATTTAAGTGGTTGTTCCGAAGAACACCCAAATACTGGGAGAGGGTTAGGGTTGCACCATGCAGTAATTCATATTTCGTTATCTGTGGCTGCAACTACGTCTTGAAATTGCTTATTATCAAAAAGTTCCATCATCTAGAAGCTCACTTATGTACTGACTTTCAGTGTGTTCTGCTTCTTGTTCATCTAGACTTGATTATTGTGTCATCAAAGAGGGTGTTTCCTGACATGGTTTCACTTCGACACATTTTTTTACTGTTTGTCTCTTTTGAACAAAATTGTCTCTTAATTTCTCCGTGTACACATTGGTGACCCTCTGCTTTGTTTTCTGCTTGCCTGTGATGTTCAGAGTCCGAATCTCACCTGCATGCACTCTTATTTCTTGTCCCCTTCATTGTTTTGACATTATCCAGGCTTCCCCAGTGCCCTTGCCAGTATTGTAATAGACTTTTACGCCTGGCAGGTCATTATCAAGATATTTTTCACTACCTCTTTGTGTTGCATTTTGTTGAAATGTTAATAATGTTTCAGTTTAATTTAGGGCTAAGCAGTTTAAATTTCAGTCTCTCGTGTTTAACTAATGGGACATGATCATAATCTGTATATGTTCCAGGATGTATTGTTACGCATTTTAAGATATTGTTAAGTCTTTCCTTAACAGTGAAGTCAGTCTGATGCTCTTGTAACTCTCCCAGGCTTAATTTCTTCCAGTGGGATCCATGTGCTTAATCACTGTTTCTGGAGGGACATCAAAATTTCAGACACCTAGCCCTTCTCTCTGGCAAAATGGGTATAGCCTCTCTGATTTGGTTGACTTCGCACAATCCATAGTCTACTGTGAAATCAAATCCCTTACCTTCTCTAGTTTTGGCATTAGAGTTATTTACTGTAGTATTAAAAATATACTTTTGTTCTTTACTTTGCTGCATACAACATACTAATCAAAAATGCAAGTGAGGTGGTGCAGTTGTTTGTACACTAGTCTTTCATTCGGGGAGAGCTAGTTTTGGGCCATAGACGACAGAGTATTGTCATCTTCCTGAATAGATCAAGGCATATATGAAGATGGTTCTTTTGAAATGCACATGGCCAGTTTTCTTTCCTGCCCTTGATCTGAGCCTGTGCTTCACAACTGAACATACTCCCTCCTTTCCTATTGTTCATAAAATATTTCCAATGTTGTCTTCTTTGGTTCTGTTAAGGATGTGTGTTTATTTCTAATAGCACTAGACAGCTTTTTGTGTTAGAAAAGTTGTGAACCACAACATAAACAAGATTTTCATGCATTAACTGGAATTGACTCTGGCTGAAATCCAAGATGAAAATGAGATGATGATCCTACTCAAATTCCCAGATGTGATCTATAGGCTAAACATGTGCTGAAGTTCCAGCAGTGTGAATGATACGGAACCATGAGTGGTCTAACACTTCCATCCTCGCATACAAACTATGATTTGTATCTGGACAAACCATTGAGAACTAGGCACTAAAGCAAGATGGTGACCTCGGAGGAACAGCAGTAGGCAATAGAAGAACTGTTAGCGCACAGCTAGAGGCTGGGCAGGAAGCTAAAGGCATGCACAGACTCTGCCCACCTGAAGCCAGCTCAGGGAAACTTAAGTGCGCAAAGCACAGCCACACTGACACTTCCCACTGTTGCAGGAGATTGTCTTTAGGAGTTCCACAAGGCTCAGTCTTATACACTATGTAATCAAAAATATACAGGCACCTCAAAAAACATACGTTTTCATATTAGGTGCATTGTGCTGCCACCTACTGCCAGGTACTCCATACCAGCAACCTCAGTAGTAATTAGACATTGTGGGAGAGCAGAATGGGGTGATCTGCGGAACTCATGGTCTTCGAACGTGGTCAGGTGATTGGAAGTGAGAAAACTTGGATTTCACGATCGAGCGGCTGCTCATAAGCCACACATTACGCCGGTAAATGCCAAACGACGCTTCACTTGGTGTAAGGAGCGTAAACATTGGACGATTGAAAGTGGAAAAACATTGCGTGGAGTGAAAATCACAGTACACAATGTGGCAATCTGTTGGCCGGGTGTGGGAATGGCGAATGCCCAGTGAACATCATCTGCCTGTGTGTGTAGTGCCAACAGTAAAATTCCGAGGTGGTGGTGTTATGGTGTGGTCGTGGTTTACATGGAGGGGGCTTGCACCCCTTGTTGTTTTGCATGGCACTACCACAGCAGAGGCCTACATTGAAAGCTTAAGCACCTTCTTGCTACCTGCTGTTGAAGAGCAATTCAGGGATGGTGATTGCACCTTTCAACATGACAACATCCCTATAATGGACTGGCCTGCACAGAGTTCTGACCTCAATCCTATAGAAGACCTTTGGGATGTTTTGGAACGCCGACTTTGTGCCAGGCCTCACCAACAGACATCAATACTTCTCCTCAGTGCAGCACTCCGTGAAGAATGGGTTGCCATTTCCCAAAAAACCTTCCAGCACCTTATTGAATGTATGCCTGCTAGAGTGGAAGCTGTCATCAAGGATAAGGGTGGGTCAACACCGTATTGAATTCCAGAATTACTGATGGAGTGCGCCACGAACTTGTAAGTCATTTTCAGCCAGGTGTCAGAATACTTTTGATCCATAGTGTATATGTCAACAGTCTTCTGTCTAATATACAAGAAACTGAAGTAATTCTTTTGCAGGTGACACTAGTATTGTAATCAGTCCACACATACATAAAGCAACTGAATAAAAGGTTGATAATGTTCTTAAAATTATTATTTAGTGGTTGTTTGCAAATGATCTCTCTCAACTTCAAAAAGACACATGTTCAGTTCAACACATGTAAAGGTACTGCAGCGATGATAAATATAACGCATGGTGAGAAATAATAACTCTATTGGAAACTGTGAAAATTTAAATGGGAAAAACAACATTTTTAACTCCTGAAACAACTCAGTTCGGCTCCTTTTTCACTTCATATCATTGCAAGCAAATAACTAAGTTGCCATGCTTTGCACATTTTCTTTTAATAATGTTGTATGGAATAATGTTCTGGATAATTCATCTTTGACACTAGGATGCCCAGCCTTTTCCTGTCCCCTCTAAGGCCCAGAGGAGTCATTTTGACCCCCACTCTGTGACAGTAATGTTTTGAATTATTATTTCAAACTGTCTGCAATTATTACATTTTAATGTTTTTACATGATTTGTAACCTTTTAAGATACAGAATTGTAAATGAAATTTAACAGATGACAAATAATATCAGTGTCCAAAAGAACATACACCATCTTAATATAGTCAAGGCTAACCGGCCATTGACCTCATCCTTCTGTGCTGGAAGCACACACATTGCCCGAACTCATATGGGACTCGGTAAGATTGTCTGCCACGAGTAGTGAGTGTAATGGGCAGGGGCACAACGATGTAGTGTGTGGACATTAAGTTGGGAATGTGGGTCTCATGGGGAGCATGCAAGGGATAAATCCCTGCAGTCGCATTATCCTCTGTGCCCTCAGTGGCTCAGATGGATATAGTGTTTGCCATGGAAGCAGGAGATCCCGAGTTTGTGTCTCGGTCAGGGGGCACATTTTCAACTGTCTCCGTTGATGTATATTGACGCCTTTTGACAGCTTAGGGTCTTGATTTAATTATCATTTCAATAACATCATTTGTTAAAAAATAATCAAATTGGACTGGAACCTGTAAAACTCAAACAAGAGTTAAGCAAGTGAGGGGCATTTATGAAGTTTTAAATGCTTAGAAAAGTTGAATTATTCATGTTTACAGTAATTTAGCTATTCATACTTCCATACAATTGATACATGTCTATTCAGTTTTCTTGTCTATTTTCCACAAACCATCTTGTTACAAACAGTGAACTTGGAAATAGTTTCATTACACTCACTAAGTTTAAGAGTGTGACTTTTTTTGATGTTTCTGTACTATTTTGTCTCAGTTTTCATTTCCATTATTTTCATAATAATCTGTCGTCCCACAAAGTGAGTGACTCTTCAGACACTTGGTGTGTAGCTCCTGTGCAAGTTGCTGAATAAAATTTCTTATTTTGATCTTCTTCCCAGTAACAGCCCTGAATACTACAGATGGATTTATTCCTACTGGATCAAGAGTATTGTAGAATGGGTGTACTGGCTATCTTGTTGAGGAGACCTTGACTGAATATAGCCTGGCCATGTATTTACAATATCAACTGCTAACTTTGTCTTGTTATAATAACTTACAGTTTCTGAAGTTGTAGGATGAAAGGAACTCATTAAAAGCACATTTTTTACTTTCATTCCTTGATACACCATCACATTTTAAGAATGTTGCCTAATGCAGACAGGCCTTCAAAGACTTAAGAGCATGTGGTATTTCTCTTCTTGCTCTACTTACTGTTCCTACAATGGAGATTGACTATTATGTCAATTTCTTGGTGAGTTTGACGGAAGTGAAGTAATTAACTATAGTGACATTTCCGTCTTTGGATGGAAATGGTTCCATAGGATGCATCACTACATAATCTGGAACCCTTTCATCTTTGGATTGTGCGTTGTCCTTACTGAGATGAGGGAAACCATTGAGAAGGTACTTGCTATCAACATTTATCCAGTACTTTTGTCCAAACTTGTCAGGCTTTGAAGCCATGAATTGTACGGATGGACACACAGTTAGTTTTGTTCGGGAAGAGTTGCTTGTCTATCATTACGTCAGATCCGGCTGTGTAACACATGCAGTTTTCTACGAATTTGTTTCAGGCTACTGGAACCAATGCTAATTTAT
The DNA here is from genome assembly GCF_023864345.2 of Schistocerca serialis cubense. NCBI lineage: Eukaryota > Metazoa > Arthropoda > Insecta > Orthoptera > Acrididae > Schistocerca > Schistocerca serialis. Next base: position 422,854,201 of record NC_064640.1, read on the forward strand.
CAGTCTGTAAACATATAGAGTGTGTTGACTTCTCCTCTAACCTCATAAATCTCATAATTTCACAGAATCTCTCTCTACTCAGGGTTTCCACACGAAAAGGTAGGCCCCAAGACACACTATTGTTGTCCATTCATACATCAATATTATGAACAGAAGTTAATTATTGCAGCATAGAGTAAAATAGTTGAAATCTGGAAGTGCCTGAAATAAATGTAAGGCACACCAATAAACAAAATTATAGTATTATCATAAAGGGTTCAGTATGAGCACTATGGGTGTTACAGGTGAAAGCTGGAAAATATCATAATCATTGTGCAAAATACATTGTTTTTCAATATATTGTTAATACATTCCAAATATATAAATTTTGTGAAAGGAAATGTTGCTCCAGTCATTTTGACCCCTCTGGGTGTTCTACTGTTGAGAAAGTAAGTTTTTATATTTCATAAACATTCAGTAAGAATTTCATGCTCACAAGCAATCACCTTGTAGGCATCTGTTTCAGGAATTAGGCATTTTGACTACTGCTTCACAGTATATTTATTCACTCACGAATTCTGTTGCAAGTAACCCACTACAGTTCAAGTGGAACAGTGGTATACATAATTACAATACCAGAAGAAAAATGACCATTATTCCACATTAAGGTTGTCTATAGCACTAGAAGGGGTGCACAGTGCTGCCACCAAAAGTTTTAATCACTTAGTTAGTGATATAAAATGTGTAATAGACAGCACAACTACATTTGAAAACAAATTAACGAAGTTTCTTTTTCCCAATTACTGCTGCTCAGTAGAAGAATATCTATCTATGTAATCTGTTTCCATCAAGGGCTTATTTTTCACCCTGATGGATGTAGTTGTTAGGCAGTCATATTTTGCTGAGGATGCAAACAAGGGTTTATATTTGTCTCCAGCTGCTGCAGGCAGCATATCTTGATACAATAGAACCACTAGACCTGTTCCACTCTTATTATCTGTCACTTGCACTACTACTCAATCTGGAGTAAGTTTTGCACGAGTGGAAAGATTCTAATAGCTACAGTTCAGGACTTGTTTGTTTAAATTTTAGGCAAATGATGGCTCTCTTCACTGACACTTTCCAACTTTCGGCTGATATTTCTATAATTTAGTACCGTCTGTGTAGTTGGATGAAACACCTACATGTTATGTCAAACTCCTATATACAGACTCGCTCAAATACAGACTTGCTCAATGGAGATCAGTGCCACACTTTATTATTGTTGCTATTGGTAAGCTATGAGATCCTTTGATACATTTTTTGCCAATTTTTTCATGTGAATTTCCAGTATAGATCTCCCATCTCTTAATATTAGTTCTGGTGTTTAATTTTGAGTAATAAGGACCATAATCCAATGTATTTATTTCAAGTTTCATGTGCCATATTATTACAAATCTAGTCTTTTGCTGTCAGTATGGTTGGTCTTGAAGAGTATTGTTAATAAATTTGACATTTCGTTACTGGATCATATTAAAATACATAAATATTGTCTCTAGTAGCTGATGGTTCAAACAATTGCCTTTAAAATTAATCATAACACTCAGTGCAGTACAGTATTATATTCAGAAATTCCTGTACGGAGTAGGAACTATCAAGCAGTCATGATTTCAACGTATGTTTGAAGAGAATTCTATCGTCAGTCAAGAGTCATTGCATCAATGGATAAGTCATCTAAAATTTTAATGGCTGATACATTCATACATGCACTCCTTTTCGTGCCTCAATAAGGTTCAGGGACACATGGACTGTAATTTGTCGCAAAAAGTAGACTCCTTCCCTGTCTTTTTGTTGCTGATGAAGGTGTTTCAACTAGTTTTGAACAGCTCTCATCCTCCTCATTTCATTTACTAAAATCTGAAAAGTGTAGGTATGAGTGAAACTCAATTATTTGCCAGGCAACTGATTATTCAAAAAATAAAAAGCTGTTACCTGATAGTTGGAGCATATGAGATCCCTGATGTGGACATTTTCTTCTTTTCATGAAATAGATATTTAATTCCAACATAGTGTTTTCAATAGTTAGGTTCATCTCCAGTCACAATACAGGTAAATATTTATTGATTAGTATCCTTTAAAACTTAGTCTTTTGTGTTAACAAAGGAATGGTAAATTTTTCATTGTTTTTGTTCAACAGTTTTTGTCTTTTGTGTTTGTAAGCCGTGTGTCCTTGTTTAAAGGTTGGTGAGCAAGTAAACACTCTTACTTGTCAGTAATTAAAAAAATGAAGTACCTTATATTACGAGAAATCTGTAACAATGTATACACTTCATTTTCACAATTTTTCTGTGCTTGTTGTGAATGTGTTCCTTATTTTAAGAGTTGATATCTTGTGATTAAAAAAATGGAATTGTATTTTGTATTTTTGGCACACTAATAATTTTTAAAATTTGTCTGTAATTTCTTTCTCTTTTTAGGTCAGGCATTTTATATCAGATTGAACACATGATGAGCTCTGTAACTGATCGATTTTACCTACAGGATCTTTCAACCATTGGAGAAATGTTATTCATTAGCACAAACAGAAATGTGAAAACATTTGCAATTTCAGCAACGCTATTGGGTCTTCTACCTCACACAGTAATAAGCTTCTTGGACAAATGGGGACAAGACATTGTTAAATATGATTGGGTAATGATACATTTTATCCATTCTTATTACACTATGTAGTTCCCTAATTTACATTTGTCATAATTGTTTAAAATTTTGCATTTTATTTTGCAGGTGAAATACCGTGGTGACATCATCCCTCCTGAGAGTTTTATGATGGAAATATTAGGAAATCATGTCACAGCCCTCTCATGTGAACTGTCTTCTAGCCTTAATATGTCACTGAAATATTTAACAAATTCACTTGTGACTTTTATCACTAAACATATACAGTAAGTGACATTATCACAGTTATAATTCCAAATCTCTCATTGTGTGAAGTGCAGCTATTATATTGTCACCTTTGTCAGATAAACACAAGGACAACTCAATTAAATTTCAGTATTTGGAGCTGGTTATCGTTTACTTCCAAGTACACTCTTTTGGGTGTTATTGAACAGTCATCTTCATGTGAGTCAACAAATACTGATGCAGCATTTCTGTGTTGTGCTGTTTATTAATGTATTGTATGTAATTTGTATATTGTTGATGAATGTAATAATGAGACTGACTGTGCTGTTCAGTGACATGATCAGCACCATCAATGGTCAAAGTGCTAAACTGAGCTGTCTGATGGCCTTGGCTTTTGATATTTTGTATAATTTGTGCTGAGAGCAGACAGTAGAAATAACATATTTTGTGTATTGTGGAACTGATAACCACTGACATGGTTAATATAGTTTTGTAAAATGCTTATCTCAATAGAATCGCTACAAATGGAACCCGAAGAATGTTGCTGTAACCAAAATTGGTGTTCGGTCATATTTCTCTTTGCACTGCTCTTTTTAAATTCTGTATTGTATGTTTAAGTATCTGTATTACCATTTGTATTATTGACTGGTTGTTCCATGCATGCATAACTGAATTCAATGACTTCCAAATGCAACGTACAACAGTACTCCAACCATTTATTTCATTTAAGCTAATGTTGTGGCCCTACATCACCTTCCACATGTCGGAGATCAGCAAACAAGTATTTACAGTACAACGACTGTTTGCAGTGGGTGATTTCAACTTATAATGTGTGTGTTCTTACGATAAACCGGATGCCCCAAAGAGCCATCATTCCTTTGCCAGCTGAGAATGTCCAGGAATTTCAAACAGTGATCTTTTTCTGTGTGTATTTTGAGCTGGGTATTCTGATCAATAGAGTTAAGATTCTATTAGAACTCTATTCATTTCCATTCTCCATGATGCTGTACTGTGAAAGTATCAGCAGAGCTCCAAAACAAAGGTTCATTCAAGGCCTCTCCTCAAAGTTCACTGCTGCAAAAGTTGGCCGTGTTGGGAGACAGAGGACTTCCTGTGGTGTTTCACTCATCTATTTAAAAAAATCATGTATAAACATGAAATATGTTGAGGAAATTCCATACAAGAACAAAGCAGACATGCCTGCTGTAAATGTATTGACAAAGACCCTGTAGGTGGAACTGCTGTGAAAAGCAACACCATATCAAATCTAAGTAAGTCATTGGCATTACATGGATTGAGTTCCATTTACTACATGAGCGAAATTTACAGTGTGCTTGTCCACAGCTCATGGTCTTGTGGTAGCGTTATTGCTTCCCATGCACAGGGTGCCGGGTTCAATTACTGGCAGGGTCAGGGATTTTCCCTGCTTGGAGATGACTGGTTGGTGTTGTGTCGTCTGCACGTCATCATCATTTATCCCCATTATGGTCGGAGGAAGGCAATGGCAAAACACATCTGCTAGGACCTTGCCTAGTCGGAGGTGAAGGTCTCCCACATCGTCCCCTACACTCCTCAGAGTATGGGACCCATCATCATCATCATCATCATCATCATCATCATCATCAATAAATACTGCAGTATGTATAGTTTGTTGGTCATTGCTAACTCATCTGAAGATGACTGGCAAGTGTCAAGTTGAAATATGGTGCTTGAAAGAAAGCAGCTGTTGGCTGCTGTCTAGAGACTTCATCAAATATTCAGGAAAATTTAAAGCTCAACAATAATGACAATTTTTATTCTGTAATTTTACATGGCAAAATCTGTAATTGAATTTGAGATTCAGTGATGATGTGTTGGTACTTGAATATACGCTAGTAATAAGCGTTTCTCCTATTCTCAGTTTAGTTGTAAAGAAAACAATACAATTTTAAAACCAATCATGTGTAATTTCTTGTGTAGTAACTTATTGATATGGACAGTATGTTTAATTTTTAATGGATATAACTTTCGCCTTTTTGTATCTCATTATAAAATGCAAATACAAAAATTTCAGTATTGTGTAGTGTGTGCATCATCAGGTAGTCAAAACATTAATAACTGTGGGTGTGAAATCATTTCTTCTTTTCTATTATTAAGTTTTCTGAGCACTGTAGGAGTAAGAGTGGTAAGGGATTCAATTTTTGACACTTAGTATGACAATTAAGTCTGGGTCGATGAGAGGATAAGTAATATTTACTGCTTTGTTTGTTGCAGGAGATGTCCATATAAAGGAGATCTGCAACGTCAGGGTGCAAAAATACTCATGCCGCTGACACTAGATATCCGCACAGAATATGTTGTGCGTGAAGTTCTTCCAATTCTCGAAGATATTGATGGTCCAAGTGATAACGAACAATTTTTAGTTCACTGTTACACCATTGTATTGGAGCATTGTGAAAATCTAATGAAACTGGTCGACCGTCGCATTAAAAACGGGGAGCAAATGTTAGTTCAATAAATATGTAGTTATAGTATTACTCATCTCCCCCCTCCCTTGTGTGTGTGTGTGTGTGTGTGTGTGTGTGTGTGTGTGTGTGTGTGTGTGTGTGTGTGTGTGTGTCCTGTTACTTTTTCAGAGGGTCATAGATAGAAAATGTCGTACATCCAGGATTTTTTAAAGAGGAAAAATATATGAAAAAGATCAGCTAAAATGTAAAAATGAAAATAGTGATGACAATAATAATTATTAAGCATTGGAATATGAAATTTTACAAGTTAAATAATAGGCTAGAATTTGAGGTAGATGTTGGCAATCTCCTCTACACAGGATACATCATGGCATTCTCATAGAAGGATTTGAGAAAACCATAGAAAATACAAGTCAAGATGGTCCGGTAAAATAAACAAACCTGAATGCTCTTCACTTGAGAAGTGTTTCATACTTTTAAATTCATCCAACTATGGTAATTTCTTTCAGATGTGAAATCTGTGTAACTGGTGTTATGAGAGAGCTTTTAGGGTAATTTATATGCAAGAACTTTAGAGTCAGTTTATAACAAGAGTCAAGGAATGATCATAATCTTCATTCTCCCCTTTCAGTGACTTTACTGTTTGCATTCCTGGCATTGTCCTCACTGTATTCTGTAGTGTTCTCATTTTGGTTTGAGAAACATATACCTTACCTGCAAAGAACCTATTCTATCCCACTCTAATAGCATTCCTGTATTATCTATTGTGATCTACAACAGATGGTTTGATAATTCTGTAAGCCATGCCCTTGTCCAATTAGTGCTTTCTTTTTACTTGAGATTAGAGTTCTTTTTCCCCCTGAAAGTTTTTGTTTTAAACAATACATTAAGATTTTTGTGGTTTGTAATGTTGTATTGTGAAATTTAGAATTTTTTCGGTTACTGAGAGGGTAAATTAATATTAAGGGCAGCAGTTAATGTTGGGTTTGTGGTTTGCAATATGTGGCAATCATTACGTCTAATAATTTGTAGCAGCATGTATTGAATTAGATCTCCATCACTTGCTCAATTGAAAGTATTAAATTTAGCCATATTGTGTACAAATAAACTACTAGTACTGGAAAATGACGTGTCGACACCTGTAGGTAGGTGTGAAAAGATACCACGTAGAAAATGAAACCCTTCTTCCACCATGAAAGTTTGATTATTAATTTGCGATTGATATATAACTTTAAAGGTTGGTTCAGACTCGGTGGCACATTAGTGAAATGGAATGTCAACGTCAAATATCTTTTCATGAAATGTGAGTAATGAATTTCACACTGACTATCAACATCATTTGAAAAATTTAACTGTTAAAATAATTGGAAAAATTTGCCCATTGAGCATTCTTAGTAAGAGTATGATGTTAAGTCAGGTCCCAGTCATTATTGTGCATGTAACTTTCTGTTTAATGTAAAATTATTCCAGCCACTCTAATTTTGCTATTCATAAGTCAATTGAAGTCATCCCCGTGATACAAGGAAATGTTGTTATTTTCGTAAAGTAACAGATGACAAAAGCGCTTTTTTCCAGCTTGATGTTACAGTAATGAAGGCAGTTTGGCTCCCATGTTAATATATAAACAATAAGGACCTATTTTCCCAGTGCAGTGTGTTGATGGATGAATAGCACAATCTCGTGGAAGACTGCTCTCTTATTTAAAAATAAATAAATAAATAAATAAATTGTGTAGTTAAACTCCTTGCTTAAAATGACATCTTCTTTTTTAGGTTTAGCATTATCTTTTAGGTTCTCAGTTAACTATACTAAATGCAATGTTTAATACATGTAATGTAAACCAACAAAGGGAGAAAGGTGGAACATAAGTATCCTCTGTTACATGATACCATGACTTAAGGAGTGTAGATATAGACTTTTTTCAAGATACCAGAGAAAAATGCACAAAGAATGACCCAAAATGAAAATACATTATTGGAAAGAAAACCATTGTAACCAAAAAAAAGGATACACCACCATAATCCGAAAAAAAGTTATAAAGAAAGTGATATTTTCTTCTACTTACCAATATTTCCCAGTGCTAAGATCAGTGCTCCATCAGTAATATCACTTAAAAAGGTATAGGATCTATAGCTGTGCTGTTACTTTCCTATTTTCTTTTTAAGAAAAACAGTATTGTTGTAGAAATTTTATTCTTGTAAGTAGAACTTAGAATTTCAAGCTTGCTCAGATGAATCCTAAAGTTGGAGTTAGGGTATATATAAATTACGGTCACTGAAGGTAAGATTTAAGAGCACAAAGAAAACCGGTATTGTGTGTGCTGACTCACCATGGGGTCCTGTGCAGCTATGTGTACCTGCAGATACATGCAGAAAATTACTGGTTAACTTACCACTCAAGGTGCAGAAGTACCAGTACATCAGCTGCTTTACAATATGTGTCAAATGATTTAAGAAAACTGCTTTCCAAAATAATTTGATTATTTTGCATCTTGAACCATTTGTGAAATATGGTGGATGTTATGAAAAGTTAACACTCACTGCATAGTTGTGTGTGGCTGGGCAGATGTAATTGAGCTATATGTTATCTATTTTATTGAGATTGGAAATAGAAATATATGTCACCCAAGTTAAAAAATAATACTAATATGTTAGCTACATACCATACGTAGCAATGTATGACCTAAAGTGAACCGTATGCGAACTGATGTTGAATTGTACATTGCAAACCATTTAAATTGTTTTCAGTGGGTTACATAATTTCGAAGTATTCTCAGTAGCTATGACCATTAATGGGAATATGGGCAGTTCACCATGTGACATTATAAGATGTGAGTTTTTTTTTTCCCCCAATTAATTTCTTTAAAGTAACCTGTGCATGAACATACTGCTCACCCAGGGTATTCTCTTGGCCATTGGCTGTGCTCAAATCAGCAAAAAGTGTTTTCAGCTAACAGTTCAGTGGCTCTGAGCAGCTGTCAGTGCTGGCGCCTGACTGCCACTATGTGTTTCCCCATTATTTATAACTTGAATGTTCTTCCCATCGCTTGAGGATGATTCAAGTTGTCACCCAACATGCCAGTAACCTTCTTTCTTTGTGTTCGAACCCTAACACCTGTTAAAACTCTACATTTTATTGACTAAGCTTGTATGTACAAGGGCTGTTCAAAAAGTATCTGACTTTTATTTATAAAATCAATCTTGATTTAGATACAACTGTCTGACCCTAGTCACCTTAAAAGTAAGTCCCATTCAGCTTCTACAGACCTCTCCCAAGGCTGCTGCCACTGCTGAAAACATAGCTGGGAAGCTTCTTTTGATATGGTGTGCAGCTGCTCTGTGAAATTCTGCATACTGTCGTGCCTGTTCAGAAATATGGTCCTTTTGAGTCTTGGGAAAAGCCAGAAGTCACTTAGTGCTAGGTCAGGGGAATAGGGTAGCTGAAAAACCACAGCCTTGTTGTGTTTGCCCAAAAAACTCTGAATTAGTTGCGAACAATGAGCTTGTCCATTATCATGGTGAAAATGCCAAGCGTCCATCGCCCCACAAGTCTAGCCATTTGACCTCACTGCTACCCAAAGTCGATGCAGAACCTCTTGGTAGTACTCTTTATTGATATTAGTACCTTGTGTGCCATATTCATGATGGACCATGCCATTAGAGTAAAAAAAGATGGTCAGCGTGAGTTTCACATTGCTGCAGAGTTATGTCGCTTTTTTTGGGTCTCTAGGGTTGATGGAAGCTTCCTTTGTGATAGCTAGAACTTTGTTTCTGGATCGTACCCGTAACCCAGGACTTATCACCCACTAGTGATCACTGTATCAAGGAAGTTGGAATTACTGTTCACAGTATTCAATGTGGATGCCCAACCAAAGTTGCTTCTGATGTGCTGGTAGCAACTTTGGCAAACATTTTGATGAGATCTTCGTGAGGTCCAAATGTTCCATTAAAATGGAATAATGGGTTCAGTACTAATTTTAACCTCCTCCTGCAAATTCTCTGATCATGATTCGTCTATCTTGCATCAACAGGGCCCTTACACGATCAATATCATCATCATTTGCAGATGTTGAGGGCCTACTGAATGTGTTTCACTCTTCACTAATGAGGGGATATCTTTGAAACAGTTGTACCATTCTTTTAACTGTGTGATACCCATTGCTTCGTCCCCAAACACTTGTCAAATCTTGTGGATTGTTTCAACAGGAAAATTAAGCATAAAACAAAATTTGATGCAATAAAATTACTCCGCTTTTTCTGTTATTTTGTCCACAACACAAAATCCAATGACTACCACATACATGTGTTGACTTGTTAGTGGCTAATCTGTGACTGGTTGTTTCCCTGGTAGGGAAAGAAATCATGTGTGTGCACTATGTATGCTTACAAACATAGAGAGTGTGCATGCCCTGATACCATCCTTGGTTTTAACTGTAAAAAAAATAGGATCGGATACTTTTTGAACAGCCCTAGCATGTAAGGTCGTGTTTCCCCTGAAACAGTAATATTTTGATCTGTTTTTATAAATGCTAGTTTTACATACCATTATCCATGGAGCAGGATTTCAGCCTTGCATTTGAGAATTTCTGATATTTTCAGTGGTAGAGGGCTTTCATATGGTCTGTGGAACTACTTGTTAAGTCTGGGTAAATGTAATTCATATTGTTTTAATTGTGGCTTACTGAAAGAACATTAAATTGACACTCTGAGTTCTCTGTGGATGTAACTTCGTAGATTATTCTAATTTTTGCTAACATTAATTTGGATTTCAGATTACCAGCTGATGAAGTTGCATTAATAGAATGCCTTAAATTTATTGAAGTTTTGTTGGAGAAACCTTATGGTATAAGAACGTTAAACAAGTTCTTTTTTGAAGAAAGTTCAAATCATCCATTTTTGGACTTATTTCAATTTGTACCAACATCGCAAGGAACTCTGTCAACCACATATGTAATGTTTAGTCTCAGGATGTTGCAGAAAATGTGTGCTGGAGGTAAGAGCAGAATTTTGCCAGCTTTTCTTGAATGAAAATTTTCTTTCTGGAAGACAGAAAATATGGTTTACATTATGTACAATGCAGACTGTGAAATTTTCATTGAGATGTTGGAAGTGTATATTTGGTTTTGTAAATGTATGTTAATTTTTTTGTATGAAGCATTCTAAAACTTCATTGCATCTATGGCAGTAATGCAAGAGTCATTTCCTGCTACTAACTGAAACATTTGTTGAGGGGGAGGTAGCAGGGGGGGGGGGGGGGTGACATGAAGGAGATGAGAATGGAGGAGGAGAGAAGGAAGTGAAGATGGAAGAGGAAGAGACAAAGGTGGATGCAGAGAAGTTGTATGATGGAAAGAGGATAAGAATATTTTGTGCTTAAAGCGACTGTGAAATTTAATGAGAGAGTTGTAGATGTTGAAGAATAATAAAGTTGTGGTAAATGCTTGTAGAAGTAGTTGCAAGATTACCCTACCTACCTAGTAAATCCCACTGTATTTACATAAATGATAATTTATAACAATCCATATGTTCAAAAATGGTTCAAATGTCTCTGAGCACTATGGGACATAACATCTGAGGTCATCAGTCCCCTAGAACTTAGAACTACTTAAACCTAACTAACCTAAGGACATCACACGCATCCATGCCCGAGGCAGGATTCGAACCCGCGACCGTAGAGGTCGCGCGGTTCCAGACTGCAGTGCCTAGAACCGCTCGGCCACTTCGGCCAGCTAATCCATATGTTACTAGCAAAATATATGTGCCTCCATAGCAGAGGCTGTGAATACACATGTGGTGTCGGTCACCTTGTAAGGTTGCCATTTTAAATCATACTGGAGAAATGGAGAAAAAATTTCATTTGCCAGTCACTGGTCAGCAAGGAGTGGCGTGGTGGTGGTGGTGGTGGTGGTGGTGGTGGTGGTGGTGTGCACACTTAATGATCACCACACACTAGACATTGACTGTAGTTAAATTTTGAATCTGTCTGCAGTGTGCCATAGAAAGACGGCATGTGAAGCTGTTGATGGTAATCTGTCCATCACATAAAGACATTCAGATAAGTGAGGTGCTCTCTTGGAGTTATTCAAGAAGCAGCAGCCACTCTTTTCTCCGATTGTTAACATCAGCAGGACAAACATAATATTTAACTCCACACATACACTCTTCAAGTCACCTGAGTTGTCATATACATGTGACACAAAAATGCAAATGCAATGAAGCTTGCTCCCCCCTCCCCTCCCCACTCTGGGGCCTCACGGCCAACAATTTGGGAAAACTGCCAACTTTCTATTGTAACAATAAAAAGGAAAAAAATACATCTGCTTAGAAGTTTAACTTTAACCATAAAGGCCATTACATCTGATTTGAAATGGTCTGAGAAAAGCTAATTGTGGAAATTTCAATGATATATGAAGTTGTGAAAATGACTGTCACTATACTTGATAAGAGAGTATCTGGAAATGTAATATCAACCTGTCATTTTCTTTCTGCCTCTTGTGACTGATGTCAATGGGATGTCAAACCCTGATCTTCCTTCATTTCTTGTTGCATTCTTTCGCATGATCAAGCTAGACGATGTAGGTGAGATAACAGCCCACTGATTTATCCTGGGTTACCACTGAAATACTCGTAGTGACTATCTTTGCAATATGGAACACAAAATTTTGAAAGTTTTGTATTCCTTTACATTGTCAGTAATGTCTAATAATTATGACATAACTTTTAAAAGATAGGAGCTGTAGAGATTGATTGACTTATATTTCAAAAAAGTGACACATTAATATTATAGTGGGAAAATAAAATAATCACTGATTATTTGGGGTTTTCAAGGAATTTAAAACGTATTACATTTTTAAATTGCAGAATCTCCAGCCCACACCACACTGTACTCAAGTGTGAAAGGAGTGATAGGCACTTTCTCCGAAATCACCAAGGTGAACAGTGCAGTTCTTCATGGCTGGCTGATGCATCTGTTAACAGGGCCTAGCAGTGATGAAATAGCGGATTTAGCAATGCAGCCAGTCGTAATAATGCCAAGTGTACAACCAAGTTCTACACAGGCTACACAGCCATCCACAAACTATGCCCCGGCAGATTGGAAAACACTGTCTCCCATGGGAGATTCACTATCAGCAGGCCAGTCATCAACACCTCAGAACAAATCTTCCACAGATGCAGCTCCACCTGACCCGGATGTCCCAGCCACAACTGAAGAACAAAGGAATCTTGTGAAGGAAAATTATACGCTCCTACAAAGTCTGTGTGCCTACTTTGTAAAAGAAGACAGGTAAGTCAGAATACTTACTCATCTTGGGTTTTGTTTGTGGTAGTGATGTTGCTATCACCACCTCTCTTGGGTGATAAAAAAGGAGATGTATAATTCCTCTTTAGGGCAGAAACTTTATACAAATAATAATAATAATAATAATAATAAATTCTTATTATTGTGAATATGTAATATCCTTATATTCCTCATTACTTTGTTGAATATTTCTTTCATAAAAATTAAACATTGAAATAGTTTAGTGTGAACGACTTTGGTTATTGTTCTACTAAGTTTCGGGTGTGCAGCTACAAGAATTCTCCTTCTTCCTCTAATATTTCGGCTGTATAACGTTCAGCCATCTTCAGAGTGAGCCACAAGACTGCTGCTCCAGTGCAGCTTCGTCCCTTTATACTCATGTACCACGCGTTATACAGCCGAAATATTAGAGGGAGAAGGAGAATTCTTGTGGCTGCACTCCTGAAACTTCATGGAACAGTCTTTACGCCGCCAGAATCTGAAGATTCACAACTTTGGTTTTGCTTTATTTAATACTTACATTTCAGTATTTTTATTTATTTATAACAGTAAATTACTATGCTATCATAACTTACGTGGTCATATTTAACATTGTTAGTATGTAATCTTGTTGCATGCTCTTGGAGTCTTCATATCGTTTAGTAGTCTTGTATGTAGAGTACTAAAGAAATACTGTCTACAAGTTATATTTTGCAGTGGTATATCAGAAGACGTTGCCATAACTTTATTAAAAGCGCTAATAAAAGTTACATCTACATTTTTGACATCTCCTTATGATGGCCAAGGTTTTGCTGATCTTATGGTCACAATGAGGACACTTGCTGAAAGTGGCACTGGAAATGGATTCATTCTGCTCTTCAAAGCTGCTACGGATTGGCTTGACATATGGTATAGTATTCATCCTTTATGTTACTTATTGGTTTGCGGGTGTGAGCATGCGTGCGTGCGCCCGCCCGCACGCACACACACTCACACACGTGCACACGCTCTTCACACTTAACCAACTTAATATTATTTATATTTTGCTTTCAGCAAGTCTTATTTAAACCTCTGGGAAATACAACAAGTGTTAGAAAAGGAACAATCACCTCTGAAGCACAAAGGAATGTGTGAGGCAGCATGTGGTATTATGAATTTTATGAGCTGTGTTTTTGAGGCAATCAGCCCTCCAAGCCTAGGACTGCAGAATCAAACGCCTTGGGATGATGATATGACATCAGATAGAGAGTCTGACCTCATTGAAGACATGGAACCAGAAGACGATGAAAGTGAAGAAGATGATTCTGTGAGTTATAGAATAATCTTTCTTCAGTACTTTAAAATTTCAAGCTTTGTATGGAAATTAATTGGTAAGGTAATAAAATGTATAATAGGCATGGAACAGTGTGATTATGAAGCAAACTACACTACATCTTGATGCTGCTGGTGTGCTGTACCGCCAGGGACAATTATTTGGGGAACCACAATTCTTCTTCTTCTTCTTCCCTGTGACTTTTCCTTTGCCTCCATCATACCCCTCCCCTTGACCCCGCCTCACTCCTGTTCTTCCCCTAACCCCCATGTTACTCTCCTCTCTCCATAAGTCTTCTATTAGCCTCACTTGGCAGTCCTCTGACTAATTGTAACCTGAGATCAGTATTGGAGATCAGAATGAGACTGAATAAATGTGTCATAATCCTTCCTCCCACCATGTCAATGGAGAATGAAATACCAAAAATGTATTTTAAGGGCGTATAAGACTGAACACCTCTCATGTGGAAGTCGTTAAAAATGATTTTGTGTTTTATATATATAATATATATTGTGTTTTATATATATAATATAAAATATAATTTTTTCTCATCTGCCATATTTACCCAATTATAAGATGAGGTTTTTTCCCGAATGTGCCATTCGAAAAATACAGAGTTGTCTTATATGTGTAGATTAAACCTTTGCTGCTGAGAGCAACATTTTTGCGTAGTTTAATAGATTATTATAAAGATCGTCTTACACTTACAAATGAAGGTTTGACTATTTATTTTGAAGAATTTTGAGTGATTGAGCATAGCAATGCTTTCATCGAATAGGCTCGAGGTTTCTCAATGCGCCAAAGCACTCGATACAATATCAACCTTACTTGAACAATCATCTGACTGTCGACTTGCAGTGCTAGTGCAAGGGACATGCAAGAGACTATGAACTATCCACTACAACAATCTGCTAAAAAATTGATGGGTTTGTGAAACACAGGAGGAAATAGCATTAAATTCTATCATTTTGCAAACTTTTGTTGTATTTGAACAGGTTTGCAATAAAAATTCTCATTAATGTATGGATACCATATGCACACAGTTGCGTTCCTTTTTAAATAAAGGTGACATTCAAAGGCGAAAATCATGCCCTTCAAAAACCATTACTTCATTCTGAAACCAAATCAGTATGTTATTTGGTTATGAGAAACAGTAATGATTTCCCAAGTGCGTTGCAAATGAGAAATTCGGTCACTGTTCACGTATTAGAACACTGGAAAAAAATGTCACGAGCTTGTTAACCCACTTTAGAACAAGATGGTGGCATTCAAATGAAACTAGAAAGAAAGTTAATCTAGAATTAGATATTGTACAAGAGAAATCGACTGCTATTGTTATCACAAGAATAAATTACAACAGAAAGACCTGTTGTGGATATAGTACCACAGATGTTAGTCGATTGCAGGATGAGCGAAACTTCGCCTGTACCCCAGAAGATATTGCCGTCCGTGGTTCACTGTGAAAGACACCATCTAGGCTGAGAAAGTTTCATCATGCAGCCACCCACGGGAATGTATATTGGATAGTTAGGCTTTTATGAACATCTACCATGTTTAAACTATAGTTTGCCTGAATCCATTTGCACTCTGAATGAAATTTACTTTCAAATTGGACAAATACTCAGCAACAGCATACATTTCTGGAGGAGATGCTAAAAATCTAGATTGGGACCAGTGGTGTACTTAAAAATTTTTTTTTAGCACTCTTGTCAGTGTTCACCATGAGGTATGACGAGGATGATGGGCGTGTCTCAGCTACCAATTCTACACAGCCAATGAGAGAGCAGCTGGCAGTCTGTTTGGAAGCAAGAGAAATTGTAACTTTCTCATGTCAGTATAGAAGGAAAATCTGCTGTGTGTTCAAAAATAAAAAATGGGTGTAACCACAACCTCAGAAATCACAACACATTCTGAAGAACTAGCCAAATATTTGTGACAGCAAAGGTACATATTTCCAGCTCTCCTATTAGAATGATGACATTCATGATTAAAAATAGTGATACCACAGACGACAGTAAACAAAACACAGTAAAAATAAAAATGGATTTTTGTTTATTTTATTTGTGCATGTATTATCAAAATATAGACAACAATAAATGGCATAAATTTAGACTAGAGGCATTGTTAACTTTTTAGGCAGATATGTGACATCCATAAAAGTTTGTAATTTTGATTAGCCAGAATGTTAAAAATAAATTTTTCTCATGGATTTTCTTACAAAATGGGGTCGTCTTATATTTTGGGTCGTCTCATACATGGATAGTATAGCAGCACATGTTCATTGAAGATAGTAAAGCCACTTGTGTTAGTGTTTCAAATAGTGTAGATTTTACCTTCGAGAGGTACTCACTGATTAAATTCAAAGAGGCAGTCTCTTTGCCATGCCAGAAAAGAAGTTATTTTCATAATTTCACCAGTTTGTGCAAATTCTTAACCTAATTTCACTAGGGGACAATAACTACATATAATTAAAGTAACAGTACATAATAACAGTTGCTATAAATTCATAGTTGTAAATGTAATAATTTAGTTTTAGTGGTTTATCTTGTCTGCTGCCAAAAAAATAACATAGATTTTATTTTCAGGATGAAGATAGTTTGTGTAACAGATTATGCACATTTACGATTACTCAGCGAGAATTTATGAACCAGCACTGGTATCACTGTCACACATGCAAGATGGTTGATGGTGTGGGTGTTTGCTCAGTTTGTGCCCGTGTATGCCATAAGGGACATGATGTTACTTACGCCAAGTATGGCAATTTCTTTTGTGATTGTGGTGCTCAAGAAGACAACTCGTGCATTGTAAGTTTTTGCATTTATTTGGACCAGGAGCTGATTAATTTTTCTTGTACAGATATTGCTTTTCTTAGGTGTATAAAAACGAAAATGGCCCAGGGTTCTAAAGGAAAAGATCCAGTTATTCCGTCATTGAATGATAACTGTTGGAGTATTATATACAACTAAGGGAACATTTTTCATTAAATAATTATATAGTGTATTATCATACTTGACCATACATTTGGAATTAGCTCTGACAGTTCTGATTTTTTAGTGATGTCCAGTTTAATGCTGGGGGTTTGAGGATTTTTACTGCTGAGGACATTTTTCTCTTACAGCCATGCCTCTCTCAGCCAATCATGGAACGAGCACTGGTGCCGGTGGTGAGGCATGGCTATTGCTTGTGTCACAACTTTTCAGTTAAACGTTTGCCAACAAAATGAGGACAATGACTTTATGTTGTTTTCATGTGTGAAGTTCCTAAGTTATCTATACGTTTCAGATCATTTAATCTCTATTTGTTTTTGTTTCATCGTTTGGCAACAGGCCAAAGAGATTGTGTGTTTAATGTTAACCTGCAACAGGAATGCGCATTTCTGAAGTTGTGTGATGATAGCAACAATGAATGTGTCTGTTGCACACTGTCTACTGTAGAATTTTCCATTGCACATAAAGGAAAGATTATTATTAAAGACTGATATTTATGTTGCAGTACTTCTAAAATGGTTGAGTTTATCAGGAACACCTGTTCCAGTTGAGAGGGTTTTAGGGTATTTTCCCTTTATGGGAAACATTTGCTCTATGGAAGCAGGTAAAACCTCTGTCAAATGTTAGAATTAAGTCTGAACTTTCTTGTTGCAAATTTTATGATATAATTAAAACAAACAAACTTTTTCTGAAAAAAGTAATGTATAATGAAAAAAATGAAAAATACTACTGAAAAAAAGTTCAATGTTTCAGGAAACTTTTAAATTTCTAAGTAATTTCAGAATCATGTCCTGGGTTGCACCCAAAAAAATATTCTAATATGTCCGGGGTTGGCCAGTAAAACATAATTCTCATTACAGCAATTTAGACAATTATCAAAGCATTTTTCCCGAAGTAAATATACACAAAGAAGTTTAAGAGGTTATTGCAGTAGCCACCAGAAAATCGCGGGAGGCGTACATCGGCACGGCGCATCACGGATGGTAGTTGCCGCAAGTAGAGTCCCGTCCACCAGAGGGCATGCGAGAATTCGGACGCGAGCTCTGCCGGCGTAACAACAACAACAACAACAACAACAACAACAACTCAGGCAGCACGGGCCGTGCCCAGTCAGTTAACATCGGGCATGCCTAGGACACAGTCCCAGTCTATGCTAAGTGAAGTGCTACGTAAACGTGAACAATGTTACTACACAATTGTCGACGAGTAGGGTCGTTCTTTCGCATGTTGCGTCGTTGTTCCGGTTTCGCAGCTTCTCCATGGCATGGAGGATTTAGTGCGGGTTTTGGTTGAGCAGCAGACGGAGCTCATGGCCACCATGAAACAAGTGCTTCCGGCGTTGCTCTCCACACAGTCTGCTCCAGCGCCGTTCCCTCCTCCCTTCCCCCGTATGACGAGCCGGCGGAGGATTGGGACGCATATGAACATCGACTTCGGCAGCATTTCCAGGCGTTTCATATTGCCGATGCAGAGGTATGTCATGCTCTCTTCTTGTCTTGGATATCTCCCTCGCTGTATCACGTTTTGCGGCAGCTAGCGCCGTTGCAGGAACCCTCGTCCTTGTCTTTTGACGCATTGTGTTCATTGCTGTCTTCATATTATCGCCGCCGCACGCATGTTGTGGCAGCTAGGGTCGAGTTCTATCAATGCAAGAAACAGTCCCATCAGTCTTACCGGGCGTGGGCTGCTACCCTGCACAGTCTAGTCGCAAGTGTCATTTTGTCACGGAGCAGTCGCGAGAGTCGTATGCCCACGTATGGTACGCGACGTCATTGTTCGTTCGGCCCCTGATAGGGAGGTCCGGCAACGGGCCCTGCAGTTAGAAGACCCTTCCCTGGAGGAAGTCCTGTCCATTGCTCAATCGTATGAAGTCTCTCACGCCACAGGTCAACAGCTGGAAGCGTGGTGCGATGTCGCGGCGGTTCAGGGCGGCGCGTCCACGTCCACTGTGTCCGGGGTGGACGACGTGCAAGCGGTACAATCCGGCCGTTATGGCCGCTCCCGCACGGCGTGTAAACAGAATTCTGGCTGCCGGCCCCTGTTGCTGTCCTGTGCGTCGTGCTATATACATCATGATCGGTCAGAGTGCCCCCAGCGTTGGGCCGTTTGTCGCAAATATAATAAGAAAGGTCACATTTCTAAAGTTTGCCGCTCAGCCTCAAAAGAATCGAAGGAAGCAGGTACAGAGGACATGGACGTAGACATTCAGGAAGTTTCATGGGGCCAGGCTCCCGGCGCATCGGCATGCAAACTTTTTATCGAGGTGTCGGTTTGGTCACACCGATTACAACTGAAAGTAGATACAGGCGCGGCAGTTTCGTTGTTGAAATCACAAATTTATTCCGACCTTGGATCGCCCCCGTTGGCGCGAGTTTACCGGCGTCTACGCGGTTATGGTAAACAGTTCATTCCCCTACTGGGTCAATTCACTACCGACGTGACTTACAAATCAGTCACTCGGCCTATTACTTTTATTATTGTCAGTGATGCAAGCTCCGCTAACCTGTTTGGCCTGGATGCCTTTCAAGCTTTCGGTTTTTCTATCGCTGACACCATACAGTTGGTCTCCGAAGACGTTCCCTATCAATCGTTGGAATCTTTGATCTCAGACTTTCCAGATATCTTTGAGGAGGGCCTGGGGCGTGTTTCAGATTTTGAAGCTCACTTAACATTGAAGGCGTCGGCTCGCCCGCGTTTTCTACGCACGAGGCAGATCCCCTTGGCTCTCCGCCCTCAGGTAAAGGAAGAGCTAGACCGGCTGACAGCCCTAGGGGTCGTTCTTCCCATTTCTTCTAGTGAGTGGGCTTTGCCCCTCGTTATTGTAAGGAAGCCCTCCGGAAAATTACGTCTTTGTGGCGATTTCAAGGCCACCATTAATTCCCAATTGGTGGTGGACACCTATCCTTTGACTCGTGCTGATGAATTGTTCTCCGCCGTGGCGGGAGGCCAATATTTTTCGAAAATCGATCTTTCGGAGGCTTATCATCAGATACCACTTCATGAGGACTCCAAACGGCTGGCGGTTGTCAACACCCCGTTTGGCCTTTACCAATACCAGCGGTTGGCCTTCGGAATATCCAGTGCCCCGGCAATAGTCCAGCGTTATCTTGAGCACGTCACGTCGACAATCCCTCATTGTATTAATTACCTGGATGACATAATTGTCACAGGCCGCAGCACGAAGGAACACTTGCACAACCTTCGCACCCTCTTTCTCAAATTCAGGTCTGTTGGCTTGCGTTGCAACCTGCATAAGTCAAACTTCTTCCAACCGTTCATTGAGTATGTGGGCTACACCATCTCTAGGCATGGCATCCAGCCACTAGGAAGTTTGGTCCACGGTATCGTCAACCTTCCTCGGCCCGCTTCGCTGAAAGAGTTACAAGCTTTTTTAGGCAAGATAGCCTATTACCACTGGTTCATTCCCAGGGCTTCCACCATAGCCCGCCCCCTGTACTGCCTTCTGCGCAAGGGTGTTCCTTTTGATTGGTCGCCTGCATGCGAGCAAGCGTTCACCTCGTTGAAGGGCCTCCTCACGTCAGCGCCTTGTTTGGCTACTTCTGACCCCCATAAGCCGTTGGTCCTGGCTACAGATGCTTCGCAGTATGGGGTGGGGGCGGTCCTGGCCCATCGCAACGCAGATGGTTCAGAGCAACCACTGGCGTTTGCGTCTAAAACTCTGTCCCGCGCAGGCCCATTACTCCCAGGTGGAAAAAGAGGCTTTGGTCATTGTCTACGCTGTTACCAAGTTTCACCCTTTCTTGTATGGCACGAAGTTTCAGTTAATCACTGACCATAAGCCGTTAATATCGTTATTTGGCCCCGCCTCTCAGATTCCGGATAGGGTGGCCCACAGACTACAGCACTGGGCCTTGTTCCTCTCTAAGTACCATTATGACATTCATTTTCGTCTACCGGACAGCATGCCAACGCCGACGCTCTTTCCCGTCTTCCGGTGGGCCCGGATCCTACGTTCGATCGAGAGGAGATTATGTGTTTTCATTTGGATGTGGTGTCCCGCCAAGCGGTTGATGGCTTCCCGATCACTAGTTCTCGAGTCGCCAGGGAAACGGCAGCTGACCCGGTTCTCCGGCAAGTAGTTCGCCTCATTCAGCAGGGGTGGTCATCCCGCCCTCCAGGCCGGGCCTCAGACCCTCTTCGTAATTATTTTATTCTACGAGACCGCCTCTCGCTCTTGGGAGGAGTTCTCCTTCTGGCTGCCAATGATACAGCTCCTCGCGTGGTTGTTCCTGCAAGTTTACGAAGGGAGGTCCTCACATTATTACATGCGGGGCACTGGGGTGTTTCCAGTACTAAAACCTTGGCTCGCAGACATGTGTACTGGCCCAGTATTGACAGAGAAATTGAGCACTTGGTGGCCGCCTGTTCCCAGTGTGCGAGCCAACAGGCATCTCCCATGGCAGCATTCTCTTCATGGCCGCCAGCAACCCAAGCATGGGAACGTGTTCACATCGATTTTGCGGGCCCGTTTCTCAATGGCTTTTGGCTCATTGTCATTGATGCTTATTCCCGATTCCCATATGTGGTTCGCTGCTCCTCAACCACTTCAGAAGTTGCAATCCAGGCACTAGCAAAAGTCTTTTCTGTGGAAGGTCTGCCAATCACCCTGGTCTCGGACAATGGACCGCAGTTTATTTCGCAGACCTTCCGGGATTTTTGTGGGCGCTTCGGTATTCGGCACGTTTGCTCTCCCCCCTTCCATCCACAATCGAATGGGGAAGCCGAGCGCATGGTGCACACATTTAAGACGCAGATGAAAAAGTATGTGCACGAATTTCCTGCGGAGGAAGCATTGACGTTTTTCCTGACGGCATACCGGACCACACCAATGGGAGAACGCAGCCCCGCAGAGCTCCTCCATGGGGGCCAACCTAGGACTCTGCTGCACCTCCTCCGGCCTGGTCCTCGCCAGTCTTTGCAAAACGGAGTACCTGGCTTTCCACTGGGTATGTCTGTCTGGGCCCGTGGGTTTGGTCGCAATCCACATTTGATACCGGCGGTGGTCCTTCGCCGAAATGGCCGCCGGCTCTATACCTTGCAGGCTGGGGACTGGGTGGTACGTCGTCACCAAAATCAGCTACGTCCACGTTTGGGCACCCACCCTCCAACCTCTCGGACACCGGCTTCCCCATTGCCGGCACCAGTGTTGGTTTCTCAGGGGACGTTAACGCCTCTCCCCGCTGTGACTCTACCACACTGCGATGGTTCTCAGCCTTGGCAGCCCCCAGTAGCTCCAACACCGGCATCGCCATCGTTCGAGATGCCCCAGCGTGAGCCGGCCCCCCTTGCAGGCCCGGTTTCTCAGGAGGCTGGTTCACCTGTGGTCGTCCCTTCCCCATCGTCCCCGCCACTGGGTCTTGCCCCTCCAGAGGTGGAACAGGATCCGGAGTTCGACAGCTTGTCCCCGTTCTGTCCCGGGCTCTGGTGGTGGGACGACGGGGGCCTCTTCGTGTGGGTCACTTCCAGCCGTATTCGAAGGTTCCGGCTCGAGGGTTGGCAGATCCCCTCGACTCTGGCCTTTCAATGGATGTGGAGGTCATCGCTCGTGCCCGACGCTCCACCTTCCGACACAGTGGATCACAGTGGCTTCCCCCCCCCCCCCCCTCCCCCGAAGGAGGAGGAGTGCATTAGCCACCAAAAAAATCGCGGGAGGCGCACATCGGCACGGTGCGTCACGGACGGTAGTTGCCGCAAGAAGAGTCCCGTCCACCAGAGGGCATGCGAGAATTCAGACGCGACCTCTGCCGGCATAACAACAACAACAACAACTCAGGCAGCACGGGCTGTGCCCAGTCAGTTAACATCGGGCATTCCTAGGACACAGTCCCAGTCTATGCTAAGTGAAGTGCTACGTAAACGTGAACAGTGTTACTACAGTTATACAACCATCTTAAGCAAGTTAATGGCAATAAATCTCTCTCTCCAAATAAGTTAAATCAGTTTTTAGACCTACTGCCATTGTCTGTTGATTTTGTTCCTGTCCTCTCTTCTCCACATCTTTAAAATTTACATCTTATAAACTGAGAATTTTAAATGCTATTAGAGAATCAGCAATATAACATGATCTCTGTTGCAAAAATTGTATCTCTCTCTGCCTGCATTTCTGTCTAGCTCTAGCTGCAGTTTTGTTGTATGTAATTACATATTAGACAGTGAATTTGTAAGAAAAGACGCAGTTTTACAGGAACTAGATAATTTTAAATTAATCTTACTATCCAGATTATATTGTATGCCATTTTCCTTGGGAGTAGAATATGCAGAAAAAAAGATATTTGTAGAATTGATACTGTAAAGTGAGAATGGAAAAGCAGGTGCTGCTTCAGCTGTTTTAAGGCCAGTTCACACCAGTTGCCACATCACATCAAAACATTCCACAATGCATCTCAAATTGTAGCATCCATAGAGACTGTCACATCGCATCACGGTTTCTTGGGAAGAAAGTTTTGATGGTTTCATCGTCTGATAACATCGGAAGTTGTCCTATGTTCACCACACTCACTCATGTTACAGTAGTGCTTTTGTGTCTTCTTAATATTTACTTTATTATTGCGCTTTGTTTTCACGACAAATTGCAAATGATCCGTGGTGACTGCGATATATTTTCCACTGAGTGTTCTTCGACAAGTGGGGTCAGATATCTGAAAGTGAAAAATTATTTAAATTTTACAATAACAGAACAAAGCTGACACCCACATTTATGTAAATAAGAACATAAATTCATGAAGCAATTTTCATTAAATAATGTTTTAAGTGTACATGTCAGCTATAATGAAGGAGAGAAATACAGTTGTTTATGACATTATTAATAATGTGAGGGGGAAAAAAAATATAGGTAAGGTAGTCTGGATCTATTTATTTCCATATAAATATTGTTTGATTAGTTTGTACGTACTGTGGAATCTAGGTAGCATGTTTTTAAAGGACCACAGGTTCTGAACATTATAAGCGGAGAAACATACTACCAAAAAATAACTAATTCTGTAACAATTTGATTTTTTTTGTAATTAAAAATACCGAATTAAGGGTGCATATTAGGGGTAATATGCGAATTCATAACGCCACACTTCGTGCACCCTATCTCGATCAGTTATAATTGAGAATGTGCTTTTTCAAGAACAGGTTCAGAATATCGCACCCAGAATCCCTAAAAATTATGTATTAGAATACGAGAAGCAGAGATGTGTTAAGTACGGCGATATTGCTTAAATCCAGTATATTGAACATGTGACACTACTTCCGGTCGCACACTTTATCTTGGCCTCTCCCTGTGATTGGTGATAGTTGAACAATTTTATGCCACTTTGGAATGTTTACTTTCTTTACCAACCTTAGCTATGAAACAATATTATGTGCCATAGCTGTTGTGATTGTAGTGTTGATTCAAGTGCTGTGTTGTGCGAAGTGATTGTGAATATTATTTTAAAAAATGAACGAAGAAGCTGTACCAGGTCCTTCTATTGACTCACCATCAACTTTCATGTCACTTCTATGATGCAGTAGTCTATTACATGTTTGTTTCTTTTATAAGCTATAAGCTGGCAGCCCTGAGAGGAGGAGGCTGGCCTTTAATCAGCAGCCAGTTGCAGCCAATCAAATGATTTCGCTCTCAGCATCGTCCATTAAGGTGCTAAGCAAAACTGTGGAATCTGTACCATCAGCCAGTTGGAATGCAGGAAAGTCATGAGATTCGAGTTCAGAACCTCTAGTGTCCAAAATGTTTACGTGGCTTGTGATGCAGAAAAAAACTAAAATTGCAATTTAAAAAACTAAAATACACTAAAATTCAATTTTTATTACACTTTTCAAAACAAATGAACTTCGTTCATCTAGTGTCTCTCCATTGGTAAATCGCTACTGGTAACTGAATAGGAGATGTCATTTCAACAAACTATTGTTATATTTTACATCTTGTTAGTCTACCTACACTGTAACACAATAAGGTAAAGTGCATGGCCCTGTCTTCAGAAAGGTGTGGGAACATATCGATAGTTAATTATGTCATTTGTCATAATTTTAATATTTTATTGTCCATCTTAGTTAATATATTCAACAATGAGTCTGGAAAAGGTTCTGGATCATCCTAGTATTCACTTCTTGTTTTTATGCCATCTATTCCCTCAAGACTTCATTAATTGTCATGGACTGACAAACGGCACATTCAAAATATTCATTGAAGCTAAGTTAATCAGCATTTTCTTCATGCTCCAGTATTTGCTGCCATTATTCAATTGCAATTTCTTCCTTTCCAGGTGTGAATTCTTCTGTAAGTTACCAGTGAAAGACAGCCTTCTTGAAGCGGTTTGAGATTGTACTTTCTTGGCCAGAATTGCAGATACTTCTTACAAAATGCACAGCTTTTAAGATCATAACTTTTTTCATAGTTAGCCAGGTCTGCCTCTTCTGTACAAGTTTCATCCTATATTTTTGTTTGACATTTTATAATGCCTTGGTGAAGTGGCTGAATGTGGCTTGTGCAATTGGGAGGAAAAATACA
Organism: Schistocerca serialis cubense; assembly: GCF_023864345.2. Taxonomy (NCBI): domain Eukaryota; kingdom Metazoa; phylum Arthropoda; class Insecta; order Orthoptera; family Acrididae; genus Schistocerca; species Schistocerca serialis. Next base: position 422,879,599 of record NC_064640.1, read on the forward strand.
CTAAATTTATGCTATGTACATATGTCATATCTTGGGATGCACTGCACATTGATCAATAAACAGGAGGATTTTCCAATTTCTAACACACAGCCTTGCATCCCAGACACACATGAATTGTTCAGATATGGTAGTTGTCACAAATGCGTTCACATTAGAGTTATATTTACATGGAAATGTTCATTTATTTTTAAAGAATTGTGGGTTCTTTGTATCCCCAATTATTAGCGACTCCAACTTTTCTGTTCCACTTTCATTACAACATAATAAAACAGTTAGCCTCTCTTTATTAAATTTTCTGCCATGGCAGTTTTCTCCTTTAAATTCAAGAGTTTTATCAAGGAGAAGGTGAAAAAATAAGCCCTTTTCATGTGCATTAGAAACATTGATGGAAGAGTATTTTTCCATGACTGAACAGTGTCAGTGTTTACAATTCTAGCTTCACCTAAAACACGTTTATACACTAAATTATGTCTGTTTTTTAACCTTTCAATCCAACCATTGGAAGGTGTGAAATCTGCGAGTCCGAACTCTAGTGCCAAATACTTTGCTTTAGCATGAACCACATTGCGATCAGCTGGAATACTCAAAACACAAGCTTATTTTATCCGCTTCAGTAGCACATTTTCCAGTTGTGGAAGCTGACCATTGTGCATTCATTTTCATTGGCCATTTCCTCCTTCCAAACATGCTGCTTAAATTATTTTTCATTTGGGGAATATTGTATTTAATGTTGATGGAGGAATGTTGACTTCCACACACTATCAACACATTTCATGTGAAGATTTTTTTACCCTTTCCTGATTAATGTTCCACTTTCCTTCATTTGTTAACTGTCTCACTGACTTTATCCATGATTTATTGGTATACCATCCAACACGAAAAAATCACAGACCGAGAGTCAGTCGAATGCTAAACACCAACAAAGAACATCAGTGACAGAATTAAATGCTATTTGTTTTACTGTTAGACCACTAAGAAGTCATCAGAACTACAGCCAACCTATAAAAATTACTTCTGCACATCATTTCTACCATAGCAAACAAAGTTGCTGGCACTAAACAACACTGTCTCCGTGCACATTTCTGCATCCTGCAGCTACAAACACTGCTACTCCCACCACTTTCAGAAGTCATGGCAGCAAAAGTTGCTATGGGCAAACAGTAATGGTACCAGTGCTGCCGAGTTTGTACGCACTAATAGAGAAGCGATAATGTACAAACAGATTGTTTAAGATAACTGGGACTTTCAAAACTGGATGCACTAAGCTAGAAAACATGGTAATTAGGAATGTGCCAATGAGATTTCATGTAATATATTTTTGCTAGCAAATAATTGTTGATGTTTTGAAATGTTATTTCACTTCTCAGTGCAGTATCATATGAAATTGATGAAGGTCATACGTTATGAAGTTTGCTTTGGCCCTTGATAAACTTCTTCACCGTTAGTTCCTCAATTCTGCTACCACCCTTGGACTTTTGATATCATAGATGGTAACTCATAACCTCACATTTGCAGTTGGGAATGGGCTAAACGAAATGATGTGACCTGACAGACAGTATGAACACACCCGACATAACAGTGACAGTGCCTTGATGTGACGGCCAGTGTGATTTGGCCTGCAGTATATACCCTGTTGCAGTGAGGCACATCCGAAAGACTCAGTGTTGAACTTTTAGTTTAATCATTGCTGTGGTGGATATTAATTCCAATTATGACATTAGTTAGGAAATCTTGTAACAAATATGCTGGCCCACTTGTATTTCTACAAAAGTTGAAGAAATTAAGTTTGCATCAGATTTATCAGTCGTCTCTACAGAAATATGCTGATTGATAGAAATAATCAAGAAACTGCTACCTACTGTGTTTACTTCTAATATTTTTGCTGTTTTACTCACCATATAGCAGAGGCACTGAGTCACAGATAGGTACAACAATTATAGCATTTGGCCATTAAGGCACATACACAGGTGTGTGTGTGTGTGTGTGTGTGTGTGTGTGTGTGTGTGTGTGTGTGTGTGGTGTTGACCACTGCAGTGTGATTTCAGTTGCCTGAGACTGCAGGCGCGCGCGTGCGTGCGTGCGTTTGCGCACGGGTGTGTGTGTGTGTGTGTGTGTGTGTGTGTGTGTGTGTGTGTGTGTGTGTGGAGAGAGAGAGAGAGAGAGAGAGAGAGAGAGAGAATGATGTCCTCTTTTTTTTACGAAGGCCTTAATGGCCGAATGCCATAATTGTGAGAGTCTTTATGTTGTGCCTATCTGCGACTCAGCATCTCCACTATATGGTGAGTAGCTACTTTGCTTCTCATAATATTGTTACATTCCATCCCGGGTTTCCATTGTTTGATTTTTGCCATTTTACTAGAAACCAAATCCATGGTCTCACCTTACAAGACTGAATGAGGATGGTGATGCAGAACATTCTATTTCACTTTGCAATAACTGTCAGGTTTGGCAAAAGTAAGGAACATTGCTAATATCTCTTACAACTTGATACTGAGAGATTTGTGGCTGGCCTTTGTGAGGTATTCTTATAAGTAAAGGCATCAACAGGCCCTTGAGGGAACTCAACAGATAATATTTGATATTTCACATACATTGTCTGATATACCCATGCTGTGGAGGCGTGACATATTCCAATGCAGAGTTACTTGAAGTGGTTTTACTACAGATGGAGCCATCAGAGAGATAGGAGTTAACATTGAAGAAGTTGATAAGTTTATGTGGAGAGGATCAGGTGAAATGCATTAAAAAAAATGGTGCCAACACAAGAAGTTGAGAGACCATGATGATGATACTAGTGAATCTGAAGCAGATAAAATTTTGGAACACATATGACAATTACTATAAGGTGCTAAAACAGTTAAATGTATGTGAGTGCAGCATGTATACATGTGACAGTGGTGTAGGTTTATCTGTAAACAGGGTGGTATTATGTTTTAAGCACAAGAATGTAGAATTTGACACATTTTGTAATTGGGTACCTGTGGTAATTATGACCAATGGTTGGTACTTAACAGATGTTGTATGTTAGTAATTATTGTATGTTCTTCTTAATTAGTGTGTGTAGTGAGTGAAATGTTATGAAACAGTGTGTGTATAGTGTGTGCAGTGACTGATAGTGAGATATGAGTGAACAGTGTGGCATTACATTATTTAAAAAGTTATTTGTAAAAAAAAATTATTGTATATCAGGAGTAAATCTAATGATTGTCTCTAACTAGAAGTCTGTAAATATATGTGTATACGAATTAGTTTATTTTAAATTGATATAAACTTGTAAATACTTTGACATGTCCTATATCCTTGTAAAAAGAGATCTACAGATTAAGAAGACTACTACTACTACTACTACTACTAATAATAATAATAATAATAATAATAATAATAATAATAATAATAATTACTTAATGAGTCCCAAAATGGGTTGCCAGAGATCAATTTCAAGGGAAAATGTCTTTGGATTATTAAAATTTGTTGTCAACTTTCCATTATACATCACTATTAATAATAAATTTTCTGAATGACCATATACAATGATCAACATACTCAGTCTGCAGATTTTAGTGCTAGATCCTCTGTCTGTCTACAGTTTCAGGAGACAAGTAAATCTTTTATCATGGTATTATAAATCATCTGCAGAATTCACAAGCCCCTCTGAATCTGATATAATTTAAGAGAACAGTAGAAACTGTTAATCAAAAAGTTCAGGCAGAAGTTAATTGTCAGAGAACACAGCTGCCCAAGATACACTATGACCAACCATTAGTGTATAATCCACATATTGTGTGATGATTACTTTTCATCTGTACTTTTGGTTCACATTTGTGTTTGTTTACATATCATAGAATGGGGTGAGATTGATACTACACGATAAGAATGGTGACTATATAGTTGTCTGTGGGGTAATTAATTTCCAGATAATATGAAGACAAATGTTTGCTCTCTTCATGTTGGCAGAGACTTAAATGTCTTCAAAGGGGATTCCCATTGGTGAGCAAATCTAGTATTGACCTGTGCAGTCTGTTAAAAGGATAAAATTTGCTTACAATTTTACCCATTTTTGTGGTGCAAAATGCTTTTGAGTATAAGTGAGAATTGTTTTTGTGTGTTATTGTCTGGACATAGTATTTTATATTATTGTTTTCTGTCTATTTTAGTAGTCTTATCTGCAGTGTGGTACAATTTCTTATCTAGAACCATATAAGTCCAATAGGGTGAGACGGACCACACTGTAGTGCTATACAAGTAATGCAATACGCAGTCGTATAGCTAGTAATAAATTTTAAAGATAACCTTGCTAGTGTCCCTCCATGTATTGTGTTAGATTATGATTAAACCAATGTCAGTGTCGATCTTGGAAAATCATTTGTTACTGATAGACATGGTAAGAAATGCCATGAACAGATATCCAGTCACTATAAGTCTGAAACAAGCATCATTATCTTTGGGGTCAGTTGCTGGTGACTTACTCCCTCTCTATGTGATAGACAGAGGTATGAGTATTTTCAGAAACTGTGGCTGGAAAATGTTCACAAAGGCCAACCTTTGCTGCAACAAATCATGGTGTGTTGCTACGGCTTGATATAATTGTACTTCACATAGTTGAATTTGAATGCCAACATTTATGGACTGGTTTGAGAAAACTTTTCTTTCGTATGCCTAGCATCTGGAAGGTGTTAAAGTTATTCTGGGAGACTATTTACTATTTCACCTCAGTCCAGATGTTCTCTCTCTCTCTCTCTCTCTCTCTCTCTCTCTCTCTCTCTTTGTAGTGTTCATAGTGTAATATATTTGAATGCCACCAAATGCAAAAAAATCTGTGGCTTTCTTCAGGTCTAGAAGAGATGTGTACTCAGAAGGGTCTTAGGGGGAGGTGGTGTCAACAAGTAAAGTGAACATAATGTGCAGGATCTTGCAGAAGCAATTGTAGACAATTTATAGAAATGTTCATTTGTACCTGTGAATTTTTTTTTGAGAAAGCTATAGAAAAAACCCACAGATTACAGATTTGCGTGTGTAGTGCCAGAAATTCTGGAAGACTGGGAAATCGAGGTACTCGGAATGAGACAAATTGGTGAGTCTCACAAATTGTGTAGAGTTGAAGAAACTGACATCTCAGTACAGTCTGTGCAGGTCATCTTATGCATCTTACCATTACCTTCTATTGAAGGATGTGATTGTTTAAAGTATGCATTTCCAAAGACTACTGATGTTAAGGAATGCTAAACATTCATAGCCATAAACATCTCAGTTTTTCTCATTTTAATTTTGATATTATTTCTACAACACAATTGAAATAAAAAATCTAGAACAATTTATTATTCTAATTCATCACCCCACTTAATTTTCTGTATAATCTCAAAAATGGCTTAACCAAAGTTCCCAAGATATTTGAGGAATCACTTGGGGTTGCTGTAACAAGAAATAGATATGATCAGTCTCACTCCAAAATAAGCAAAAGATTGATGACTCATTTTATTTTTTTATGGTACTCTGATTAGGTGGAAAAGTATTGTAACACATTTTTCTGATGCCTTTTGTTTGGGCTCTTTGTGTGTTAAAATTTGTTTTACCATAACTAAGCATCATTAGTGGCTAGAAACAAAAATCTTTTAAAAGAAATTATCAGTCTCCTCTCATTTATGACTTGTTTTTGGTGGCAAGTTTTGTTAACCCATCTGATGGACACTGAGTCTCCTTTCTCGGGCTAGCACCACATTAAATCAGTTAGCATTTGTGTTCTGTGCAGACTGGGCATTCAAATTACGTGTCATATTCTTTGTGAGGTTAACTTGTGCATGCTGGGCTTCTTAATGCCATAATTAAGATATTAATGACATGACATAGTGATTAACACCCTAGTTCTGAATTTGGGAGGACTGAGGGTCAAATTCCCATCTGACCACACAGTTCAATGTTTGATGTGATTTCCCTGAGTCGTTAAGTCAAATGTTGAAATGGTGTTTTTGAATAGCACATGACCATTTTCCTTCCCTACCCCACCATCCACCATCGAGTTTGTATTCCATCATCATCATCATCAACAACTGGATGTTAAACCCTAATTTTCCTTTTTCCACCTTTATGTCGGTATAAGTTTCTGTGCATATTGACAGTAACCTTTTTATTTGAGATTGTCATCTAATTACTTTTATTGTTATTATTATTATTATTATTATTATTATTAATAGTAGTAGTAGTAGTAGTAGTAGTAGTATTTCATTGTACCACAGATGTGGGTGATGGTGAATTTACAGCAATATGTACATAATTACTGAATTGCTGAACACAGTAATTGCTGATCTTTGCCAATATTCCATGTCTTGTGTGATTGTCCGTGTACTAATAAAACTTATTATTGATAAATAACAATATCTCAATCTTTTTGCTGTAGAAATATTATCCACCACGTATCCAGCCTAGTGAAGTTGCCCCCTTCCAAAGCCTCCTCACCCTAGGCGTATTTCAAAAAAAGGCAGTCACATAAGAAACCTGGGCAGACAGGCAGAAACATAAAAGCAATGAGTATTGTGCTGCTGTGCATAATTAGGAGTTTTATAGAGCTAAACCATGTATTAAAAAGCGGAGTACAGAAATGTTACAAAAAATTAATTCCAGTGCCAGGAACACATCTGAGGGCTTGGGTGAAGTGTGCTTATTGTAGAGCCAACAAGTCACCAAATTGTATGCAATATCAAAATTGTTTAAAGTGACTGTTGCTGTTTTTGTTCTGAAATAAAATGACACCCATTTTGTTGAATTAGACTTATTTCAGGTGTGAGAGGGATCATAAAGATATTCCATTCTTGTATGATAACATTCTAGACCACAGTAAACATTCTGATTGAATCCACTTTCTGTTTTCTACAGTATTGATCAAAACACAAAGACATAACATGAAGTTTTGAATTATGTAAAGGTTATATATGAAAATAACTTGACAAAGGCAGTAAAATATGCTGTTTCCAAATTATTTCAGGCTTTATCAAAACGTAGCCGTCTGGCAAGTGAGGATGCCCATACACAGAACATGCCCTCGGCTGATCAGCCATTGTCATCCACTCCAATGCAGCAGCGGAATGTCTCTCCTGTTCATGTGGAATCTGGTACAGAAGGAACTGCTAATGCAGAAGCAGCAAAGCAGTCTCATCATACTTCAAAAATAATTGGTAAGTGTGTCATTTCTGTTTGATGACACTAAACATGTTTTACAAGGCTAAATATTCCATCCTCTCCTTTGTACTGCTTTTTAAAGTTTCAAAATAAGCCTTCTCCAAAGGGATGTTAGTTGTCACAAATGATTATATATTTGCTTTTGAAGTTTCAGACACTACCAAAGCTGTGCTTCTTAGTTACATTGCTCCATCTTATGTTTCTGCCCTAAGCATCTTAATAGGATTTTGAGGATTATTTGGCAGTCATTTCAATAGTGCAGGTGTATATTTTAAAATGGCATTGATGCTGTTGAGTTCATCTTGTAGAGTAAATTAGTGAGGTTTTGTCAGAACTCGTGTGATAAGGATGGTTGATTGTAAGAAATGGATTTGTTCATTCAGAATTATAACGATCACATTTCTATTCATTATTATAGCAATAGAAATTTCATTACATTCAGGAAGTGTTAAAAGAAACATTGTTTCTCATTGTCTGTGTAGAATTTCTTAAGTTATACATGCCTTGTGGCTGTTACCTTGGGGTGAGCTCCCTGGGAAATATGTCCCACATTGAGTGAGCATACAGTTGGCAAATACAGGGTCCTGGGATGAGAACTGGGAAGCATTATTAGGCTCAAAATGTGGCAAGCTCTGTCTGTGCTCATGGCTGTCCCTCATAATTTTGGCCTGTGGTAATTCCACAGTATTTAGGTGATATTCGAAACTGTAGCAGTCAGTCAGATTTTATAGAGTTTAGTGTTGCTGTGCTACTGTAGCTTTCAACATACATTATTTTTGAGAAGGCGATGGTCAGTTTACCATATTATTATCACAGGGGGTTTCATGACTCTTCTCAACTCATTTTCATACTGTGATGGCACTTACTCCATTTGAAACTGGTCATTCAAAATAGTGAAATGTATCAACAGTTATTAGCTACTGCTTTGTCTGTACACAAAGTATTTGCCAGGAATGATGCTGGCATTTTATATGATTTTCAGGAGAGATAGGTGGGCATAAGAATTCTGTTGGTGAGCTGTTGCTAATGAGTTCAAAAGTGGTTGCTAAACGCAAAAGAAGTAGCATATAGAGAAGATTAGAGCGGGAATAGTAGTTAGAAATGAAGTGGTGGTGTTCAGGGGAAGGGGATGGTGAAGTAAAAATAGACATAAATGAATATGTGTACACACAAACAAAAAATGATTAAACAATTTGAAACTTAAGAGACCTTGTACGTTATCAGTGGTGAAAGCACCTATGTCATATTTTCCAGTTAGGGTTTAGAAATCTACCAGTGCTGGGTATATAGTGACTGCTTTTGCTTGTGTGTTCAGATATTCCAAAGTCATGAATATCTGGTCTTCTTCTGTCTGACACATTGCTATTGTGCCCCACTACTCTCCTGCTACTCCATTTCAAAAAATTTTCACATGGTATCTACATTTAATTCAAAAATCAAATATTTTGTAGCTCCTTGTTCTTTCTCCTTTATCATTCTTGTATCTTTCGTATATTTTTGCATATTCTTGTAAACCACTTTTATTAACCTATTAGATTGAAAAATATGTACAAACTGCGTATGGTTTGCCATATTTGCAGCTTTAATTATCATGGAGTGTGAGTGTGAGTGTGAGTGTGTGTGTGTGTGTGTGTGTGTGTGTGTGTGTGTGTGTGTGTGTGTAATTTAAGACTGATAAATGATGTATGTAGTTATTATGTTATTTGACATTTATTTTATCAAACCATCCTGAAGTAACTAGCAAATTAAAACTTTTGCTCAGCAGATAGAAATATGTGTAGTTGAACGAAGTTGCTTTGTCAGTGCTCTTTTATTGTAAAATCTTTGTTGCTTATAAAAATGAAATTTGTGTGTTCCAGCTAACCATAGAGAAGAAATTCTTCATGAACTTAATGACAACCGTGTTATGTCATGCCTAATGGATTTATTGATTGGGTTTGTGCCAGCTATGCAATGTGCCTGTAGAACAAGCAAAGTTGTTGGCAGCTACAAAAGAGCAAGAGATTCTTTATTTACTCTGCATCTGACCCCAAAGAAATTTGAATTGACAGAGACGTTAATGGTAAGCAGTCAGGAGAAAAATTTTTGCTGGAATAAGAAATAGTTTAGAAGCTAAAGTAGCAGATAATAGTTTCATTTTGTAGTGCTGAAATCTTCAGCTGCCAAATATTGATGCCTTCTTACAGCTGTAACAACAGAATATTTATGTATTTGCTCACAAAGATACAGAGTAGTATCTCTTCTCTGCAAATATAAATTGAAGTCCTCTGCTTGCTTCTTTCTGTGTGCTCAGATTAATCTCAAGAAATACTGTAGTGATTTTGATATGATTTTTAAAAATGGGTGGACTGATTTTCAAGGAAGGGTCGTGTATATAATTTATAAGTATTTCATGCAGATTGGCTTTACTGTGGTGAATTAGTCAACTGCCACTGTGAAAACAAAGGCATAGCCATCAAGCATTGAATGGCAGAACTCGTTGGACCCACAGCTCTCCACAGCATGGCTCTTCCTTTCATTTACCAACAATAGGCAAAATGTGTTCAGCACAGTGTGTTCAGTGTGCATGTGCCTTAACATATTAAGATAGTATTTGTTTGGACACTTCCATACTATACAGAACACTGGTAAAGGAATTTCTGCTGGCAAAAAGGAGATTTAGGTATTTTAAAGATCGTAAAGATGTGGGCACGATCTTCTTGGATGGGATTCAGAAATTATTTGAGGTTGATGAAAGAAGATTTCACAATGGTTTAACAGATGGTTGATGGACACACGTCAAAAAATGATAATTTCAGAGTACCGATTTCTGCTTCCCTCACATTAACAATCACAATTCACTCTCGTAATTCACTGCAAGTTTTTTGAACATACCATACCAAATATGACCTGGAGTGAAAAGAGTACCACCTCATAATCAGGCTGTGAAGTTTGACTTAAAATGTGAGTGAACCAGATATTTTTATCCAATAGTTTCCTTGCTATCATTTGAGAACAATTGTGTAATGAAAAAAAGTGAATCAAAAATCTGTGGGTTTTAATTTTTTATACTAAGAGGGAAAAGTTTTCCAAAAAACTGCCTCAGCAATAGCAATGTATGCAGCTTTGCTTCATTTACATACAGTACTTCTTTCAGCAGCATAGCAGATGATTAAACTTTCAGCTCTCTGAATTCCTTGAATCATACCCATATGCGGTCATGATTCTTTGAGTGATGAAGTCTGCTGCAAAACGTTCGCAACAAAGAGTTCCAGTCCTTAGTCTGAACAGGGCATCAGTGCATACTTAACTTCACAAGAGGCGCTCGCTCTCTCTCTCTCTCTCTCTCTCTCTCTCTCTCTCTCTGTGTGTGTGTGTGTGTGTGTGTGTGTGTGTGTGTGTGTGTGTGTGTGTGAGAGAGAGAGGGGTTGCTCACAAATGCACATGTGTATGGACACTAGAACATTGTAAATGTAATATTCTGCTGAGCATTCATTGCAGTACATTGAAATCTTGTTTGAATTATTGTTCAGGTTCCAACACTTGGCTCTCAAGAAGGTGCTTTTGAGAATGTGCGTATGACATATTCTGGAGAGCAAGGTCAAACTATCAGACAGCTGTTATCTGCACAGATGATCAGGAGGGTAGCAATGTGCTGTATGTCATCCCCTCATGGGAAGAGACATCATCTTGGTAAGTGTTGTAACATTCCTTCATTTTCCATTAGATTCACTGAAAGAACATTTCATTTGCGTGTTGCATGAAATGTGGTGTTCCCGTCAGCATTGGGTTTTACTGTAACTGGAAAAGTGCGGGTGTTGTTTCCTGTGTAATGTAATGCACATAAATCTTCTCTCTGCAGTACATGAGTGAAACAGTTATAGATGATAGCATGTGCGAAGTGCCAGCAGAAACTTGGATATGTGTTTCAGCACTCGGGCCATTATTAAATAATAATTTCTAGCATATCAGTAAGCAAATTTATTTACATCATCCACCATAACTTTTGTTTAGCGAACTCGCTGAAGATGTGCTGTAATCTGTTTGAGGCTTTTGGTGTATTGGACAGAATTTACTGTCCATCCTTGCTCCAAAAAGTCAGCCATAATCACATCCTCGGCATCACAAAATACTAGAGCTGAACTTTCTCTAACGATCACACAGTTTTGAACTTTTGTTTCTGTGGCGAGTTTTGTGATGCCATTCCATTGACTGCCTCTTTGAGTGTAGTTCAAAAAAATGAATCCATGTTGCACCTCCAGTCACAGTTTTTTTTTCCGGTAGACTGGAGAAGAAACCTTGCAGAATACTACCAAATTCAAATTTTGTACTTAACAAACTTAAGGTAAGGAGAAAAAAAGGAGGTATTGCTTTTTGACTGACTCTTGTATGGCAAGGTTATAAGTGCAGTGGTTTCTTATCTAATCTGCCTCAGACTTTTTATTGGCACTCTCTCTTCAAAGAACACTTTATGGAATAATGGAAAAATCGATGGATGATGATGTAGAAGCTAGTGTCTTCTGCTTTCACTTCTGCATATAATTCCTCATTACTTTCTCCCTCCCTTACAATGTTTCACACCATAACAATGTGCAGGATGGCACAGATAAATGATAAAATTTGAAATAATTACAAAAAATGGAATAAACATTCAAAACTTTATTTGATGCTGAAAAGTGTGTTGTAAAAAAGTGGAAATTTTATTAGGCTTCACATTTTAAAAAATTACATCATTTAAGTGCTGCCCATTCTGTCACAATCATTCCGGAAGTCTATTCTAGAGATATGCACAGCATGGCACAATATATTCTGTGGCAGGTTGATGATTTTGTCTTCAGTCTTGGTCTTGAGCAGGGCAAGGTTTATTGGTCAATTCAGGTACACAACACTCTTCAGCTGTCACCGTAAAATATAGTCACAGGCAGAGGTCTGGAGATTGGCGCAGCCACAGGATGTCAGCATTCATAGAAATTACATGATCCACAAACAGATGTTACGCTGTAGCCATAGACAGTCTGGCAGTGTGTAAGGGGACTCTATCCTGTTTAAACCAGTATGCTGACTGTCAAGATTTGGAAGAGAATGGAGACTTTAAGTTAAAATTTGTTTATTATGTTGACATAGCATTGAAATGCCACACCAATAGTGGAGCTTTCCTCATCTTCAAAGAAGTAAGAGCCTATCACCGCATGACACAACAGTCCGCCCAGTAACGCATGTTCTGCTTATTCCTTTATCATCTTAAAGTGAAAATAGGCTCATCTGACATCCAAAAAATTTTAATGAATTAGTATTCTCATTGATTTTAGCTGACGGATTTTCTCATAATTATACACACAATCATTTGGTTTCAGTTCTTGATCAAGTTGATGTTTGTAAGTATGAAATTGAAGGCTATGGAGTTTTCTTGCATGCCCCAGTGATTGAGCGCAGTTGACAAGACAGTTTTTCACACCAAACAACAAGGATTATTTACACATCATTGTTTTCTGGCTTCCATGCAGACAGTACTCACCATCTAGGACTAACCCCCCCCCCCAAAAAAAAAAAAAAAAAAAAAAAAAAAAAAAAAAAAAAAAAAAAAAAGTCTCTACAAAGTTACATATCCCCCATTTTGATTGTGTGAGAAGAAGAAAAACTTGATTTTGAGGTGAGATCTTATAGTGATGCCAAAACAGTCTTTGTGCAGCTGTCACTATGTTGGTAATAAGCACTCACAGCAACAGCATTCTCTGCACTGCCTCACTACTCCATTACAGTGTCCATTACTACTCAGCAGTTTTTAATTTTCCCCCACTTCTTGAACATTTACAGGACTGCCAACATCAACTTCAAATGTTCCCATTTCTCTATGCAAACCTGTATCACAAATATGGTCCATGAAACACGAAAATCACTAACTACGTTTCTACTTCTCATGTTTTATCCACCTGCCACTTCCACATGTTGTTATACTGACACTTCTGTTTTGAGCAGTTTGCCTTGTCTCACAGTTTCTCTTATTGGGGGAGGTACCTATGCATAGCGATTTGTTATGTTGCTGTCAGCATAAATCTTTCTGAATGTTTCGTAGTTAAAATTTACAGTCAAGTTATATAAAGTGTACTTTCATATACAGATTTGTACATGTACACAGGAAATCACAGGTTCATTAATATTTGGTTAAATTACAGTTTTCTTTGTTTTGGGAATGCTAGACATAATTGTTTGGGGCTTTCATATTCACTAACCATATATCTATGTAATGTAACAAATATTACTGTTGAAAATGTAAAGATAATCCATATTAAGTTTAAATATATTGAAAACTAAAAAGATTATAGCCATTTAATTTTCCAGAATGTGTTTCAATTTTTATGTTCGTAATACTACTTTTTCCAGCGGTTTCTCATGAGAAAGGAAAAATAACTGTTTTACAGTTAAGTGCATTGTTGAAACAACCAGAGGCTTCTAAGAGGAAACTGACTCTAACTCGTTTATCCTCTGCACCAGTTCCATTTACAGTTTTGTCAATAACAGGCAATCCATGCAATGAAGACTTTCTAGCAGTATGTGGACTTAAGGTAAGTAAATTAACTAATGTTATACATTACATTATTTTTTGTTTCATTTGTATAATATTCTGTAACACTCCCGTTTTCTAATTTTTGTATATTATTTTTGAAAGTGTGTTGAAATTCTTTTATTGTTCTTTATATGTTATTCTTTATTATCTGTCTTATAAATAATGTTTTGATGTTGTTGTAGCACTTTGTGTCAGTAATTGTATGAGGTGAATGTTATATGGTTGTCACTTGTATTAAATACAGGCACAGGTCAGTCTGTTGTTGTTCAGTGCTCTTAAATTGGGCTTTAATTTGTTACACAACATAACACTTCTGTGAGAGTGATTTGATAATGCAAAAATCCAAAAAGTTGCTATTTTCAGAATCTCAAAAATGCTCCTTCTGATCTTTTGCAGAAAAGTGTGTGTTTTCTAATTGTGTTTTTGTTTGCTTTTGTTAAAATTTGAAGATAAAGGAAATAATGGATTGAAAGCGAAACTGATTTCTAATATAGAATTGCATTTTTCTTGTCAGCTCATATTGCAAGTAATGATTAGCAGTTAAAACATTTGGAATTTTTGTAGGAGCTTTTATTGTACATTTGGATGATAGTGTCTCCTCTGTAGTTTTTACAGATAAAAAGTATATGAGATTTGCTTAACCTCTCAGGGGTGGGTTAGTCCATTAAAGTACAAGATTCACCTGAGTATAAAATGGCACCCTGCCCCCTCCCCCCACCCCCCTTCTTTTTTTTTTTTTTTTTTTTTTTTTTTTTTTTTTTTTTTTTTTTTTTTTTTAAAGAAAAAGATGAGTCTCCTTGAGAAAAATTTATTTTTAATATACGTATGCTGACTAAGCAAAGTTTCAAACTGTTTTATTGACATAAAGTATCTGCCTAAAAAATTAATATTATACCACTTATTGGTTGTGTATATTTTGATAATACAAAATTAATTTTTATAATAATTGCCTTTTTTGCTCACTAAGCCTGACATCTGTGGTATCACTATTTTTTAATCATCACCATAGTTGTATAATTGTTATCTTTGTTGTCACAAATATTTGGCTGTTTCTTGCAAAGACACTATGTGATCAAAAGTATTGGGACACCCCCAAAAACATACATTTTTCATATTAGGTGCATTGTGCTGCCACCTACTGCCAGGTACTCCATATCAGTGACCTCAGTAGTCATTATACATCATGAGAGAGCAGAATGGGGCACTCCGCGGAACTCACGGACTTGGAACTTGATCAGGTGATTGGGTGTCACTTGTGTCGTATGTCTGTACATGAGATTTCCACACTCCTAAACATCCCTAGGTTTACTGTTTTCGATGTGATAGTGAAGTGGAAACATGAAGGGACACGTACAGCACAAAAGTGAACAGGCTGACCTAGTCTATCTATCCAGACCATCACACAGGATCTACTGCAGGTACTAAGACAGTTAGCTGGGAGGTGAGAAAACTTGGATTTCATGGTTGAGCAGCTGCTCATAAGCCACACATCACGCTGGTAAATGCCAAACGATGTCTTGCGTGGTGTAAGGAGCGTAAACATTGGACCATTGAACAGTGGAAAAACATTGTGAGGAGTGACGAATCATGGTACACAATGTGGTGATCCGATGGCCGGGTGTGGGTATGGCGAATGCCCGGTGAACATCATCTGCCAGCGTGTGTAGTGCCAACAGTACAATTAGGAGGCAGTGGTATTATGGTATTATGATGTGATGGTGTGGTCGTGTTTTTCATGGAGGGGGCTTGCACCTCTTATTGTTTTGTGTGGCACTATCGCAGCACAGTGCTATATTGATGTTTCAAGCACCTTATTGCTTGCCGCTGTTGAATAGCTATTCGAGGATGGCGATTGCATCTTTCAACACAATCGAGCACATGTTCATAATGCATGGCCTGTGGCAGAGTGGTTACACAATAACAACATCCCTGTAATTGGCTGGCCTGCACAGAGTCCTGACCTGAATTCTATAGGACCTTTGGGATGTTTTGGAACATCGACTTCATGCCAGGCCCCACCGACCAACATCAATGCCCCTCCTCTGTGCAGCACTCTGTGAAGAATGGGCTATCATTCCCCAAGAAACCTTCCAGCACCTGATTGAACATATGCCTGCGAGAGTGGAAGCTGTCATCCAGGCTGAGGGTGGACCAACACCATATTGAATTTCGGTATTACTGATGGAGGACACCACAAACTTGTCCGAATACTATAGATCACATAATGTATATTGTGATTTCTGAGGTGTTGGTTATGGTGAGAACTGAAAACTGAGCTTTTTTCCTGAATACATAGAGGATTTTGCTTCTATACTCAAGTGAAAATATTCCCATCATACCTCATGGTGAGCCTCGACAACATTGCTGCACTAAACATGTAAGCATGCCACTGGCCCTAATCTATAGTTTTACCGTCTCCTGCAGCAATGTATGCTATTGTTGCGTATTTGTCCAAGTTCAAAGTCATTTCAATTCTATGTACAAATTGATTCAGACAAACTGCAGCTTAAACTTGGTAGATGTTCATAAAAATTCAAAGTACATGATATAGATTCCCATGGTTGGCAGCACAACAAAATTTGCTGCTCACTCACCACTCCCATTTCTGCACTCATCCTAGTTCTCAGCCAAACTGGTATCCCAGTTCCATCCCCAACCCTTTCATAGTGCTGTGGTTGAGCAAGTGTGAAACATAGACTGCAGTGTCTTCTAGGTTTCGGGACCTATGTAACAACAGCAACTAATTTTCATTCTTGTTTCATCTGAATGTCACCATCTTGTTGTAAAGCTGATTAAAAGCTAGTAATGTTTTTATGGTACTGTAACATGTGGACAGCAGCCGATTCATTTGCAACCCACTTGGGAAATCATTACAGTCTCTCATCATCAAATAAAATACTGAATTTGGTTTAGAATTGAGTAATATTTTCTGAAGGACAACATTTTCCCCTATCAGTGTTACCTCTACTTAAAAAGCGGCATAAGTATTTGTACGCAGTATCGACAGGTGTATGAGAAATTTCATTGTAAACCTGTTCAGATACAACAAGAGTTTGTAAGATGATAGAATATAATGCGATTTTGTCTCATGTTTCAAAAAATCTTCAAATTTTAAGCAGAGCACTAGATCATTGTAGTGGCTAGCTAATAGTGTCCCATGCATCTCTTGCACGAGCGTCATGTGAGTCAAAAGTCACATGATTGTTTGAGCAAGGTCAATACTGTATCAAGCACTTTGGTGTATCAGAAAATTTTGATCCCGTTCAAATGAGAGAATTGTTTGCCCAGTTCTGCTCTTCAGAATTTTTCAAAATAAATCTGCAAGTGACCTCAGAAGCCAAGGCTTTATCAGTAAATGTAAGATGAATGCTATAGTAATGTATTAAGCTACTCAAAAATATTGACCTCTTCAGCAATAGTTTAATCTGTAACTATAATAAGACTATGTTTTTCGAATGACAAATTTGGGGAAGAAACCTCGTCTTCGAATCAGGTAAAGACAACTTACTAATGATGTTAGTCCCCCACAGAAACTTCTTTTGAAAAAAATAAGTCACAGCTCCTTTGATGGTTCATATATAATGTACAAAATGTGATGAACCAGTTTTCTGGTTGTATAAAATAGCTTAAAGGAGAAAGTTCTTCTAATCTATGATTTCGGTGCAAACTGCTCATTTGTGATTCAAGATCTGAATTACGTCTTTATTCCTGACTGCTTAGAACATGATAAAGTGACATTTAATATTTTCCATTCAAAGCTTATGTTTGTATTGAAAAAAATTGCCTAACATACAAAAGAGGTTTTCCTTTTCTAGTGGTAATGTTACACAATATGCACTCAGGAAAAAATTCGAAACATATACCTTACACAAGAATTACAAAACTTGCGCAGAATGGCACTATTTTGCCATACACATGGTGAAAGTGCTTGGAATGGACATGGGGTAACTGTAAAGACCTGCTGTTAAAGCAAGCCTGGAAAAGCCATTCATTCCTGGCATCAAATGTAAATTGTTACAACTGACAAATACTAACAAAGTGAAATAAATTTACTATCCATATTCAGTAATTCACCCACCTGGGTATCCGTGTGTGGTTGCTTGGCGCTTCCGGGATTTGGGCAGGCACACAGGCCCCAAATTGAATTCGTATGACGTGTTAATGACAAGGGGCAGTGTGCCAGCCAGCCTGGATTGTGGTTTTTAGGCGTCACACGACATCAGACTAGGTGAATAGCAGGCTGGTACCCACATCCAGCCTCAGTTACATCATCCACAAACATTTAGAAAAGTTTCACGCAGACAACTGGTTTACTCAATTTCTCTTTCAAGGGGTAAGGGGTTGGTGAGACAAAGGGCATCCAGCCACACACTTAACATTAATGATCCAAATTCGATAATAACCATGCTGACCCTGTGTGTAAGTACAGGGTAAAAGCAAAAGAAAAAGGCGCTCCATATTGAGTAATTCAAAAAATCATCTCTAGGACTTGTACTACACATTCACAATCCAGTATGTGAATAACACATTGAAATTAAGCCTTAATCCTTGAGTGGAAAATAAAATATCCAAATTGATTGTAAACAGCATACTTCCTAAGATGATATGAGTATCATGTAAACTGGATTGGTTACAATTGCCTTAAGCAGTGACACACAAAAGTTATGTAGTTAAACTGCGACACCAAAGCTGCGTGATTGTGCAGACCAGTGTGAAAAGGGATATAAAACATTAAACCTTAAATGTGCTAGCTGATCATATCTTCAGTAACGTTGAGCCCAGGATGCCTACTGGAAGAGGATCTACATTGACCATGGATGAGGTATTATCAGTTCTTAAAAACAGGCCAAAATGAAAGGTATCATATGAGTGATACTTTAAGTATCATACTGCAAGTGATTCCTTTTTGGAGCTTTTATATTTGATTTTACTCTCTGTATCAGAATAAAGATAGCTTAAAATTCTTGTGACAAAAAATTAAAATGCTGTTATTTAAGGTTGTTCTCAAAAAATTGTTTCTTTTTCATGTAAGTTTTGTTATTTAAATATCTTATAGTGTTTATACTGTATGACTAGATCTTAATAAGCCTAATATTGGAGCTTGGGTTTTTCAAGGTAAATGCCGATTTTATAATTTGTTACTAAAATCTCTTAGATTACATTATATTCTTAATTTTATGTTTCAAAAAATCATGTTTTCTCCATCTTGACATTTAAACCACTGCATTTGTAAACACACATATGGAAAAAAAATATTCTTTATCAAGAAACAAAAGGGATGTTTTTGAGATTTCCAAAATTTATATTTTCTCAGAATGTAGTAAAATCAAGCAAATGTTACAACATATATATGCTTGTGTCTGTATATGTGTGGATGGATATGTGTGTGTGTGTGTGTGTGTGTGTGTGTGTGTGTGTGTGTGTGTGTGTGTGTGTGTGCGAGTGTATACCCGTCCTTTTTTCCCCCTAAGGTAAGTCTTTCCGCTCCCGGGATTGGAATGACTCCTTACCCTCTCCCTTAAAATCCACATCCTTTCGTCTTTCCCTCTCCTTCCCTCTTTCCTGATGAGGCAACAGTTTGTTGCGAAAGCTTGAATTTTGTGTGTATGTTTGTGTTTGTTTGTGTGCCTGTTGACCTGCCAGCACTTTCATTTGGTAAGTCACTACATACACAAAGATGTAGTGACTTACCAAATGAAAGTGCTGGCAGGTCGACAGACACACAAACATACACACAAAATTCAAGCTTTCGCAACAAACTGTTGCCTCATCAGGAAAGAGGGAAGGAGAAGGAAAGACGAAAGGATGTGGGTTTTAAGGGAGAGGGTAAGGAGTCATTCCAATCCTACCCTAAGGTAAGTCTTTCCGCTCCCGGGATTGGAATGACTCCTTACCCTCTCCCTTAAAACCCACATCCTTTCGTCTTTCCTTCTCCTTCCCTCTTTCCTGATGAGGCAACAGTTTGTTGCGAAAGCTTGAATTTTGTGTGTATGTTTGTGTTTGTTTGTGTGTCTGTTGACCTGCCAGCACTTTCATTTGGTAAGTCACATCATCTTTGTTTATATATATATAAAAACAGATATGAGGAATATATTGTGGCTGTTATATACGAATTTCGTGTATTTTACTGATATTGAGGCAAATATTTTGTACTCCACTGAATATCAAATAATTTTTTGACTTTTATTTCACACTTAGCACACACATTTTCATAATTATTTTTACAGGACTGCCATGTTCTGACATTTAGCAGCAGTGGAACTGTTGTTGATCATTTGGTTCTTCATCCTCAACTAGAGACTGGAAACTTCATCATAAGAGCCATATGGCTGCCAGGATCACAAACAAATTTGGCATTGGTTACAGCTGATTTTGTTAAAATCTATGACTTAAGCAAAGACGCTCTTAGCCCACAGTACTTTTTCCTAATTCCTGCGGGGAAAGTTAGGGATTGCACTTTTGTCTCATCACAGGTGAGTGTCATATCTGTTAGTGCCATTGAAATTTTGTAATTTTGCACTGAAATAGTAATTGTGACTTACAAACTACCTTTCCTTACATGTATCAAATGTGAACTGACGTACAAAGAAAATACTAATAAGGATGCAAAGTACCTTTCATCCCAAACTCTGCAGCTTTGAAGAATACATACGTAAATTTTGTTTATGTAGTATTTCAGGTTGATGACGGAAAGTAGCACTCTTCTGAACTTGTTGTGCTTTTCAAATGTCCTGCTTAAAATAAATATCCCAGAACTGAGCACTGTGATCTCCGTGGTTCCATCATGTTATCTTTCTCTGTAGCCCTTTAATGAGTTACTATGTGTTAATAATTCCCCCTTCTTAAACTTCACTCTACCCGTCTTTTTATCAGTGCTGTGGCACACCATGACACTTCAAATTATATTCTAAATGTAAGGTTCACCATGCCAGCATTTAAGCTGTAAAGCAAGGTTGGAAATTCCGTATATGCTAAAAACAATTTAAATGTTTTATGAGAATTCAAACGTGACATTGAGTCTTACCAATAATTTCATATTCATGGACATTCATATACTAAAAATCAACATATTGAATATTCCATTTTTCCAGTCATTAGTGGCTTGTTGAATAATTTTTGGGATCATTCATTGATTGCTGGAAGGTCAACCATGAGAAGCTGTCAGTGGTGATCCACATTCATATATTTTGGAAGAACCAGACCTGTTCAATTTCAGTTTTGAACGCAGTTCATCATAAATAATCTATTGAGAATTTCAGAAAAATCTTTATATATATGATTTTCGGTTACCACCACGACAGATTCTCACCATTTAATTTCAAGCAATCAATGAAATACCCCAGGAACATCAACTTCCCTTATTTGTACAATAACATTAAAATGTTTTTAAGGTAGCAAAGTAAATCTTAAATCTAATTTCTTTTAATGTAAATTACCAGCACCTATGTACACAAACACATTAAGTACCTGTATCAATTTACATGTACACTGTGTGATCAAAAGTATCTGGACACCCATAAAAACATACATTTTTCATATTAGGTGCGTTGTGCTGCCAGGTACTCCATGTCAGCAACCTCAGTAGTCATTAGACATTGTGAGAGAGCAGAATGGTATGTTCTGCGGAACTCATGGACTTCGAACGTGGTCAGGTGATTGGGTGTCACTTATGTTATACGTCTGTATGTGAGATTTCCACACACCTAAACAACCCTAGGTCCACTGTTTCCGATGTGATAGTGAAGTGGAAACATGAAGGGGCACGTACAGCACAAAAATGTACAGGCCGACCTCGGCTGTTGACTGTCACAGACCACCACCAGCTGAAGAGGCAGACATCTATCCAGACCATCACACAGGAATTCCAAACTGCATCAGGATCCACTACAAGTACTATGACAGTTAGGCGGGAGGTGAGAAAACCTAGAGTTCATGGTCGAGCGGCTGCTCATAACCCACACATCGCGCCGGTAAATGCCAAATAACGCCTCACTTGGTGTAAGGAGCGTAAACATTGGACAATTGAGCGGTGGAAAAACGTTGTGTGGAGTGACGAATCACAGTACACAATGTGTTGATCCAATGGCATGGTGTGGGTATGGCGAATGCCCGGTGAACATCATCTGCCAGCGTGTGTATTGCCAACAGTAAAATTCAGAGGCGGTGGTGTTATGGTGTGGTCGTGTTTTTCATGGAGAGCACTTGCACCCCGTGTTATTTTGTGTGGCAATATCACAGCACAGGCCTACATTGATGTTTAAGCACCTTCTTGCATCCCACTGTTGAAGAGCAATTCAAGAATGGTGACTGCACCTTTCAACACGATTTAGCACCTGTTCATAATGCATGGCCTGTGGCAGAGTGGTTACATGACAATCACATCCCTATAATCGACCGGCCTGCTCTGAGTCCTGACCTGAATCCTGTAGATCACCTTCGGGGTGGTTTGTAACGCCGACTTCGTGCTAGGCCTCACCGACTGATATTGATACCTTTCCTCTGTGTGGTCATTCCCAAAGAAACCTTCCAGTACCTGATTGAACATGTACCTGCGAGAGTGGAAGCTGTCATCCAGGTTAAGGGTGGACCAACGCTATATTGAATTCCAGCATTATCGATGGAGGGTGCCATGAACTTGTAAGTCATTTTCAGCCAGGTGTCCGGACACTTTTGATCATGTAGTGTGTGTGGATACTCTGCGTATCTCTCTCAAGTTCCTGGGAGATGGTTCGTCAAACCACCTTCACAATAATTCTCAATTATTCAAATCTCGAACAGCGTGCAGGAAAAATGAACATCTATATCTTTTCGTGCGAGCCCTGATTTCCCTTATTTTATTTTACTGATCGTTTCTCCTTATGTAGGTTGGCATCAACAAAATAGTTGGTGATTGAAATTTCATGAGAAGATTTCACCGCAACAAAAAAAAGCCATTGTTTCATTGATGCCCACTCCAAACCCTGTATCATGTCAGTGACTCTCTCCCCCCTATTTCTCGATAATGCAAAACGCCCCGCCATTCTTTGAAGTTTCTTGATGTACTCTGTGAATCTTATGTGGTAAGGATCCCACACTGTGCAGCAGTATTCCAAAAGAGGACAGACAAGTGTAGTGTAGGCAGTCTCTTTAGTAGCTGTGTTACCTCTTCTAGGCATTCCGCCAATATAAAGCGGTCTTTGGTTCGCCTTCCCCATGACATTATTTGTGTATTCTTTCCAATTTAAGTTGTTTGTAATTCCTAGGTATTTAGTTGAATTTACAGCATTTCTAAATCGTTTTGAAATTTGTTTCCCTCATCTGATGACTTTATTAACGATAAATGTCATCTTGAAACAATGTAAGACGGCTGCACACATTGTCTCCTAAGTCGTATATATAGATAAAGAACAGCAGAGGGTTTATAACACTGTGACCTCTCTGACAGGAAATCATGAATCCCTTCACATAACTGAGACAATATTCAATTAGCACACAATTAAAAGTACAAGCCACTTGGGAGGGACAGCGTCAGAAACCTTCTGGAAATCTAGGAATACAGAATAATACTGACAACTTTTGCATAACTGTGACAGAAACTGTGTTTCTGATCTATGTATGGTACATGGAATTAACTACTTCATTTCTTCTGGTTTTACATCACACTTTTCTGATGGCCCTGATATCTAGCACCTAAAGGTGGTCTTAACCATTATTTTCCTAATCCTGTATTGTGCTGGGCATTTCCTCTATTGTAAGTAATTTGATATTCCTACCTTGAATCTTCACAGTCTTTACTCTTCCAGTTATCACAATTTCTAATTGTTTTACAAGTTGTTTTATTACCAGTCCCAGAGATCACAGTCTAAGTTTATTGTGAAACAATAACGCAATACCCTATAAAATGTGCCACCCGGGGTAGCTGCATGGTCTAGGGTGCCTTGTCACAGTTCGCGTGGCTCTCCCCCCCCCCCCCCCCCCCCCCATCCTCCCCCTCCGTCAGAGGTTATAGTCCTCCCTCGGGCATGGGTGTGTGTTTTGTCCTTAGTGTAAGTTAAAGCTAGATTAAGTAGTGTGTAAGCCTACTGACCCATGACGTCAGCAGTTTGATCCCATAGGATCTTTCCACAAATTTCCAATTTCCTATTAAATGCAACTTTTTTAAATGTAGGCTACAAATTTCCATATTATTCCTGGTATTAAAGTTCGGTGGTAAGGGAAGCACTTAATTTAACCAAACTGAAAAATTCTTTATATAGTTTGTAGTAATATAACTTTTTGTATTGCTTTAACTGGATTGTGTATGTAGAAAGGTAATCTGTTTCGTGTTTTCACTAATTATTTTCAGTATTTGGAGAGAAATCCAGATGGCTGTGATCATATGCTTCTGATGTGTTCAAATGGTCATATATATGATCAGGTTATGAATGAGGAAAGCTCTGCACTGAATGGTCCGTTCTATGTTACCAATACATTGACACTTTGTCATCCAGAAATTGGAGTGAGTAATTACAGCTTATTGAAAGAAATTTCTGCACACTTTTTCTGTGCTTTTCTTAAAATTTACAAGTAGCATACAAGAATTTTGTGTATTATATATTGTTGCCTGCATATATTTATTAACACCTCAGTTTAGACTTACGTTACATGTTGAGTGTGTGTCTGTTTAGTGTCATGCAATTGGATCACAGGGAGCGCTAAGAGAATGAAGTACTGCACATTATTTTTACCTGGAAATTACACTTGGGGATTAGGTGAAAAATGAAATGATTTTTAATGATACTCCCCTTAGTTTTCCTGGATATGTAATAAATTTGCATTATGGTAGCTTGAGAAATTAAGTAGATGCATGATTTCAAATCCGTTTTATTACAATTTATAACTGTGGAAAGCAAAATTTAAATCTGCCGTGGATAGAAGCATCTTCAATTCCTGTTTGTGTCCCATGCATCCGCTGAGGACATATTCCATGTGTGTCTTGAATTTTTTTGGTGGCTAAAATATTCCCTCATCTTTTGGACATCCATCTGGAATAGTACTGTGTCAATTAGTTTAAATTCTGCCAGTGACTCACTTTGAAGATGCCTGTAAGGTTATCAGTCGAAATATTGGAAGAAGAAAAAATACAATCCCAGATGCACACCCAAAAGATGAAATAACATACCCCAGCAGTCCAAAAAGTATTGAGACTGAATTGATAAAAAAAAATAGAAAAGTGTTAATATTGTGGTTTTAATGCTTCGAGTCCTACCTAGTCCTTCTCCACTTAATTGTAGTGTGCACTTCCCATCAGAAAAGTCCTTTCAAATGTTTTTCAAATCCAGCATCACATTACTTTGAATGACAGTTATGTTGTCGAAGTGTTGACCCATCATATGAATTTCTACACTAGGTTTTTGTTGATAATGCCAAGTCTTGTCACCAGTGATGAATTTTTCCAGTAAAGAAATGTCCACATTATGCATTTTAGTCAAGTCACTTCAGGCATCTGAGTGTCATCGTTTTTGTTCGGCAGTCAAGGTGTGTGGGACAAATCTTGCACACACTTGTCTTCTTCAAAACATTCTGGAGAATGTCTTGAACAAATGATTTTAGAAATGCTGCTCCATTGTGATTTGTGACACCACAATGTTGACACATTACTGTCACACATCTGCTTCCTTACAACTGATTGGCTGAATGCACATCCGCTCCATGAGCTAGAACCAATATATTTCGGTGATGTAAGTTCCAGTCCTACCCCCCTGTGACCATTTGGTGTCTGTTCCTCTCAGTTTTTTCAGGAGTATCAAAGTTTTACCATTATTTACGTTGACGGTTCTAAAACCGTGGATAGGAGTGGATATGCTTCTACATATCCTGCTTACCAGGAAGTACATTTGTTTCTAGAAACATTTAGTGTTTTTGTGGAGGAGGTTGTAGCCATTAAAAGAGCTCTTCATTTTAGTGAACAAACCTCCCTTGACTATGTTTTAATTTGTACTGACTCAGTAAGCTGATTCCAGGCTGTTGTTGATGTTAATCTTCTCACTCTGTAATATCTGTTACTCACAATCCTCTCTCTGACCTTAGTCGAAATAGCTGCTCAGTTGTCTTTCTCTGGGACGTATGTCATGGGTATCCCGGGAATGCACTCGCTGCCCACTTGCTGATTACTTGTCC
Organism: Schistocerca serialis cubense; assembly: GCF_023864345.2. Lineage (NCBI taxonomy): Eukaryota > Metazoa > Arthropoda > Insecta > Orthoptera > Acrididae > Schistocerca > Schistocerca serialis. The sequence goes on from NC_064640.1 coordinate 422,905,451, forward strand.
AGCAGTGACTTTGACAATGTGAGGTGCAGAATTTTGGATGCAGATAAAGCCTTTACTCACTCAGAGTTTGAAAAGCACCTGGTGGGCTTCTGACTCCTCTAATAAATTTGGCACTAACAAGGAGAGTAAGGCTGCATGGTGTTCCTCCTTCCAGGAGAAATTTCTGTTTTGCCTCTGTATCAGTTGTACCAGATTAACTCATTGCTTTATCTTACGTAAATGGTCACCCACATATTATGGCCACGGAGCAAAGACAGTAACCTCCTCCTGGCTCTCCACACGGAGCCCCTAGTATTGGTGCATGACTTATGAGTAGTTGAACTAGTGATGTGGTCCCCCCCCCCCCCCCCTCCCCATTGAGAAAGCCATTTTCATTCTCAGACCTGACATTTTAAAATGCTTTTGGGATGGTTGGACATTACCATCACCTGCCATGTGCTAGACCCGGGGATCCTTGACATTATCTCCTCTGTCAGCTGCCCTGGTCATTCGTTTTTTAATTACCTTTAGATGTGATTAGTCTTTTTTCTCCAGTACCTTGTTTTACTTCGTTAGGAGTGCCCTTTCATATAACACTCTTGACCGTAAGTATTCATTATCCCTCGTGTGCACGTAAGGCAGCTTGAGGGGCAGTGCGCAGTGGCAAGGAACAGTGTACAATGTAACACTCCAGCCAATAGTCGTTCTGCCATGCCGGCATGTAACATGGGCTTCTGGGTCTCTGTAGAACATATAGCACTCATTTTCGTGTTTAGACATGGGGAGGTTACTTAGCCAATGCAGTGTTCATTATGGGAGGCATAAAGTGAACACAACAAGTATTACATTACGAAGACACTAAGTGAGTTTTCTGAGCATGTAAATTCTACGAGGGCAAGTCAGAAGCAGAAATAGCAGTCCAGTGCAGCTCTTACCGAGTGTTGTCAGTTATCAGGGTAGGCAATGAGTGGAATGGGAGGTGTGGGGCAGAGACAGAGAACACACTAACAATGCTGTAAAGCATTATTTCATGCTTCCTGCAAGAGAGTGTATTCTATTCACATTTATAACTCTTTTATTATATTGCATCTGGGCTGGGACAGTTGTGGGAGTGACACCTCCCGCCACATTCTGAGCCCCAGTGGCTCTTGACTGCACCCACCCACCCAGCTACCAGCCTGATTATTTCTCTCACCCATTCTTCCCCAGCTATAGAAATATAAATTGCACCAATTGTAGTTTATGAAAGAAGTTTGGTGTAAAACTTTTGACTAATATTTACAGAATTTTCCCAAATTTATGCTTTCCTTCAGTTTAATATTGTGGGAAGCTGCTGTACATATAATATATTCCAGAAGGAAAGGTCAGTATTCAGGGGTAGGACACAAATTATTCATTCAAAGCAAAAAGTTGAGTAAACATGGGCTCTAAGTGCATACATTAAGAGCTATGAACACTTCTTCATATTTGATACTATGAAACAAATCTCTTCTACAGCAAGCTCTTTGGTTTCCATATTTTTTGAGGAAGTAGTATGTATCAAAACAAGGAAAATAATGTCTAATAAACATGGGCTCTAAATTGCACACCCTAAGAGCTATGAGCACTTGTTCAGTAGAAGAGATATTTCACAGTAACAAAGATGAACAAGTACTCACAGCTTTTAAGGTACGCATTTTAGAGTGCATATTTACTGGACATGCTTTTTTGTTTGTTTTTGTTCTATACTTCCCAAAATATGGGAAGCAAAGAGCTTGCAGTAGAAGAGATTTGTTTCACAATATGAAAGATGAAGTAGTGGCTCGTAGGTCTTAATGTATGCTTTTTGGAGCCCATGTTTAGTAGACAGTTTTGTTTATCATCTTGTGCAATTTTTCCCTGCTGTAATAATTTGTTTCTTCTGTGTTAATTTAGGAAGTTGTTGGACAAATCGCATCCCAAGGTGGAGTTTCTGTTTACTACTCTCATAGCCTACAGATGTTATTTTGGAGCTACGTAAATGGAAAGAGCTTTATGGCACCATTGCGCTGTTTAGCTGACTGTGTTACAGCTGTATTTCCAATCCAGTTTGGAAAACAAACAACAAATGGCAATAAAGCAAATAATTCTCAACCTCAGCCTTTGTGCCAGTGGACAGAAGTGCCAAATCACCCCGGACTTGTTTGCAGCCTCATGCAAGGAAGTAAGTATAAATTCAGAAATATTTGTTAAAGTACACATCATGAATGCAATTCCTTCACGTCTCCACTGATTTTAATTTTAGTTTCTGTGTGTATTTCACTTCCATATATGGTTATTTTTAAAAAAAGTTATGTTATTTAGTTCTTTGCGTGTCTCAAGTCTGTTTCCTGACCTATGAAGAATGCATTGGTGCAGTTTATGCCAGTGTGTAAAAGGTATTCAAATTGAGAAATTCCAGTAGATTAATGGCATTTATTACTCAATTTTATTTTTACGAACATATTATGATTTATTGGCTATCACAATCTTGTTTCATCTCTGGCAGAAATATTGTATTGAGTTGTGGCATTACGTGTCCTGTGTAACATGGCAAAAAACACTACGTAAAATATAAATAAGTGATGTCAGTACAAATTCTTATGTAAGTACCAGCCAAAAAAGATTCCATAGCGTAAAATTAGAAAGGTATAGACAATAACTTTTTCCAGTAATAGAGTGGCAATGCAGATTTCCATCTTTTATAAAGTGAAATAAGCCATTGACAAGTATAAAACTAGTTATTATGATTGCAGCAGAGCTTGGTTGGGTGGACAATTGTAAATGACAACTGGCAGAAGTCAGTAGAGATTCGTGCATCTGTAAAAAGATTTATGCACAGATCATACAACTACTACCACTGTCGTACCTCAGTAAAAGATCTTGCTGAGAACCTGAGAAAATTCTGGTCCTATGTAAAATAACTGTGGGTCTAAGGCTTCTGGTCAGTCACTGGACCAATCCGGTGTGGCAGTGGAAGATAGCAAAAGGAAAGCTACAAGTTTTAAATTTGACATTTAAAATATCATTCTCACAGGTGAATCATACAAAGACACCATCTTTTGACCATCGAACAGACTCCTGTATGTGCGACATAGTAATAAGTATCAAGGAACAATTGAAGAAGTTGAAAACAAATAAGTCGTCATGTCCAGCTGCAATCCCAATTCAGTTTTACAAAGAGTACTCTACGGCATTGTTCTCTTATTTAACTTGCGTTTATCACAAATCTCTCATACAGCACAAAGTTCCAAGCAACTGGAAAGAGTGCAGGTGACTCCTATATATAAGAGGGATAAAAGATCAGACCCATAAAATTACAGACCAGTATCCTTAATGTCAGTTTGTTTTAGAATTTGGACATATTCTCATTTTGAATGTAATAAATTTCTTTGAGATGGAAAAGCTTCTGCCCACAAATCACATAGTTTTAGAAAGCATCACCCGTGCAAAACTCAGCTTGCCCTGTCCTCACACATACCCTGCAAACTATGGATGAAGGGCAACAGGCAGATTCCATATTCCGAGATATCCGTAAAGCATTTGACGTGGTGCCCCACTGCAGACTGTTAATGAAGGTACGCGCATACAGAATAGGTCCCAGATATGAGAGTGGATCAAAGATTTCTCAAGTAATAGAAACCATTATATTGTTATATAATGTACCTCTTTTGTAACGAGGTGCTTGTTGCGTGGTGTCTACACTATACTCCATGGAGTCACCAACCATTATATTGTTCTCAACAACAAATTTTCGTTAGAGACAAGGGTATTGTCACGAGTGCCCCAGGGAAGTGTGATAGGACCACTATTATTATCTAGTAACATAAATGATCTGGTGGACAAGGAAAGCAGCAATCGTCAGCTGTTTGCTGGTGATTCCGTAGTGTACAGGAAGGTGACGTTGAGTGACTATACGAGGATAAAAATTTCTAGGTTGTGTGGTGAGTGGCAACTGGCCGTAAATGAAGGAAAATGTAAGTTAATGCAGATGAGTAGGCAAAACAAACCCATAATGTTGAAATAAGCATTATTAGTAAGTTTCCTGACATAATCATGTTGATTAAATATCTAGGCATAATATTGCAAAGCAAAATGAAATGGAACGAGCATGTAAGGATTGTAGTAGGGAAGGTGAATGGTCGACGTTATTTTATTGGGAGAATTTTAGTAAAGTGTGGTTCATCTGTAAAGGAGAGTGGATATGAGACACTAGTGTGACTCATTCTTGAGTACTGCTCAAGTATTTGGGATCTGCATCAGGTTGGATTAAAGAAAGACATCAAAGCAATTTACAGGCAGGCTGATAGATTTGTTACTGGTAGGTTCAACAACATGCATGTATTACGGAGTTACTTTGGGAACTCCAGTGGGAATCTGTGGAGGGAAGACAGTATTCTTTTTGAGGAACACAATTGAGAGAAGCTGATTGCGGAACGAACCTACTGCCAGCATATTTAGATTTCAAATAAGGACTACAAATATAAGAGAAATTTGATTTGGACTGGATGATTATTGGCATAGGGATGTTTTCTGTAATTTAACATGACTGTCACTTCCAACAGTGATCTGCCTTTATGAAAAATGCCAGTTTGCATTCCATGGTTTGGATTTCATGTTAAATGAAAACCAGCAGGGAACAGTAAAGGCTATGATTGAAAGTGCCGTTTTGTGGACAGAGTAAGAATGAATATTGAGTGTATAATGTTGAACTCATAACAACTGCTAAAATTGTCGTTAATTACAAGTATTGTGCTGGGTTAGAAAACATAGACATGTGAGAGTAGTGTTGTTGAACACAATTTCCACAATTAACTGGCCAGGTAATATTATGTGCCATTGGGAGGCTTGATGGTCCTGAAGTAATCCCCAACACATTGAATGTTGTGATGTGTCTGCTATATTTAACAATGTCAGTAGTTCAAGGACAGTGCACATGTTTTGGTTCAGGTTGACAGGCACATACAGATTCACACTTGAACCACCATGGTATAAAAGCAGCCATTGCTGATTACATTGTGGCTACAGCAGAGACTAGGACCAATTTTGCACCCAATACATCAGCAGTTGTTTGCTGTATGCTAGGTTATGAGCAAGGTACCATTCTCCAGGCTTCTGTTTATATCTAACCATTCTCTGTCCCACCACCTATGGTGCACCAAAGGGTACAACTGCAGGGGTAAGTACGCAAAACTATATTTAATCATAAGTGTCTGCCCTGGTGTCAGAAATAACCATTTGCAAGGGTAACATCAAACAGAAGAGGAGCACCTACTGGATAATACCAAACAGCAACGTATAGGACCGACTCGGGACATCATAGTGTGTGGAACCATAGTCTAATGTTTTTGGAGGGAACAGTGAACAATGCAGCATGGATCTAGACTGCTATCCAGTTAATTCTTAGTTTCAGGGAGAAGTAATCATCTGGCAGGAATATGCCCTTGAACACTCTTTTCGTGTTGCCCAAAGCATCCTCAAAAGTATTTGTTGACTTTGTGGTCAATTGATCACGAGAGAAGCTCCTTCATTGAGTATATGTGTGGTGTATGGAATGGTGTGTAGTCTGGCATCCATTACATCATCAGGTGACCATTCATGACAACATGTGGAAATTTTATGGGACTGTATCTTACATATAGTTTCATCTATTCGAGATCAAAGAACTATGTTGTGAATAGAGAAGCCTGTTCACAATTGTAGAATTATTACTTAACAAATTACTTCTGAAGTGCATGAGACTATGATTATACTCATATGTGGTGCATGTCTGTATAATAGTCCAATTAAACCTCATTCATGTGGAACAATAGCTTTAGGTTGTTCATTTTCTGTTCTCCTGTGATATACATATAAAGCAACATATTATTGTTTGTGTTTTCATCATGACATAAAAAATACATCAGGCAGTGTCCTCTTCCTCTGGGAAGAGGAGATGGATGTCCCATTGAATAATCAAAATTCCATAGCATTGAATAATCACAATTCTATAGCATTTTGCTATGAGGTCTGGTATAAGATGTTGAATATCCATGTCACGTGACTGTAATGGCTAAGATGGTACAATTGTTAGTGTTGATTTGGGGGGACTGAGGTTCAAATGCCAATTCAGTCATCCACAATTATTTCATGGTGATGATTATATTGTAAAGGTTATGGATACTTTTCTGCCTTGTATTTGTCAAACCCAGGCTCCTTCCCTGATGGCCTTGCTGACAACATGTTGAAACTCGTTTTCCCTTCCTTTTCCTGTGATTGGGCCTATATCAAATAAAATTGACAGGAAGGCTCCAGAGATTTCTGACTGACCTCATAATTGGGAGTAGCCAGTCCAGCTTACCTGATTTTGGAAATCTTAAAAGGTAAATGCTAGGTCAGCTGCATTAAGAAGGCTGTTAGTGACTGTACTTGCCTAATTGGCTTCATGCTTGGGTGTGATGGAATGTTGAACAAATAAACTCCCAAATTAGTAACGATACACAGTTCTATAATTTTTAAACTCTATTGATTTGCATCTAAATGTCATATCCACAAATTTTTCTAGTCACGGTGCCACATGGTTAATGAAAGTGAAGTAAAATGAAATGTATTGCATTCATTTAAATTATTGAAAATAAGCTTATGCTACAACACTATTCAAACTGAAAATAATCTTAGAACCATCCCTGAAATGCAGTGTACTGAACCTAGCTAACGCAATTTCCTTAACTTATGAATGGCAGCCATCTCAACAACCCTTAGCAAATAGGGGAAATAGCAGGAAGCACTTCCTGGTACTTCTCTTAGTGTTGTCCACAGTGGTTAGGACAGCTATACATGCATGGTAAACTGCCACTAGGGAGAATCTGGGTAACTTGAGTCCCTCACAGAGTTCATGCTATTTAACTTTAACCTTGTTACCTTTCATCGTGCGGAGATGGGAATAAATCTGGTGTTTTAATATGCAGCTAATGTCTTTTAAAATTATTCAAATCTTTAAAACGTTCTTCATTACTTGCATACTTTGTGTGTGTTTTTTAAATCAGAAACTTTTCTTTCAGTACTCCTTTGATCACACAAAATCGTTATGTACAGTCACCTGAGTAATGGAGGGAAAAGTAAACCTACATTCTCAGTACTGTTAAGTGTAGTGTGTTGCGTGCACAATCTGAAAGTTACCTGCTGAATTCGCATACACTACAGCGATGTCACTTCATTGTTTAACTGCTATTGTACCCCTGAAGTTAACAACTCCAGCTGATAAAGTGCGACCTACAAATTATGGTACATGGGTATCATGAGGGGAGCTTAACAGAACTGCATACTTCCTTTTTTCGAAGCAACTAGAAGAGCTTTGTTGACTAAGACAGTATGAAACCATCTTGACACGATCAGTTTTGCTACTAGGTGTCCATTGCCAACAACAGTATAAACACCCTAGCCACCATCGTGTGTGAAGGTGGGCTGGGGAACACCATGAATGGAACCTAGATTAATGGCATTGGGTTTACCTCACTGACAAGTACAGGATTTGTCTTACATCATAGAAGAATGGGGAGGTGGCCAGATAGCAATGCATGACTTAGGAATGCATTTGGGGGGTTCAGCAGGGTACTGGATCACTCCTGTTTTGGACGAGTTTTCCTAGTTTCGAAAGGCTTATTCTTTCACTCTCTGCCACCCTTAAATTTAAGCCCACAGACATTTGCGTATATGCAGGTAGTGCAAAATGTTTTTCTACTCTCGTTTATAAGTAAGTTTGCAAAGTCTGTGCTGCCAACATTCCTTAAAAGTTGTAATAATTCAAATAATTTTTTGAGTTATTGAAATATTATTATGTATGTATGTATTTATTTATTTCAGGTAACAATCCTGTAATACTGATGTTAAAACCAGATGTATTTCTGGTGCAAGAAATTAAAGTTGTACCATCAAAGGCTAAAATTATGGACATGGTTGTAGTTCGTCATCCTTCGTCTAGTTGTGAATATCGCACAACACTAATCTTACTTTGTGAGGATGGAAGTCTGAGAATATATATGGCTGGTTTGGAATCAACAGGTATGTGGAGTTCTTAGAGAGAGAGAGAGAGAGAGAGAGAGAGAGAGAGAGAGAGAGAGAGGGGGGGGGGGTGACATGGAGTAGTTGCAGGGCGTTAGTTGTTATCAGCAGTGGAAGCTGTAGCTAGAGCTGCAGGAGTTAGACCTGGACAGTGAATCTCGGAACGATAGAATGAGTTGTAGGAAGGTAACACTGAAAAGATAAGTGAGATGTTCTACATCTTTCAGGGTACTCTCTCTATGGATATACTGAACAAAAAGGATATCTATCGAGTGGTCTAAGATGTTGGAGAAATGGGATTATCAAGATATTAGTGAAGAAAAAGTGTTATAAGTAGAATACAGGAATAAGCAGTAGTATAAAGTTTAGGGACAGAAGCCCATATACGTCTGTGAAGGTTAGATGTTATAAGGAGGCCTTAATTTCACTTAGTTTTGAAAAACATATTAATTTTAAATATCACCAGGAATGGATGGAAAGGTGATATTTACTTGTATGGAAATGAAACAAGAAATGAATTAAAACCTTAAATGCTTTAAAGAGCTCAGAATCCAATAAACATATGTAAGAAAAGTAAAACTGGTGTTTTTGCTAAAAGTACCATAGTGTTGTAATTACCTTATGCCCCCGCTCTCTCTCTCTCTCTCTCTCTCTCTCTCTCTCTCTCTCTCTGTCTCTGTGTGTGTTTTGTGTGTGTGTGTGTGTGTGTGTGTGTGTGTGTGTGTGTTTTGTGTGTGTGAATCCACTTCCTTGTGAATTTAAATTTCTTTCCATGAACTTTCGAATGTTGCAGGGTATTGGCTGTTACCTAGTATCAAAAATATTGCCAAGACACACAAAGTTCCTAAGAAGAAGAAACCATATAAATTAGGAAAAACTACTGGTAAGTTCTCGTTATATTACTTTTCAGACTATGCAAACAGAAAGTGCATAAAAAAGGTGAAACATTTTTAAGTGTATTATGCAGTGTGTAATTTTCAAATGTCTTGAATAAAACCAAGTATATAAATATTAATAAGTTTTGTTGAAAAGCATATTTGGAAAGAAAGACACACGTATACCGCTTTTTCTATGTAATTGCCATTACATAATAATTATTTGGGGGAAACTGAATATCTTTGCTGCCAATACCCGTGACTTACACCCAGCATTCTTCAATTATGTGGTCATTTGAAAAATATTTGGTGCATATGTATACCTTCAGAACTATGGAAAGAGAGTCATTTGGTGTTAGATCATGACTATGGGTTGGATGGTTTAGAATATGTGTACCTTCAGAACTATGGAAAGAGAGTCATTTGGTGTTAGATCATGACTATGGGTTGGATGGTTTAGAATATCTCAACAACTATTGAGGAACTCGGCAGTCTGTCATGCCGTGTTAGCCAAAAGAGCATAATCCTGCAAAAAACTGACCTATTTTGACAACTATTCTCATCTCTTTCTTTGATTTGCTCATTGAAGCCTTCTGAGGGTTTTGCTGACAGATACATAGAATGTTTGCACTGTATCACTTCCTTTTTTTAATTCTGGTGTACAGTTCTCCATCCAGGTTTCATCTACTGTTGCAATAGATTTGGGGAATTCTTCACCCACTCTTAGGCTGGCATCCGCAAAAATTTGTGTGGAAGCAGCATGCCATTTTAAATTGTTTTATTTTATAGTTGCCTCACATACAACTTCCAGTGTAACATGTGTTAAAAAACAAACAATGGAAAATCTGGGATGGAATAATGACAGAATTATGAAAAGGATAGATTGCTACTTACCTTACAGTGGAGATATTGAGTTGCTGGGAGGCACAACAAAAAGACTGCTGAACAAGTAAGCTTTCGGCCAAAAGGCCTTCTTCTAAATTAGGCAACATACACGTACATTCATGCAAACAACTCACACACATATGAACACTGTCTGGCTGACCTTGGCAGCCATAGACAGTGGTCGTGTGTGTGTGTGTGTGTGGGGGGGGGGGGGGGAGAGGGAGAGGGGGAGAGAGAGAGAGAGAGAGAGAGAGAGAGAGACGTAATTCAGAAGAATGCCTTTTGGCCAAAAGCTCACTTGTTCAGCAGTCTTTTTGTTGTGCCTGTCTGCATCTCAACATTTCCACTAAATGGTGAGTAGCAATCTGTCCTTTTCATAATATTGCCATTTGTTTAAAAAAATGCTGTTTATTACTTCATTCTTTTTGGAGCTACTTGAAATACACTTTGAATTCCTCTGCTATCGGAATCCAAGTACTTCATCTATAAAAATGTGTTTCAAATATAGATAAGAAAGATTGTTGGCATGATTCAGAATTATATCAAAACTATCTGTGTTTCTTAATAATACTGTAATGTTGTAGATGTCGCAAAAAAAAAAAAAAAAAAAAAAAAGAAACTGTAAAAATATTTTTTGACATAAGTATGACTATTAGCTTATTTCTTTCATTTTAGGCACAGTTGTGTTTCCAGTTGATTTCTTTGAACATTGTGAACCAATAAATTCAGTTGAATTTGGAGGTAATGACCTCCTACAGATATACAGTGCTCATCAAATAAAACATCGACTCAATACTACAGGTAAGTACTGAAAGCAAAGGTACTAAAATTCTTTAGTGTAAATACATGGTACTTCAACCAATGCTGAAGACTTATCGGATACTATTATTTAGTGTAACAAAGCTGACAATCACTTTAAATATTGGTAAATGAAATTCCTTCAAATTTTGTTTGTTCAACAATATTGGTTGAGGTCTTGTGCTTGTGGAAAATCAATCATCTACAGGATGTGGACCTTTATCAAGTTTAATTTTAATAGACTAGTAATTCCTTTTTTAGACATAAACTCAGTGTTAAATAAATTCCTGATAAACAATACTTGAAACAATTTTATTGTCTTGAAAGTGTAGTTGGTAGTGTTTTTCTGTCCAGTTAATTTTCTGTTAGACTTATGAACTAAGACTTATAAAACAGCTAAATAGGTTCTGAAGATCTTGGGAAGATAAGTTTGATTTCTTCTGAAGTGATACTCCAGAAGTGTGTGCCTTCCTATGGAATTATAGTGTACATAGTAATTTAGATAATGCTAAGAATACACCAGTGAGCCAAAACATTATGACCACCTGCTTAATGGCACGTTATCCCACCTGTGTAACCCAATACAGCAGCAGTTGTGTGTGACGTGGATTGAAAAAGTTATTGGTAGTTCTCTGGATGTATGCAGCACCAGATTTGGATGCTTAGCACACACAATTCCCGTAAATTATGGGCCAGTGGTGTGTGGGTGCTTTGCTGGTACCAGATAGTTTTCCAGATGTGTTGCATCATATTTAGATCATGTAAATTTGGTGACCAAAATATCAGCATGAGTTCACTATCACCCACCTCAAATCACTGTTGTATGGTTCTGGTTTTGTAGTACAGACATTTGTCCTTCTGGAAGATGCCATAACGGTTGAGAAGGACATCAAACGTGAAGGAATGCACATTGTCTGCAATAATGTTTGTGTTGTCCATAGCTGTCATGGTGCTTTTGAGTAATACTACAGGTCCCAGGGAAACTCAGGTGACTGGTTGCTATTGCATAATACTGCCCCCAACAGTTTGTGTCCTTGGTATGGTGCATGATTTCTGCTGCTGTTTCTGCTGTTTACCTGGGTGAAGGCATATCCAGACAAGACCATTGACCTGGTGTATCAAGGAACATGATTCCTCCAACCTGACAACACATGTCCATTGATCCCCAGTCAAATCTCGATGATTTCATGCCCACTGCAGTTGTAATTGTAATTGACCGCGGTGTTGAGTCAACATGGGAACACGTAGATGCCATCTGCTGTGAAATGACATGTTCAACAATGTGTGGCGAATGTTGTGCCCCAAAAGGCTTGTTCGTACACCAGCTTTATGATAAGTGGACAGATCTGTTACAGATCACTGCTTATCCTTTACCCAGTGGCAAGCCTCCAGCCCCCACATTCCGTGATGTGTGGGCGTCTAACATATAATCCCTTACTCATGGATTCACAGTTCTTCAATCATTTCAAATAGATGGTCATGACAATGGAATGGAACAGCCAAAAAGATTCACTGCTTTCAAGATACTTCTTTCGAGGTGATGGGCTACGAAAATGTGCTGTTTCTCAAAGTCATTTATATCAGTGTATTTCCCCATTTTCAGTCTGTGTAATTGCTAGAATGATTCCCCATTTATCTCTGCTCCATTTATATACTTTGCACACTGGGATGCGCCAACAGTGCCACAAGCCATCATTCAATTTCGCATTGGCCAGTGGTCATAGCAGTTGGATCATCAGTGTACATAAGTTATGGTCCTTTAGTAACACAGCAACCATCAGTCTGTTGGAATATTGATGAATGAAATTTCCCAAAATTTTGTTTCAGAAATCATTATAGTTGTGGTCTTGTGCTTGGAGAAATACTAGTTGTGGTCCTCTCCGAGGTCAACAATCAACCTTCAGTGCATTTACTTCTGAAGATTGAGTGATTAACACACTAGAGCAAGGCTAGTTCAAAGCATAGCAGACTGATTTCTACTGATGACAGAGAAATATCAAGAGAAGCAGTATATGACTGGTTCCTTTCATTATTGTGAATGGTGTCTTGCTTTGGAGCAGATCATCCTCTTAGTAGAAGGTTGTAAATTATGTGGAAAAATCTCTTGTGTAAATTTGGTCTTGTACTTTTAGGCCAGAGCTTTCTCTGCATCTGAAATCATGTGTAACACACAATACAATATACTTCACTTTGCCATCCTACCTCCTGGCTTCTCAAAGTTGCCCATATTTCTACAAAAGAGGCAACATGGTGATGTGGGTACACAGAAAAAGATCTGCGGTTGATGTCAACTTAAACCTGTTACTAGCCACAGAGTTTTTCAAAATTAAATAACCCTTCTTTTTCTTTCATAATTTTTTTTTTTTGCTCATTATCACACTACAAACATTTTCTGAAAATTTAAATGCTTCTGTGTTTTGTGGGAATGGTGATTTTTCTTCTATGTTATTAACTCAAATATGATAGCATCCTTCCTCATTCTTGCCCTGTTATAGCTTGTGTTTCATCTATAATGACGTCATCGTTGATGGGGTGTTGAAACCTACCTTTAGTTGCTTTCTTCTTCACCCTGTCCACTATCTTTTTTATGATTGTAATCACATAAATAGTTATCATCCATCTTATCATTTCTTTCCTTTTGTTGTGTCCTTGAGACCCACTGGAGATCACCATATGACTAGCGCAAAGTTTTTATAAATGTGCACCATTATTTGTATTTGGATGAAGAACATCCAAATTAAAAACTGGCGGCCTGGTATTCTCCATATATCTACACTTGCTGTGGAAGAGAACAGAGTAAACGCTGACTTGTCAAGACAGTAAGGGATTTAACTAAATTTCCTTTAGAGACTTTGAGGACAGGTTCCTTGCACTAAAACAAGGAAAAAGTATATACATACATGGGCTCTAAAATGTATCTAAAAACACAGATGATGTGACTTACCGAACGAAAGTGCTGGCAGGTCGATAGACACACAAACAAACACAAACATACACACACAAAATTCAAACTTTCGCAACAAACTGTTGCCTCATCAGGAAAGAGGGAAGGAGAGGGAAAGACGAAAGGATGTGGGTTTTAAGGGAGAGGGTAAGGAGTCATTCCAATCCCAGGAGCGGAAAGACTTACCTTAGGGGGGAAAAAGGAAAAAAGGACAGGTGTACACTCGCACATCCATCCGCACATACACAGACACAAGCAGACATTTGTAAAGGCAAAGAGTTTGGGCAGAGATGTCAGTCGGGCGGAAGTAAAGAGGCAAAGATGTTGAAAGACAGGTGAGGTATGAGCGGCGGCAAATTGAAATTAGCGGAGATTGAGGCCTGGCGGATAATGAGAAGAGAGGATATACTGAAGGGCAAGTTCCCATCTCTGGAGTTCTGACAGGTTGGTGTTAGTGGGAAGTATCCAGATAACCCGGACGGTGTAACACTGTGCCAAGATGTGCTGGCCGTGCATCAAGGCATGTTTAGCCACAGGGTGATCCTCATTACCAACAAACACTGTCTGCCTGTGTCCATTCATGCGAATGGACAGTTTGTTGCTGGTCATTCTCACATAGAAAGCTTCACAGTGTAGGCAGGTCAGTTGGTAAATCACGTGGGTGCTTTCACACGTGGCTCTGCCTTTGATCGTGTACACCTTCCGGGTTACAGGACTGGAGTAGGTGGTGGTGGGAGGGTGCATGGGGCAGGTTTTACATCGGGGGCGGTTACAAGGGTAGGAGCCAGAGGGTAGGGAAGGTGGTTTGGGGATTTCATAGGGATGAACTAAGAGGTTACGCAGGTTAGGTGGACGGCGGAAAGACACTCTTGGTGGAGTGGGGAGGATTTCATGAAGGATGGATCTCATTTCAGGGCAGGATTTGAGGAAGTCGTATCCCTGCTGGAGAGCCACATTCAGAGTCTGATCCAGTCCCGGAAAGTATCCTGTCACAAGTGGGGCACTTTTGGGGTTCTTCTGTGGGAGGTTCTGTGTTTGAGGAGATTAGGAAGTGGCTCTGGTTAGTTGCTTCTGTACCAGGTCGGGAGGGTAGTTGCGGGATGCAAAAGCTGTTTTCAGGTTGTTGGTGTAATGGTTCAGGGATTCCGGACTGGAGCAGATTCGTTTGCCACGAAGACCTAGGCTGTAGGGAAGGGACCGTTTGATGTGGAATGGGTGGCAGCTGTCATAATGGAGGTACTGTTGCTTGTTGGTGGGTTTGATGTGGACGGACGTGTGAAGCTGGCCATTGGGCAGGTGGAGGTCAACGTCAAGGAAAGTGGCATGGGATTTTGAGTAGGACCAGGTGAATCTGATGGAACCAAAGGAGTTGAGGTTGGAGAGGAAATTCTGGAGTTCTTCTTCACTGTGAGTCCAGATCATGAAGATGTCATCAATAAATCTGTACCAAACTTTGGGTTGGCAGGCCTGGGTAACCAAGAAGGCTTCCTCTAAGCGACCCATGAATAGGTTGGCGTATGAGGGGGCCATCCTGGTGCCCATGGCTGTTCCCTTTAATTGTTGCTATGTCTGGCCTTCGAAAGTGAAGAAGTTGTGGGTCAGGATGAAGCTGGCTAAGGTAATGAGGAAAGAGGTTTTTGGTAGGGTGGCAGGTGATCGGCGTGAAAGGAAGTGCTCCATCGCAGCGAGGCCCTGGACGTGCGGAATATTTGTGTATAAGGAAGTGGCATCAATGGTTACAAGGATGGTTTCCTGGGGTAACAGACTGGGTAGGGATTCCAGGCATTCAAGAAAGTGGTTGGTGTCTTTGATGAAGGATGGGAGACTGCATGTGATGGGTTGAAGGTGTTGATCTACGTAGGCAGAGATACGTTCTGTGGGGGCTTGGTAGCCAGCTACAATGGGACGGCCGGGATGATTGGGTTTGTGAATTTTAGGAAAAAGGTAGAAGGTGGGTGCGGGGTGTAGGTGGGGTCAGGAGGTTGATGGAGTCAGGTGAAAGGTTTTGTAGGGGGCCTAAGGTTCTGAGGATTCCTTGAAGCTCCGCCTGGACATAAGGAATGGGATTACCTTGGCAAACTTTGTATGTAGTGTTATCTGAAAGCTGACGCAGTCCCTCAGCCACATACTCCCGACGATCAAGTACCACGGTTGTGGAACCCTTGTCCGCCGGAAGAATGACGATGGATTGGTCACCCTTCAGATCACGGATAGCCTGGGCTTCAGCAGTGGTGATGTTGGGAGTAGGATTAAGGTTTTTTAAGAAGGATTGAGAGGCAGGGCTGGAAGTCAGAAATTCCTGGAAAGTTTGGAGAGGGTGTTTTTGAGGAAGAGGAGGTGGGTCCCGCTGTGACGGAGGACGGAACTGTTCCAGGCAGGGTTCAATTTGGATAGTGTCTTGGGGAGTTGGACCATTAGGAGTAGGATTAGGATCATTTTTCTTCATGGCAAAGTGATATTTCCAGCAGAGAGTACGGGTGTAGGACAGTAAATCTTTGACAAGGGCTGTTTGGTTGAATCTGGGAGTGGGGCTGAAGGTGAGGCCTTTGGATAGGACAGAAGTTTCGGATTGGGAGAGAGGTTTGGAGGAAATGTTAACTACTGAATTAGGGTGTTGTGGTTCCAGATTGTGTTGATTGGAATTTTGAGGTTTTGGGGAGAATGGAGCTGGAAGTGGGAGATTGAGTAGATGGGAGAGACTGGGTGTGTGTGCAATGAGAGGAGGTTGAGGTTTGCTGGAAAGGTTGTGAAGGGTGAGTGAGTTGCCTTTCCGGAGGTGGGAAACCAGGAGATTGGATAGTTTTTTGAGGTGGAGGGTGGCATGCTGTTCTAATTTGCGATTGGCCTGTAGGAGGATGCTCTGAACAGCCGGTGTGGATGTGGGAGAGGAAAGATTGAGGACTTTTATTAAGGATAGGAGTTGACAGGTGTGTTCATTGGCTGAGTTGATGTGTAGGTGAAGGATTAGATGGGTGAGGGCAATGGATTGTTCAGTTTGGAACTGGTATAGGGACTGATGGAAAGAAGGATTACAGCCAGAGATGGGAACTTTAAGTGTGAGGCCTTTGGGGGTAATGCCAAATGTCAGACAAGCCTGGGAAAATAAAATATGGGAGTGTAATCTGGCTAGGGCGAAGGCATGTTTGCGGAGGGAATGTAAATAAAACTTAATGGGGTCGTTGTGGGGATATTGTGAGGGTGACATGGTATTAGAAGGAGGAAAGTGTAACATGAGGCTGAAATGAAAATGAAAATAAAAATATATGGCGAGAGATAAGGTGAACTAGAAAGCAACTGGAGATCTGATGTGAAAAAAGGCGAAAAGGTGTTGGTTATAGCTGGGCTATGTTGATCCTGTGGTGAACTTGGGGTGGTAGACAACGATGTGCACAAAGGTTAAGTGGTTGGGCTCTAAAATGTATGTATAAGAGTTATGAGCACTTATTCAAGGCATGTTTCACAGCAGTAAATATGAACAAGTGCTCATAGTTGTTGAAGTTTACTTTTTAGAGCCTCCCAAAATATGGAAAGCACAGAGCTTGCAGTAGAAGAGATGTGTTTCACAGTATAGTAGAAGATGAAAAAGCACTCGTAACCCTTAAGGTAAGTCTGTAAAGGGGTTGGTTCTCCGGGTTTGGTGCCCGTCATATGTTTACAGAAAGTATGGCACTCGCTACTGCACATTGGATGTTTTGTTTATGTAGTTATCATTGCACTGCTTTGTTTCCATGAACACTGCATTCTTTAGGTGGATATTGAGCACAGCAACCAGTTTCATAGTAGTATTAGTCTTAATAGAGGTAACAGTAGTCAGTGCTAAAGGTGGCACCAAGTGGAAATTAAGAGATACTTTACACTGTAAACAAATCGCTGTGAAGAGTAGAAAATTTGATACACACAGAGGCACTATGTACATTTCATGATACATTGATAGTGGCTAGAATCTGTACAACAGAGGGATTAACCACATTAGGTTTTTTGTATGTGTTGCAAGCACTTGATCACATTGTTACAAACTTGAGCGAGAAAAGTGATACCCAGAACTTTATTCTTGTGAAAAACAAGTACATAAAGGAATAATGTGCTTTACATGCAAGTCTCTCACTATAGTTGTGCGAGAGCTGATCCAAAACAAAAGATGATTTTTTACGAAATGCAAGGACAAGAAATTAGCCACGATCCTGAATGGAAAGAACTGCATAGGCACAGTTCTCTGTTCTATGAGAAGACACATCGATTTTAAAACAGAAATTACCAGGACATGATTTAGGGAGTGAATTGATTACAAGTAGGTGTACTAGTGAAACCAAGTCCCAAGAGAACACACACGATTGCAGCTACACACGAAAGTGAGTAAAAAGTTTGCCTGTTTCAAAGACTGGTACAATGTGTATCCAATACTAGCAAATGTAGCAGTGTTGGTATGGTAAGATGGATCCGCCTGTCAAAAATAATTCAGATTATCAAGTTTGTTTCGATAACAATTCTTCGCGGCAAGCACAGAAAGAAAAGGCAGTTTTGTTTACTAAACAGATTATGTTCGGCAATGGAAATGTGAGTCATGCAGACCTCATTTAGATACAGTAATGGGACTATGCCTTGTCAGACTGTGAAGATCAGCACTGTAATGAAGTGCTTTTCTGATAACCCTCCTGAAAGAACAGTTTTGGTGTCCTCAATGGGATAGCTTCACAAAAAAAAAAAAGAAAAAAGGTTCATCAGACTGTCTTCAGAAAACAGTGTCGAGGTGATTGCTAGTAACTCAAATTCAATATGGGATCTCCACCAGTTCTTCAAGACATTGACATGATTTCACTGTTGTCAGAAATTCTAGCAAAGGAGAAAACTCGGTTATTACTGATAGCCACGGACACAGTTTGGCATCTCACATAACTGCTGCAGCATTCATCAAGCCAGGAATGCTGTTTGGTGAAGTTCATGAACTTCTAAAGTTATCAGAAGTCATCAAGCTAACTTCCAATGTTGTTTGGTGGTTCAAATGACATTTACAAAAAAGGCATACCAATCGTCTGTCAAGAATTAAAGAAATGTCAGTTTCTCCTAGCTCCCTCTAATGTAAGATTGTTCAGCATTGCACATGAATGTGGTTTACTGCAGTGGTCCTGCGTAAACCAGAAAATTAGTGCAGAAAACAAATAGTATGTGAGAATATGTAAACACTCCATCTGTTATAGATGTAAATTGTACAGGCTGTAGATTGCATACGACATATGGTTTTGCGTCTGAATGAACTAGGTAAGAAATTGTTAGCTAGTTCATTCCGCAATGAAGTCGCAAAGAAGCACTAAAGAAATGTCCTGTTTTTCAACACAGTCATTCCACAAAAGTCAGGGAAAAACCAACCATGTAATTTGTAAAGAGAAGGGAAAAAAGAAGAAGGAAGGAAGGAAGGAAGGAAGGAAGGAAGGAAGAAAGAAAGAAATAGAAATTACAATGAAGGACATGTAACTAAATGCACCACAAGTGAGGAAGTTTTACTTCACATTAGAGTCCAGTGAGCCAGATGTAAACTCAGTGAATTACAGTACTGGACTGAATAAACAAAATGTAGCATACTTTGTATTAATGAAACTTGCTAAATATTTCAGGTATAGACTTGTGTGTTGAGTTAGCTACTCAGTTGTCTATAGTTACTGGAGAACAAGCATTGCACATGTGGGATATCAATATAATTATGTTAGAAACAATCTACATGTGAAGTACTCAATTGTAGATATTAGTAACCTGTGTCAAGAAGGTATATTTGTAGTAGTAGTAGTAGTAGTAGTAGTATATCCCCAAAAGCTTGAAAGTGTATCACTCTTTCCTACATGATGCTCTCATGAAAGAACTGTCCTAGATAAACTTAATACAGTAATACTGTTAATCCCAAAATTCAAAGAGCATAGACTTTTTGTAGCTGCTGACATCAACACAGACATAAGGGAAAAAGAAAATATGTTTCACTTAATAAATACAATGAAGTATCTTAAATCTCTACTGCCTGAATGAAAAATGCATAAGACTAGGAGCACACTTAGACAAAATAATTACCAATGGACATAGAGACTATGTAGAATGTAGTGTGGTTAAATTAGGTATAGCTAATTATTGAATACTCTATAAAAATTAGAAAATAAGTTTGTGAATTATACTAAATACAAACGACATTACAATATGATAAGGGAACTAAAACCAGTGTTGTCTGGTCCTGTAATTGGCCACCAAGAGAACTTTTAATGAACACACTTCTATTTTTCTAGCCAATGTTCAGTATATGCTAAATAGAATCTGACCAACCATCACTGAGAAAAATATTAACAGCACTAAACGTAGATCACAAAATACTAAAATATGGTGTACTCAGAAACTGAATAAAATAATAATTCTGCATTTTATACCTAAACACAGATCTAGTAAAAGTGCTGAATTTAGAAAATCTACACAAAACTTGAAAAATCTACAAAATTAAAGTTAAAATAGCCAAATGTGAAGCAAATAGTGACTACGTTTTAAAATTCAAAAATAATTGTGATGCATCAAATGAATATTTTGTGAACTGTGGTGACCTCCCCATGTTGCCAAGATTGTTTTGACTATGCTGCAGAAGTTTTGTTGGGAAGCCCTTACACATCCTCCATACAGTGCCAATCTCTTCCCATTGTCGGTTTGCTTCAGAGGAAAAGGTGCACACCTTGGTACAATCGTGGTTCCATAGGCAACCACTAATATTTTTCCGTGAAGGCATTGACTGTCTTGTCTCACAGTGGGATAAATTTACTAACATTTATGGCGATTACTTTTGAAATAACAACCAGTTTACTTACTTTTTACCATCTGCCTCATTTTCATTTGACTGTCGCTTATAGCACAGCAATTAATAAGTTGGTGGTGGTGGTTGTCGTTGTTCGTCGACCTAACAACTGATCCCTTGTTTTAATGAGTTCCAAAGCAGAGGACTAGTATGGAATTAGTAACTTTATGACAAAAAGCATAGCAAATAAATTAAAATGCCATTGCTTTACCTTGCCAACAGAATTGTGGCAGATGGTATTTTTCCTGAAGCTCTTAATATCCATGTTTCATTCCAAGTGTTTAAGAAAAGAGAAAGACACCTCCATAGTAACCAGAGACCAACCCCCATTGTTCTAATTGTATCGAAAATAATAAAAATCTATATACACAAACATGTATATGAGTGTTTTGAAAACAACATAATACTGAAAGGAAGCCAGTTTACTTCCGGTCAGTCTTGTGGACAATAAAAGGCATAGCAAACCTTTTAGATACCATATATGATGGGATGGTAAAATGGACAGATTACTGGTGCTATGTTTGTAGACTTGGGCAGAGCATTTGACATGATGACACATGTGACTATAATAATAAAGTTAGCTTACTATGGCGTAAGAGATAAGTCACTAAGTTTATTTGGAATGTTCGTCTGATGGGTTACAAGAAGTATGTACAAATAGTCAAACCCAATTATTCGAGATAAAATGTGGAATCTCACAAGGGTTGGTTCTTAGATCCTTTCTCTTCATTGTTTATTTAAATGATTTCTCAAGTCCTATCCATGTGAGAATGTACTCTAAGCTATTAGGTGAAAATGTACACAGTGTTAAACATTACAACAGAGATCTAATTGAGATGACTAATTGCTGGTGTCTGGCCAATAAAACAAAAACCGAGCAGTTGAGTCTGAGAATAAGAATGTGAAATTACTTGGACTTATGATTGATAGAAGATTGTCATGGAATGGACAAGTGAACTTACTTAAGTAGCAATATATCACAAATACTGATTTAGTTACACTTAAATTAAGGAAAAAGGACAGTATGACTGTACTACTATATCCTTCTACACACCCTTCCACTCACATCTGCAGTATGGAATACTGTTATGGAGAACTATAATGGAGTTGGCTTGCATTTGCCAATTACAGGGAAAAGCCTATTAGATGTGTTTAGGTTTGCCTTCCAATGACACTTGGTAGAATTCAATTCAGGTCACTTAATATAATGATAGTCCCCAGCCTTTACACCTATAGTTCTTTCAGCTATGCCAAAGAAAATTTACACAAACTTGGAGTAAGAAATAATGTTCATTTGCTCAATACAAAAATAGCGGCCCCCCCAACACACACACACACACACACACACACACACACACACACACACACACACACACACACGCGCGCGTCTGAAATTCTTCAACTAACTACAAAAAATAGTGCACTTGATGCCCTTGCACAAATTTAAATTTTTTTTAGAAACTTCGGTCTGAAAGAGCATGAATTATACCCAGTGAATGAATTCTTGGCGAGTACTGTACAAGAATTATGCCTTATCGCGTGCGTGTGTGTGTGTGTGTGTGTGTGTGTGTGTGTGTGTGTGTGTGTGTCCACAATGTATTTAATTAACATTGTTAGATTTAAGCACTGAATTGTGCAAAGTGATAGTGTCAACTGTATTTGTGGACAAGGCGTGTTGTGTTAAAAAATACTGAATGGCTGATGATAAACATTCTGAACAATCTAGCTGCTTCATTGCACTTCTGTCAGTAAGTGTAGTTTTTCCTTTCAGTATTGTGTTTTCACGTAAACTCTGTGAGTTGTCAAAAGAACTAGATGTAGTAACTTGAGGCAGCCTTGACTGATTTG
The DNA here is from genome assembly GCF_023864345.2 of Schistocerca serialis cubense. Classification (NCBI taxonomy): domain Eukaryota; kingdom Metazoa; phylum Arthropoda; class Insecta; order Orthoptera; family Acrididae; genus Schistocerca; species Schistocerca serialis. Next base: position 422,927,631 of record NC_064640.1, read on the forward strand.
TGATTGTTGCACAGATGTGCGAACTGTGTGCTTGCTGATGTATTGTCTTGGAAATGTATGTGGCCTTACATGACAGTAGGTCAGCACATCATCATAGTGATTACAGACACACTGTAACTCAAAATATAGGTTACAGTGCAAGGTGAAAAGAAAATTTTCATATTGACTCATCTATACCTTTCATTCAATGATGATTTTATCTACTACACCATATCAGAGAAATTACAATTGATATTATTGAACATGGCATTATTGGTCATGTAAACAAGAAATAATATTGCAAGTACTCATAATGCAAAATTCCTCTTTCAGTAAACGTATGTAATTTCACTATTCTAATTTTACAGGTTTGTATGTTGCATCGTCAAAAGCTTCAGGATTCAGTATTGAAGTTACCAACCCTGACCCTGCTACAATGATAATGGGGATAAGAGTTCTGCTTGGTACACAAGATGTGCAGAAAGCTCCAACTTACATTGAGGTACATAATAGTATATAATTTACAATTGTGAGGTATACTTGAGATTGCTGGATTGTTTTCATGCCAACATGTTCATGTGTACACACACACACACACACACACACACACACACACACACACACAGAGAGAGAGAGAGAGAGAGAGAGAGAGAGAGAGAGAGAGAGAGAGAGAGAGAGAGAGAGAGACTCACACTGTCTGTCTATAGAAATATTTTTTTTTTTTTCAGGTATTTGGTAGAACTGTCCAAACAAATCTGACACGTAGCAGATGGTTTGATGTGCCTTTCACTAGAGAAGAAAGTCTCCAGGCAGATAAAAAGTTCACCATCACTTTTGGACCTTCAGCAGATGTGGAACATATATCCATGGTTGACTGCATAAAAATGTAAGTATAGTTCTAATTATGTTTGAGAATAATCACTACTTGACCTTAGAAAAGCAAGAGGTATGTATGTGGGAAAAGGGTTGAAATTTGCACCTATTTTTGGCAAAATTCGCACAAATTTTTTTTTTTGGTAAATGGTTAGGCACACACATTTAAAAGGTTGTCACAATATGTGCCTGAAGACAACACCTTCTTACTTCGAAATTGATTGTTGGCTTGGAAAAGCTTTAGCAGCTTTTCCAAAATGGCCTTTGCTTTCTTCTTTTGGGTGTATTTAAGCTTTCAATAAATGATTATTCTAATGAAGGTGTCTCAAATTTAAGATTTCTCTCGACATTATTTTTCTTTTCCAGCCCAATTCGATAATGACAAAATCTGCAGATTGTTAATTTTGACCCCTTTGTTGGCATTAATAGCCGTGCTACCCATACTTGATGACATTACAGATAGAAATAAAAAGGCACTTAGCATAAAAATAGAAATCAAAATAACTCTACTTACATGTTAGGGGAAGAATTTTGGCACAGTCAAAATACAGTGACACATCTTGTGATCTGATCACTGTAGTGCAGAGTTTGGATACTATATGTGGGCAGACGCCTGCAAGTATAAACAAACTTGAAATCTGATCTCCACAGGGGGGAGGGGGCTGCAAGGAAACAAGCCCCACCTCTCTCTCATAGCGCAGCCAACCTACATCCATGTTTTGTGTTTCTGTGAAAGCAGAACTGGCACATGATACCAGTAATCACCGATCCATTCTGGTGTTGTGAGGATCATAATGGAAATCTCTGATGAACCAGGATGAGTCTTTTTCACTCATTTCAAAATAAGAAAAGAAAACAGCAAGCCATCAAATGGTTACTTTGCAGTTAGTTGCTTGCTGAAGTTGACAGAGTGTTTTAAAGAAAATAGTTACAGTCTGACCTATTGCAGTATTTGATGCAACAACAGTTCAAAACACCCACTGCCTAAAACTGCCATGTTAAAGGTATCCACATTAGTAAAACTTGTGAACTTTGTCTAGTAGACAAACATACACATGCCTTTGTTCTAAGATGTTAGGTTCCACAGCTGAGTACCATGTTGCATTAAGTGGCATGTATCTTTGCTGCTCACAGTTGGCGTGGCACCAGACACTCGAGTCATTAATATGTCGTTGCATTTGTGCACTTTTTGTTTTGCAAACATTTTCTTACGCACATTATCTTTCCAAATCAGGCTTTGCTAAATGACAATCAGTAGCAGTAACCATATTTGTATGCAGAAAAGAATGCTGTTTCAAAGTATCTCTGACAAAATAGTACATCTAGATACGGTTTGCAGTGAAATAGCATCTAATTAGGTACTTTCAGATTTTTCCATTTTGATGCAGAATTTGCATCTAATTTGCATTTATCGCAAAATGCAAATTTTTCAGGTTCTATCTATGGGTCACATTCTATGTTGAAGGCCTAGATGTAAAATGTGTCCCACACACATCGCCACTGATATTTACAGTATTCATCAGTTACGTCTTCTACCGACTTTGTTATTACCTTTGTCTGACATGGTATATAGGTATAACTCCCAAACTAACTATCCACCCAAATGAATGGTCACTACAAAATTGTTGCTAAGGTCCAGGTAGCCCCCACCTGATTGAAGAGCATAATTATAACGGCTCTATATAATGTAGTTGATGTAAATTGCTGTTGCACAAGGCATATAATCGTGATCCTTGGCTTCAAAAATGGTTTTCTCAATTGTGCACAGCTCAGTCTCCACAAGTCACTGACCTCCATCTGTCTCTTCTCCCTCTTCTGTTTCTACATCAATCTGTTCTCCCTCGCAAGCTTCACACTCATCTTTATCTCCTTTTCTAAATTTTACAGTCTTATCCGTGATCCTCCGCCTTCTCTTTGTACTGTTTTCTTGCTTTTTCTCCCAGTAGCCCACTCTCATGCTCTTACTCCTTGTGTGAGTGCTAGCCACCTCATCGGTAAACACCCATCCCACTGTTACATAGACCCCCTTTTCATCGTTCATCACCACACTTCTCCACTTTACAGCTAACATTTGGCTGCCAATATGAAATAAACAAATAATGTCATTCATTGGCTATTAACACTGGCAGCAAATTTATACTGTAGGGATAGAGAAAAATTTTCCCCATTCTGATAAATTGCTTCATGTAAGAGGCAAACATGTAAAATAAGTAGCAGGAAGGCATATGGCTGTACATTAATAGGTGAAAAGCGACAGGCACGTGTATTCTGCATAGATTTTCAACATATGTATATCATCAGCATGAATGTAAAATGTTTTGCTGAACAAAGAGTTGATATCAATATTTGTTTGAGAGTTATGAAATAATCACATATAATACGTAATTATTCTACTCTTACCAGATGGCATCCATGCACCAATAAAATGCCACCAATGCTTAACATACAGAATGCACCATGTAAATACGGGATCATGTTGAGTCTACTTCACTACAACATGCATCAGTAAGGAGTGGGGCAGTGATCCTGTATCCACATATATCACACTATGCTGTACACACCAGTTACACTTGACAGAGGCTCCTAAGGCTCCACTTGAGGAAAAACATGCTTAGCACTCTCACCATTGCTTACATCTGTCATACTGTACTGCTTCCACCCGGAACAACTCGCACTCCATACCATATAGTCACTTCTGAAACATGGGAAACTCATATAAACTGCTGTCCAGCCACACAGCTGAGAGTATCGACCATACAGTCTGACTACCCAGAAACAACTGATTTTCTGCTCACTCTACACACATGTCCACTTCAGTCACATGACCTTCTCCACACTTCTACTTCAGTAATGCTATTCAGCAATAGTGCCAACGTTTGGTGCAATATCAAAAGACTTAAAAATATTTAACTGTGTTTGGATATGGGATTATAGTCTTCACATGAACTATGTCAGCAGGAAAAATAACTAAGGTGTTTCTTTTTGATACACTGAAAAGTTTACTGAAACGTGAAGCAGTTGTGACAGAAAAGTGCAGGATTATATAAAAATAAAATCATGCAACTAAGAATGTGGTAGCAGCAGCTTTAAAAATTCGATAATAATTTTCAGACTATTTTGGAAGACTGTGTACCACCTCCATACATGCACAGAACTTTTGACTTCTAAATTTTAGATTTGGTTCTTTTGGAAGTGCAGTGAAGGATGGAGTATTTGCTTTGAAACCAAATTTTGAAACATGGCAACATGAAATACTAAATGGTATGTGAAAAATGTGCATGTACATAAAACAGTGCATAAGGATGAATGGACATAGCAAAATATAACTCATAAGTACAAAACCTGTTTTTTATTTTTTAATTAAAACTGTTTAATGATGTAGAGAATGGACATTGGAAGAGGAGACAAATAATAGCATCTGTCCATTTTCTCAGTACACACACACACACACACACACACACACACACACACACACACAGGGTGAGGCAGCTAAGTCATAACACCCCCATTCTATCTCCCCAACCCTAATAGATACAAAAATGCCATTTGGACAGTGAATTGCAGGGACATGGGCTAGTTGAATACATCAGATGTCATGTTTGTACTATTTTTTATTACAGAGATATGAGGCTATCTTTGGTTTTTTAAATGGAGCCCTATGTTAAATTTTAGCGTAACATGATGGGCTTAAAAAGATGGTTTCAAATATGTGTATACCATAATATTTAGGCGAATAGTTTTTGAGACACAGATACGTTCCCGTATCGTATTCATCCTTTGAAGTGGCGTTGTCCAATACAACCTTTCCTGTTGACCACTGAGGAACTTAACAGGGAAGGCGTTGTTTTCCTGCTTCTCGGTAATGCTGCAAGGTATGCACATGGCAGCTGGAGAGAAGGGTATAAATGTGCTGCTGAGGTAATGAGACAGCGCATTTCCATCACAGTTTTTTCGAGCAGACATATACACCAACGAAAAAAAGTTAGATATGATTCTAGTGTATGGTGAAAGCAGAAGAAATGCTATTAGAGCAATAAAGCTATATGGAGAGCTGTATCCTGATCGTGAGCATCAGCTTCTTGCACATATTTGCAATAAACTACTTGAATTGGGATCAAGGAACACCATACAGAGGACAAGGCAGAAAACTGCAACTGGTGAGGTACATCAAGAGGGCATTGTAGTGTTGACGCATAACAACTCTACTGTTTCGTCGCGACGTATCAACTTGGAATGTGGTAGAAGTCAGTGTTCTACGCATATTGCACCAGCCTAAATTTCACCTGTTTCGCCTCTCATTACATCAAGCACTCACCGGTGTGAATTTCGAATGACGCCAGGAATTTTGCCGGTTTCCTCTGCAGCGCCTACAAGATGATCCAACATTTTTTCGACGGGTGCTTTTTACTGATGAACCGACTTTCACCAACCACAGTAATGTGAATTTGCATAATATGCATTACTGGTCAATAGAGCACCCTCAGTGGCTTCGACAGGCACAGCATCAGCAACCATCGAGTTCTAACGTGTGGTGTGGCATCGTCGGAAATATCATTGTGAGGGCCGTACGTCATTCCGGGTATACTAAATGGCAATAACTATGCACAGTTCCTGCGAAACATTCTGCCCATTTTGCTGGAAGAGGTACTACTAACTATGTGTCAGTGCATGTGGTTCCAACATGATGGCTATCCTGCTCTCTCTTCCCGTGTGGCTACAGAGCTGTTAAATGAAAAGTTCCCGGATTGTCGGATAGGATGACGTACTGAAGTGAAGTGGCCAATCCGGTCTCCTGATTTGGCCCCACTTGATTTTTTTTCTGTGGGGAGCAATCAAACATAAAGTGTATGCTCAAATACCAACTATGCCAGATGATATGAAGCTATGTATCATCAAAGCATGGACTGATGTGTGTACACCCTCGCAGCAGTTCACAAATCATTTGACCGGCGGCTACAAATGTGCATTGCAGCAGAGGGGAAACATTTTGAGCACATGCTTCAGTAAAGTTTTGTATCATGTACAGTATGTATTTTGCATCTTTGTGTGTATTTGCTTCGTATTGTGATCAAAAGTAAATATTTTTCAAATAAAAAACAAATACGTATGAAATAATTCTGACCAATAAGGGCCTCCTCATTTACATTTGTATTTCTGTTACTTAAAATGTATTAACATCTTGTAGTATTTTAATACTGTATGTTGTCTACTATATTGGTATCACAGTTGTCAAATAACTGAATAATATTTGTGCAACATCATCAGTTAATTTTTGCACAAAATATCGCAGTATGTATTACTATTGTCGGGTAAATAGACTTGTTTGTGTACGGACGGACTCGCGATGTTTACCATGTACTCTACACAACAGGAAAGGTGGCATTGGACAATGCCACTTTGAAGGATGAACACGTTACAAGAACATATGTGTCTCAAAAACTGTTTGCCTAAATATTATGATATACACATATTTGAAACCGTCTTTTTAAGCCCGTCTTGTTTGCTAAAATTTAACATAAGGTTCCATAAAAAGAAAAAAAAAGGAAAGATCACCTCATATCTCTGTAATAAAAATAGCACAAACATGAAATGTGATTTATTCGAGTAACCCCTGTCCTGCAATTCACAGTCCAAACGGCATCTTTATATCTATTACGGTCGGGGAGACAAAAGAGGTGTTATGACTTAGCTGCCTCACCCTGTATATAAAAGAAAATGGGGGACGGGGGGGGGGGGGGGGGGGGGGGGGGGCGGAGAGATTGAAATCACGATCTGACATATTGTTATAAAGTAATGGAGTTATTGTAAAATTATAGATGAGATAGCAGAATGTTATTCAGTGCATAAAAAGTAGCAATTATGATATGACTTAGGTAAACACTTAAAGATATGTTATCCAATAATCTGAATTCCAGGCTTTAATGTCTTAATTGATTTAGTGTCTTTTTTAACAAATTTTGTACTCTTAACTGTAAAATTATTTTACTGTAAGTGTAGACAGAAATATTGAGTCACACATCAATTTGGAATAAACTGTACTTGTTTTGAAGTGTAGTTGGAAATTGATTAATTGACTGACTTGTTGTAGCTAAAAAATGTTGGGACTATGTTTTTTTCTAGTTACGGGAAGCTAAAAGACATTTACAATTGGAGTGATGACACTGAAGAATTGGTAACCAGTGCCACGGCCCATCCACAAGCTGCAGCAGCAACTGATGGAGATGATAGTGGTATTGATGTACCACAGAATCTGTCATGCCTTGAAAAGTAAGTATTTTGGTCTCTCTCTCTCTCTCTCTCTCTCTCTCTCTCTCTCTCTCTCTCTCTCCTCCCTCTCTCTCTGTGTGTGTGTGTGTGTGTGTGTGTGTGTGTGTGTGTGTGTGTCCCTCTCCCTCCCTCCCCCTCCCCTTGCCCCCTGGTGTGTGTGTGTGTGTGTGGGGGGGGGGGGGGGCAGTTTAAATTTATGTCAAATAGTAACATCTGTACTGCCTTGACGGTGTAAAAAAAAGTCTTAATGTCAATGCAGTTGAGAGAAATGACCATTTGTCACATATTTTGAATCTCAAACTCGCCCGTCAAAACCTATACATGAACCCACTATGTATGCATAATGTCGTTTGTGCAGAACCGTCTTAGTGAGAGTCTTACTCACATTGGTCCCGTGTTTTCAACTTCACGTCTCTCTGTATTGGAATAGCTGTCATCATCCTCAGGGATTTTGACATCTGTGCAAGATAAATGCCTCCTCTAGAGTGTTCCATGTCATCACAGTCTTCATCGGTTTATATATATGTATTTTCTATTGTCATTTACACCTTAAATCAGATTGTCATTTCAATCTTTTATCATCATTGGGAGTTGAACAATGAACTTTCTTGATCTAGCTACTACCCATTTATCTGGTTAAATGTCGTGCACCCACCTTCCATTTCATTTTCTCTTTGTTCTTAAGTCTTCCACCCCAGGCCGTTTCTTGATAAATTTCTTTTCCTCTCTCTCCTAGTAATTCCCAACATGGATCTCCCTATTACTCAGTGAGCCTCCCCCCTCCCCTCCCATTTATAATTGTTCCCAAATTAAAAGGCTGTGTACCACTACTGTAAGTCAAAATTGATAATACAAGGTGATTATAAACTTTCCTTTTCAAATAAATCAGAAGTTTCATTTTGTATACACAATTTAGTTTATCAAAAGTGTTCCAGGGCAATTTTACTCTTCTGTTTATGTCGTTTGCTGCCCCTTCCACTTTCCTTCAGTGGCCCTAAATACAGGTATTTATCAGTTGCTTCTGTGGCTCCATTCTTAATTTGTACCATTTTCTTACTATAGTTTACTTTCAGACTTAAATTTTACCATTCATTGTTAAAGTTTATCTGGACTAGAGGCAAATGGTATGTTATTAGGAAAACATAAGTAGTTAACTCACAGTCCTTCTTTTTCTCAGTTTACAGATTAGAAGGTATACTCTATTGCTGTTGAGAATATTTTGATGGGTACGGAATAACTGTGTCTGACTTTCTTTAAATTTTCTTTCAATGTACATGTTAATAAGTATATTAACATAAGTTGATATATGCCCTGTTTCTGAAGAGTTTCCACTAAAGGAGATCACACTGTCCAGTTTGTGTGTGTGTGTTTGGGGGGGAGGGGGGAAGCTCTTTTCACTGAAGGCGTAAATGTTTCGTAGCCTTTTCATTATGCCTGTCTGCTACACAGTGCCTCCTCACTGTGGTTAGTAGCAATCTATCCTTTTCATAATACTAAGTTCAATTAAGATGGATATCTTTGTGGCATTACATGAATCGCAGTATTAATCTGCATTTATAGCATCCTTTGTTGATTGATATTCTGGAATTCTATATGCTCGCAGAAGAAATGGTACTTAAAAAAATGGTCAATATCTACGTTTGTTGTGAAAGAGGCAGAGCCGAAGCTCAGACAACGAATGAGTAAGGTCTTCATAAATTTTGTTTTCAGGGGAAGACTTGATGTCATGTGACTGATTGAATCAATAATAAAGTTAGTATGCTCATGAGGGAATCAGTCTTGTCTTAGATTTACTGTACTCTTTTCATTTTTCAGGGTCCTCTCTTCTATATTGTCTGTTATTGACAACTTTTTTGGAGTAAACCTTCCAGCTACAGATGATCTCCAGGTGTTCAAATCTCATGCTAAGGACCTTGTTACATTATTGTTATATATACCTGTTCCATCCTGTGTTGAGACTGCTGCAGAATCACTTCTGTCAACATTACATCCAACAAGGACTGCGTATTTCAATTATAAAGTAAGTAAATTATATACTGTTACTGTTCATTTTATTGGTGATTAAAAGCAGACACCACATGTTTCACTTCACTACTCCCTCTCCTACTCTTCTACTACTTTTACCTTTGTCTCTCCTTTCCTGTTGTGTAAAATAACAGGATTTGCTCTCTCTTTAATTTTGGAACTTGTTTTTCTTGTTTGCAGGACCATGTTCTTCTAGGCCACGTAAACACAGAGTTTGCACTTATGAGAGATCAACAAGATCCTAAGACCATAGATGCAGAGGCATTTTACCAACTGGTTATGACCATAAGAAGTATAGCTGTTGCAAGGCCCCACAATTTAGCAAAATTTGAGAAAATTGTAAATGAAGAACATCCACGTAAGTTGGTTTTTTCTTGACTGTGTACAGATAGTTCAATATATAACACAGTTTGATTTTTCAAACAACTTTTTTCCACCTGTATTGTAGCCATAATCCATTCAGCAGAAACAATTTGCCCCAAGTAATGTATTTTGCGGATTTTTTTGACTAATTGGACTTACTTCAGTTATGACACATCGTGAAATAACTTTTTAATGATTGATGTAGGTAAATAAAATGGTACTTTGGAACTATTTTAATGGTGCACTACTTTTGCCAGTTTCAGGGTGTTCAACACTAAAAAATGCAATTGAACAAGGGCTCCATGCTCTCCCTCTCCCTCCCTCTCTCCACACTCTCCCCCCACACCCTCTCCTCCCCCTCTCCCCTCTCTCCACACTCTCCCCCCACACCCTCTCCTCCCCCTCTCCCCTCTCTCCCTCTCTCTTCTCTCCCACACACCCTCTCCTCCCACTCTCCCTCACACCCTCTCCTCCCACTCTCCCTCACACCCTCTCCTCCCACTCTCCCTCACACCCTCTCCTCCCCCTCCCTGGTCATCTCCCCCCCCACCTGGCCATCTCACCCCCCACCTGGCCATCTCCCCCCCACCTGGCCATCTCCCCCCCCCACCTGGCCATCTCCCCCCCCACCTGGCCATCTCCCCCCCCCACCTGGCCATCTCCCCCCCCACCTGGCCATCTCCCCCCCCACCTGGCCATCTCCCCCCCCACCTGGCCATCTCCCCCCCCCACCTGGCCATCTCCCCCCCCCACCTGGCCATCTCCCCCCCCACCTGGCCATCTCCCCCCCACCTGGCCATCTCCCCCCCCACCTGGCCATCTCCCCCCCCACCTGGCCACCTCCCCCCCACCTGGCCATCTCCCCCCCCCACCTGGCCATCTCCCCCCCCACCTGGCCATCTCCCCCCCCACCTGGCCATCTCCCCCCCCCACCTGGCCATCTCCCCCCCCCCCACCTGGCCATCTCCCCCCCCACCTGGCCATCTCCCCCCCCCACCTGGCCATCTCCCCCCCACCTGGCCATCTCCCCCCCCCCACCTGGCCATCTCCCCCCCACCTGGCCACCTCCCCCCCACCTGGCCACCTCCCCCCCACCTGGCCACCTCCCCCCCACCTGGCCACCTCCCCCCCACCTGGCCACCTCCCCCCCACCTGGCCACCTCCCCCCCACCTGGCCACCTCCCCCCCACCTGGCCACCTCCCCCCCACCTGGCCACCTCTCCCCCCACTTGGCCACCACCCCCCCACTTGGCCATCTCCCCCCCACTTGGCCATCTCCCCCCCCCACTTGGCCATCTCCCCCCCCACCTGGATATCTCCTCCCTCACCTGGACATCTCCCCCCCACCTGGCCATCTCCCCCCCCACCTGGCCATCTCCCCCCCCACCTGGCCATCTCCCCCCCCTACCTGGCCATCTCCCCCCCCTACCTGGCCATCTCCCCCCCTACCTGGCCATCTCCCCCCCCCTACCTGGCCATCTCCCCCCCCTACCTGGCCATCTCCCCCCCCCTACCTGGCCATCTCCCCCCCCCCCTACCTGGCCATCTCCCCCCCCTACCTGGCCATCTCCCCCCCTACCTGGCCATCTCCCCCCCCTACCTGGCCATCTCCCCCCCCTACCTGGCCATCTCCCCCCCCTACCTGGCCATCTCCCCCCCCCCTACCTGGCCATCTCCCCCCCCCTACCTGGCCATCTCCCCCCCCCTACCTGGCCATCTCCCCCCCCCCTACCTGGCCATCTCCCCCCCCCTACCTGGCCATCTCCCCCCCCCTACCTGGCCATCTCCCCCCCCCCTACCTGGCCATCTCCCCCCCCTACCTGGCCATCTCCCCCCCCCCTACCTGGCCATCTCCCCCCCCCTACCTGGCCATCTCCCCCCCCCTACCTGGCCATCTCCCCCCCCCTACCTGGCCATCTCCCCCCCTACCTGGCCATCTCCCCCCCCCTCCACCTGGCCATCTCCCCCCCCCCTCCACCTGGCCATCTCCCCCCCCCCTCCACCTGGCCATCTCCCCCCCCCCTCCACCTGGCCATCTCCCCCCCCTCCACCTGGCCATCTCCCCCCCCCTCCACCTGGCCATCTCCCCCCCCCCTCCACCTGGCCATCTCCACCCCCCCTCCACCTGGCCATCTCACCCCCCTCCACCTGGCCATCTCACCCCCCTCCACCTGGCCATCTCCCCCCCACCTGGCCATCTCCCCCGCCCACCTGGCCATCTCCCCCGCCCACCTGGCCATCTCCCCCCCCCCCTCTATTCCACTCCCCCCCATCGCCTGCAGGGAGCAGTTAAGATGAAATGCATACTCTCATTGGTGCAGCAATACCTTGCACTGTGAGTTGTGCTATTCCCCACTACATGGAAATGGCATCAGTTGACTTCAGTTTGTTATAGTTCAGCTTGTTTGCATGAAATATTTATAATATATATTCACAGACTTTCTTCGTAAATCAGTCTACCTATTTGTAGAAACCATATAAAAATCCCTACAGGAGTTCCTGAGATTAGTCCAAACATCCAGACAGATGCAGATGGCAAAATTAAATTTGTATTTGTTGAAATGATTATTGAAACTACTTACCAGATTAGGACTTGAACCTGAGACTGTCCCCTTTAAGTGCCCTACTGACCAAGCTATCAGAGCACAACTCATACCTGCCTTCACAACTTCACTTCTACTAGTACTTCCTCTTCTATCTTCCAAAATTCACAGAAGCTCTCCTGCGTGCCTTTTGGGAGTAGTTCTCATGGAAGAAAGAAACTGAGTAAGATGGGGCAGTAAAATAAAATTCACAGAAAGAATCAAATGGACATCAGTCAATTAGCATACATTCTTATTAAACACCCACATCTGCAGTGTGTTAGTGAGTGGTGTGTGCGTGCGCACGTGTGCGTGTGCGCGTGTGTGCGCGTGCGCATAGTTTTATTGTTACTTGTATGATAAGTGCTGTCTTACATTCTAAATTACTTTCATTACTTCCAGCATCATGTCCAAGTGAAGCTGCAGAAAGAGCAAAACATTTTATAGTGAGAGTAGTCGAAACATTGTGGCGTATTCATTCAGCCCGGCCAGTGAATATGACATTAGCTCCAGTGTATATAATAGGTGAGAACAAGTTACTTTGTATTATTATGTAGTAGTCATATAACTTTTGAATAGATTTTGGTAAGGGGGCTTTGATTTTGAAAAATAAGTACTACTTTAATTCTGTATTCCATTTGTTACAGTGATACACATTTAGTTTGCAAGAATAGTTGTGGCATTTAGTTTGTAAGAATACATGTGGCACATATTTTTACTCACAAGAGAAGAGTACTGCATTTAATGTAAATCTAGTTTTGATTATTGCTTGACTTAGTTGCTGAGTTTGTAGCCACATTTCTTAAGTAAGATTTTTAGAATGTTAATCATGTCATAGGTACTTTTCTGGTGTCTTGGACTTGCTCAATATGATCGTCATTGGCACCCCATATTAATTTTTTTTAATATTCCTTCCAATAAATATTAAAATTGTGATCTGGAATGTTTCCATGAGGTCTTAAATGGCATAACAAATTCTCTCTCTCTCTCTCTCTCTCTCTCTCTCTCTCTCTCTCTTTTTTTAGCACAGAGTAAGTTAGTGAATTTATTAAAGACATTGGATTCACATTCAGAAAAACAGCATTTCAAATCCTTTTCTGACCATCTAAGTTGTGTGTTTCCGAGACAAGTTGAGTCTTGATCCGACACATGGTTTTAATTTACCAGTAAGTTTCGTATCAAAGCCCACTCCGTTGCAGAGTGAAAATTCATTCTGGGAACTTAGAACTGAATTGTTAATAATTTGTAAACTGTTGAAAGTAGTGTACATTCTTTTAAAATCCTTATGGAACCATATATTGTAGATACGAAACTACGTTTTTTTTGTTTTCACAGCAGAGCGAGATCTCAAACATATTACGTGTTCCATATGTTTTACAGTAATTTATATTTGACTGAAACATTCCATTCATGTTAAAATTATTCTATTCTTAGTTGTTGCCCCACACTTCTCCAAATGTTCAGTGGTGAAGCATGTAATTTTTTGTAGCGTAGGCTGAGAATAACGAATTTCGAAAAAAACTTAAAACAAAAACTTGTAAAATAGAAACGCTGCAAATGTAACCTAGTTACATATTTGTACTCAGTTTGAAACTACTACAGAAATTGTTATAAATAAATGCATGAAAATATTGAACAGCTACACATTTATAAAAATATAACACACAGTAACTCACTGTTACATATTTTTATAAATTAGTTCTATTCTCGTGTCGTTTTTCTGGGTGTAAAAGTTGATAACATCAGATATGAACTCCTGCCTTTTGGTTGAAGATTTCACAGTTGCCTTCTCTGTAGCCAAAACCACGAAGTTTGACAGTCTGTCATTTGTCATTGTGTTGCAAAGGTAGGTTTTAACGCATTTTAATGTCCTTACGCTTCTTTCACAAGATGCAGTGGTTGGTGGAATTGTAAGAACCAATGACAGTAATTTCTCACATTCAGAGACCACGTATTTTAATCCATTGTTTATAATGGATTTAAGGAGGCCCTGAGGCTGTAGACATTTATCCCCACTGCTGTTAATAAATGTAAGCTCCCTTTCCAGTTTTCACTGTCAAAGAAATGATATATTTAAGTAGTTTTTCAACTTCACATTTTGTGAAATTGTTTGGCCTACTATAACCTGAGAGCTTTTTCTTGATTACAAGTTCTGTGAAATCTGTTTCAAGAAAGTCCTGGAATCTAGTTGCCATGTTTACTACTACTGTATCAGTTATTTCGAATGTTAACCTTCTGAGTACTTGCATCTGTTGTGTTAAAATTAATTTCAGATACCCCTCCTGAATTTATAAGGCTATGCTTCGTCTATGCATTTCAGACTAATTTCCTCGCACCTTAGTCTTTCAACAGCCTTAACACAGTTTGCAGTTTCAAGCTTACAGTGTCGTATACCCACAGTTTTACTTTGCAAGATTACAAGCAATACTTCTATACTGGAAAATCGAATTGTACAGCCACAGTAGGGGGGGATTGATAATTTAGTATAAAATTTAGTCGAATTGCTTGATGTAAAGAATTACCATCCCAACCTACATTGTTCAGCACATCATTAAATGCTGCTTTCAGGTCTGTGTTAAAAAGAAAAATGGTTTGTACAGCACATAAATGAAAATTCCACCTTAGGGCTTGGTAGTTTAAATCCCCTTTGCCTCAAACGTTCACCTATTTTACTGGAATGCCTAAAAAATGGATGAAATCCTGATAGATTTGCCGCAACAATATTTACTTTTGTAATTTTCTTACGAGCGTAGAGGAGGACTAGGTTCGACTGATGTGCGTAGCAGTGGATAAAAGAGCGGGAGGATATGCTTGTTTAACAATAGAATGGACAACATTGCGCTGCAGCCTTCATTTGTTTTCGTTACTAATTTTATTTATCAATATTCCAACTGCTTAGCACTTGCAACAAAACAATGGCATTGGCTTGTGCACTCTGACCTCTGGCTACGTTACAAAACCTTAAGAATCTCTCTTGTATTTCATCTGATTCATTATTTGCAAAACAAAAAATTACACTCATTTGACTTATAGTTGATACATCCATTGTTTAGTTAGCTTCTATTGATACAAAAGGACTATTTGTAACTTCAAATGAAGTTTGTTCTTCATCATCATCGATCGTACAAGCTATTGATGCTTTCTTTGACTCAGAGGAAGTGCCTTTAAATATTCCATCGGATGCTAAATGATCTTTCATATATAGTTCTTTTTTACCAAGGAATCCAGAAGTTCTGACTAATTTCCTTTATTTACTGACATCTCAGAGTCTTCGTGACCTCAAAGAGCCAACTCTTGCCATGCTAAGAAGCAGGTAGTCGAAATGTCTCTTCATTATATACTTTCGTTTCGATCAGCCTTCTCATTATGTTTCAAAGCTTACAGATGTGTCTCTTCTGAGGGAACATTGTCAATTCTTACTGTACCTAGCTGATTGTATTTAACAACTGCTGTGGTATGTGAAATGGAACATTCATAGCTTTTAGCTTTCGAAAGGAAATTGTGAAAATTCTTTTCACCTACTCGCCACTTATGCCATTCAAAGCCGCCATTACCCATTCCAAATAGTACACAGTAAAAACAAAAAAGTTTTGTTCCTTACAAAGTTGCCACTTAATGATGGTTTAGAATTGTACCATTGTGTTTGGAAATGTCATACAGATTTTCCATCAGATGTTTTTAATAGACAAACTCTGTGTCGGCTTTCACTCTTTCACCAAGAGTTTATCATCCAAAGTAAGACGAGTGAAGAACACTGGGTGTTCAGTTAAAATATTCAGTGGATCTTGTGATCCAGTTTGAGGTAGTCCGCAATACCGTCCATTACAAGATAATGATTTAAAAATGTTAGACAACTTACAGTTTCCCTTCCGGCAACACAGTGACAAGACAAATTGATGATGATACCTCACACGTGATAGGGCATACCAAAATATACTTCACTAATAGGTTAATCACTAACTACTAACTACATTGTAACTACAAAATTCATTAAACTTCCTGGCAGATTAAAACTATGTGCCAGACCGAGACTCGAACTTGGACCTTTGCCTTTTGTGAGCAAGGGCTCTACCAACTGGGCTATCCAAGTGCAACTCACGACCCGTCCTCACAGCTTTGCTTCTGTTAGTACCCTGTTTCCTACCTTGCAAACTTCACAGAAGCTCTCCTGTGAAACTTGCAGGACTAGCAATCCTGGAAGAAAGGATATTCTAGAGACATGGCTTTGCCACAGCCTGGGGAATGTTTCCAGAATGAGATTTTCACTCTGTAGCAGTGTGTGCACTGATACGCTTGAGATAAGGAAAAGGTCTCAAGTTTGACTCTTGGTCCAGCGTACAGTTTTAATCTGCCAAGAAGTTTCATATCAGTGCACAGTCTGCTGCAGAGTGCAAATCTTATTATGAGGAAACAATTCATGTTCAGTGTTTCAAAGCCCGTCTAGTACTGTTGATATGAAAACCTACAGACACGCTATGGAACTACCAACTTTTGAAATAAGTAAGGCCACTAAATTTTAATCTCAGGAACAGTGAAAATACATAGGCTATTTCCTATCATCTGGCAACAACATCCAGTGATGCACTCACATTTATTTTCTGTGGATTATGAATGTCTTCTTGTTCTTTGTGTCTTAAATAAAAAGTTTAATTAAGAGTTAATGGTTTCTCATTTTGCTCGGCTTGCTGCTACAGTGATAGATGATGCAAAGTAGCACTGTCTGTCAGGGAACTGCTGAATGACTTGTCATTACACTGATGCTTGTATCCACTTGCAGGCAAGAAGCAGAAACAAATCAAACACCAGCTTTTAAAAATCGTACCTAAGCTGTAGGAACCTCAGCCAGCCACAACACAGAAACAAGCTTATGTCACTTGCTCGTAACATGCATGGGATTCCAAGCTGTTATTGGTTGCAGAGCTAGAGAAGTGATGCATTGTACAAGCGGATGCATGTACAAAGTTCAAATGTAAACTGTTTGGAAACATTTACGAGGGCGTGTGATCAAATTGGATTAAATTCAGTTTGAATGAATTACTTTGGAATTCTTTGGGTTAGCTCAGCCTTCAAGCATTAATGGATGCTTTGCCACTGCAATTGAGGAGAGACCCGACAAACTTGCTGGCCAAGGTAAGGTTTGGCAAGCACAAAGTCAAGCAGTAGAAACTCTCACCGTGTGCGGCAGGCATTATTTTGCTGAAATGAGAGCCCAGGAAGGCTTGCCATGAAGGGCAACAAAAAGGGGCATAGGATATTGTCAATGTACCACAGTGCTTTAAGGGTGCTGTGGCTGACAACCAAAAGAATACTGCTATGGAAAGAAATGGAATCCCAGACAAGATCCCGCTTTGAATTGAGCCACGATGACCATCGAAGATGTGCCTGTAGATGCCTCGAACAGCGTTAGGATACCGACTTCGCTTTCGCCCTCCATACAGCCCAACAACCAGAGGCGATGCTCTGGGCTGCCATTTCTTTTCATAGGAGGATCGATTTGGTTACAGTACAGTGGCACGTCAATGATATTCTATGCCTTGTTTTGTTGCCCTTCATGGCAAGCCATCTTGGGCTTACTGCACACGCACACAGTGAGAGTTTCTACCACTTGTCTTCGTCCTTGCTAAATTCTACCTTGTCCAGCAAGGTCAATGGATTTCTCCCCAACTGAGAATGTTTGGAGCATTACGGGCAGGGCCCTCCAACCAGTTAAAGGCTTTGATGATCTAAGATTCCAATTGGACAGAATTTGGCATGACATCCCTCAGGAGGACATCCACTGGCTCCATTAATCAATGGCAACCCTTAAAACTGCTTGCACAAGAGCCAGAGGTGGACCAACATGTTATCTCCTTGTTCAGTTTGTGAAGCTCTTTTTGTTAAATAAATAATCCAATTTTTCTGAAATTTTAGTCCTTTCTTTGTCTGTAAATGTACATCACATTTACTGATTTCCATCCCATTCAGCTATTCAGATAATTCCTTCGTGATGTGGCAGCATCTTGGCCAACCCCCTCCACCACTACCTTCAGAGTGTATTATGCAGTGAGGTAATCAACAAGAATGACATTGTGTATCACACAACAGAATTTTTTTCTTTAAGTTAGAGAATCTATTTTCACGTGAAACTCACAATCTATTTCCACATGAAAGTCACCATAGTTAGTAATTTCTAGAGACCGGATTATATGCATTTGCATGTTGCATATTCATTTGCATATTTTGCTCCTTTTCATTGGTTATTGAATATTTCAGCTAAAAACTAGTGACGATGCATATTTTCACTCTATGTTTAAAATATTTTAAAAATTTAGTCAGGCAGTCTCTAGCTCAATCTAGTTTCGATGTCTCGCAGATTGACCGCAACCTAAAACGGCGTGCAATCGCTAACCGAGAGGCCACTGCGTAGCGAAATCATTACAGAAGAGGAACAGGAAGACAGAGTCAACACTCCTGTGCCTGCGCCCCCAGTTGATCGCCTCCACTGTTATATTGTATGCGTCGGCAACAATTAAATTAAACTATGCAAGCTTTCAGTTGCATGTCCATTGTTTCAGTTGCGCTTTCTATTTACTTGTACACAGTTGAACGTGTTTACAACATTTAGTGTGAGACATGTTGTGCGCCGTGCTGTGAGAAAAATGAAACATTATTCTGTGGGAAGTTGAC
Source organism: Schistocerca serialis cubense (assembly GCF_023864345.2). Taxonomy (NCBI): domain Eukaryota; kingdom Metazoa; phylum Arthropoda; class Insecta; order Orthoptera; family Acrididae; genus Schistocerca; species Schistocerca serialis. The sequence goes on from NC_064640.1 coordinate 422,946,386, forward strand.
CGTCTTGGGACATTTACAAATGACAGAATTGTTTTATATTGTAGAGTTTGCGAAAAAAGCATTTTGTGCAAAAAAAAAAAAAAAAGAAAAAAGAAAAAAAAAGTTTCGATAGACCAGCATGTCAAGATAAGTCCTCATATCACAGGAATGTAGAAGAAAGGATCACAATAACAACTTATGACAACAGCAAGTTGCAGTAGCAGGGGTCTGTCCAAAGGTAATCAAAAAAATCGGTTTAACATGGATCTATGTGAAGTAGTATTCCTCTTCACAAACTTACAAACCCTATCCTCAAATGCTTCCTGCATAAATATTGCTTAAATCAAAATATACCAGATCAGTCAACACGTGTAAAAATTGCATACCAGCAATTTACATAAATGTTCTGGAAGAAATACACAATGAACTCAAGGACAGCGTTATTTGGATTTCAGTTGATGAAACTTCAGGCACTTCTGGCCATTACATTCTGAATTTCATTGTTGGTGTTTTAAAAGAAGATACTTCTTTCTACGATTTAGTGGCCTGCAAAGAATTTGAAAAAGTAAATCATTCTGCGATTGCCAGATTTGTGAATGAGGGTATTAGAAAAATATTTCCAGAATCTTCCGCAGATGAAAGGGTGTTCGTGTTTATTTCAGATGCTGTTCCATATACGATCAAAGCAGGAAAAGCCCTCCCTCCCCCCTCCCCCGAGTATTTTATCCCAATTTGAGTCATGTGACATGCTTTGCTCGTGGAGTACATCACCTTGCTGAAGAAGTACGTTCCATGTTTGTGAATGTAAATAAACTGATTTCATCCACAAAGAAAGTGTTTCTAAAGGTTCCTGCTCGCATCAAGACCTACAAAGAAAAACTTTACCTCCCGAACCAGTGGTAATTCAAAATTGGGGTATGTGGGTCAAACCGGTGTTGTTTTACAGTGAATATTTTGAGGCCATTAGAGGGATAGTAAATGACTTTGAGAGTGCAGAGGCTTTGGCAGTTTACCAGTGCAAGGAAGCTTTTAATGATATCGGTATTAAAAATATATATTGCTGTGATTAGCACTCATTTTTCCCATATGCCTGTAAGCACCAAAAAGCTTGAAATTCAGGGTTTGGTGTAGAATGAATCTATTCAGTTAATGAATAAAATTATTCTAGTGAACTCTTCATTGCCCGAGGTGTTCCCAAGAAAACTTAAAGAAAAGTTTAAAAACATTTTAAACAATAACCCAGGCTTTGAACCCTTGTGCCAAATTGATGGTTTTATTAACGGGACGGGTAAACTTTCACCAGAAACAATAAGTGCCAACATAGCACCCAAATTCAAATACTGCCCAGTTACCTCAGTTGATGTAGTACAGTTCTTTTCTGCTTATAAAAATGTTTTGATTGATCAAAGTCACAATGTTACTACCGAACATTTGTAACAGTACTTGGTAGTTTGTTTACGGTGGTAGAAAAATGCAAAATAAACTGTAGATGATGCTTTGGCCCAATAGTATTAATTAAAAGTTAATACTATTCCAAAAAATTAATGATCGTGTGTTGTTTTTTAAATAAAATATTGTGGTGTTTTTGTGCGTGCCCCCCCTGCATGCGATATATCTTCAATTTGGTCCTGTATATATCGATTCTTATGCTGCGACTATCTCGCATCGCATCTGCTTGTTACCAACAACAATAGCAAAGAAGGAACAATTCTTGAAACATGGCATGCGTCCCCATTTTGCAGATTTTTAGAAAATAATCCCAGAAAAGCCCCTTTCCTAAACTCTACCAGAAAGTATTCAGAAAATGATAGTAGTTCTAAATGTACTGATTTTTTGCGTGGCCGGTGCTCTTCCTTGTAATTGATATGCACAGGTTTGAATTTGAGATATAATGCATGCAGTAACTGCCATGTTTCTTTATTACTTGATCTTGCATATTTCGGCACTTTTCATGCATCTGTTAAGTATTTTTCGTGCATATTTTGACACTTTTCGTGCATTTTTGGCCGGCAGGAGTGGCCAAGCGGTTCTAGGCGCTACAGTCTGGAACCGCATGACTGCTACAGTCGCAGGTTCAAATCCTGCCTCAGGCAAGGATGTGTGTGATGTCCGTAGGTTAGTTAGTTTTAAGTAGTTCTAAGTTCTAGGGGACTGATGATCTCAGATGTTAAGTCCCATAGTGCTCAAAGCCATTTGAACCATGCATTTTTCATGCTCATTTTAAAGTTTTTATGATGCATATAATCCGGTCTCTAGTCATTACTATACTAAGGATTGATAGGTGCAAAAATATGATGGAAAAAGATATACCTGAAAATTGTTATAGATGAAGGCTAGCAACCCAGTGCCTCTTCTAGTGATGGTGGGAGAAGGTGGCTAAGAAAGTCCTATAATTTGTATGTCCTTTCATGTTCTGGCAGAAGCTCTTTTAAAGATTTTCTTAACACAAGATACAAATTCATTCATATATTGGTGTTTCTCTTTTAATGGCCACCAAACTCGAGTGTTTGCAGTTACATATCATAGGCTTGAAATTTGAAAATGCAGATAAGAAAGCTTGATCTTAAAGCACTATCCAGGACAGAATACTATTTTGCTCCACCAGGCCACAGCACAAAATGTGCATTATTGAAACATTGCATCCTCAAAGTGTTTGCATTCACAAGAAAATGGGTAAATGAAGGTATGAAATTAACTTACTCTCTATTTAGGGCTCCTGCTAAAATATTCAATACATATCTGTTCTTCCTGTTGGTAGTTTCATCTAGAATGAATTAACTGGATCATTAGCTGTTCTTCTTATGATTTGCGATACTTTTTTGTTCATATGGACAGTGAAGATACTGTCCTAAAGTACACTCATCAGGAACAAACTTGCCAGTATACTGATCCAGATATTTCATTATGGGATTTTTGAGCTTGAATAGGCAGATACCACATGCTGCAAATGATGCTGCTGTGTTGTATATTTAGAAAAGTCATTTATACCTTTTTAACCTGAAGATACCTTGCCTCACTAATAAACTGCTATTTCAATGTGTTATTACCATATTCTTCTCATGCTTTGTGCCTTTTACATGCTGCTGAACATAATTTTGTTTTTGATTTTTATTTGTTATGATTTAGACATTACAAATATGGCATCTCACAACAAATCCATCACCCTGAATGCAGTCACTGCTAAATTATTTAACAATGCCATACAGCTATCCACCACTTATCTTGGATTTCAGCACCTTTGATGCAGACAAAAAAATAAAAATCAGATGAGCAGAATAGCACCACTGGCTGCTTAAGCTCTACTAGTTACTGTGTATGAGATACTGAACCCCAAACTGCGTCTGGTTGTGGAGTGGTCATTAAAGAAGCTCAATACAAACATCTAGTGTGGTGTTCATCTTTAGAACTAATGTACTCATAAGTAGTCAGCCTTTCCAGAAATTTATCAGATTTCAGGTTGTTTTTAAATTTTGGTTTGCTATGCATCACAATGTGATGATAGTAACTTGCATTAGCAAATTACATTTCTTTCTTCACTATCTCGCATATCAAAAAATGTATGCTGGAAATTGTATGATACCTTTCAGTGGAAGTAATTCAGTAGCTTTCTGGAAATGAACATTAGAAGAGGAGGGGATGATAATGAGACAGCAGGCTTGCTTTCGGACTTACAAGTGCCAAACAGGTGTCCAGTGAGGCTGAAAAATCACTGCTAAGAATTTCAGATGATGAAGCCTGACCTCAAAGGCATGAGAAGTTATTCTAAGTGCCTGTATGTATGGTTTCACTTTGATGATCCAGTTGGAAGAGTGGTACTTAACTGGAAAGCAACAGGGCTTAAGAAAGCACTTCACAGTAATCTACCAAAAAAGGTGTAAATAAAGCATAAAAGCCAGTCAGTGCAATATTAATGAAATTTGCAGTTCATTAGCAGTGATTAAAACATTCATTTTCAGCCAGATAGCACACATGTTTAGAATAACTCTTTCACATAACAGCCTGTCTGAAGTCTAGTGGAGCATTTCTGTCTCTCTTACTTTCTTTCAAAAACAAAAATGCTGGACAGCTTTGTAGTAGATGGGGAAACACTTTTAGGACAAAACCAAAACATTCTGAGAAGCATTTATTTCATGTTTTCTTTGCATGCCAAGTCCTAGAATTTTTTCCTAATGAACCATTTGACTGCTAGAGATGTACACTCTGCATTTTATACTGTGCACAGCTTTGTTGTTGCTGTTACTGCTCACCTAATGCTGCTACCCTTGTTGAGAGATGGCATTCCGGCTGTTTGGACGAAAAAATTTGATTTTTGCACATTTTACAGTCTGACACCTTTGCTTAGTGAAGGACTGAATTTGTTTTAATTATTCGGCATTGTTACTGTGCTGCATCCAATTAATTAAAGCATTGCACAAAATTTTAAAGAGTTTGCAAAGGAAGAATGCACTGTGTAGACTTTTTATGAGAGCACAGTGTTATCTCATTTTGTTCTCGAGATACTGGTTTATATATTCTGTCCGTGTGCATCGGGAATCAAGGTCAAGCAGTCATATTTCTTAAATGTGTGAAACGTTTTATGCAAATGATAGCCTGTAAAGAAGCTCATATGTTGTATGATAAATACTCGAAACTTTTTTATTCACCAAGATATGTAAGTATCTCATCCACAGTAGTGAGAGCATGAATGTAACGGGACATGTATACACATCAGTAGCTCTTAAGGAAAACCCGGAGGCTGCATTTAAATACATCCCTGGCATGTAGGGAGCAGTGGACCATGACGAGTTAACTTGTCCGCAGCAGTCAAAGGTTTAAATTGGCACTTGTCTCTGGCAGGATGTTGAATGTGTACAAACAGAAAGTTGCTCCATGGTTTGGAATCCTTGTTAAATTGGAATGAATTAGCAAGTGCTCAGGACAGAGTCCATCTAGGCAATGCCACTTCCAGTAATATGCCTAGTAAAGTGCTGTGACATTCAGAATAAACATCCAGTTGATACCAGCTGTACTTTTCCTTTACATAACTGGCAGTATCATGAATGAGTTGTATGATCAAGGGCAGTCTGTTTTCATTTCAGCAAAATGGTACACAGTTCCTTCAGCAAGTCGTTATCAAGTGTTTGTCACATAATGCAACTGATAAAGTTGTCTGTGTTGAAGAACATGGCTATTGATGTCATTTAAAACTAACTTCAATGTACTGAAGGAGGAATAAGAAATGTTATGAATTTGTTTTCTATTCTGATGTGGTTGCGGGCAGAAGGTGAATGTGTTCTGTATATACTCTTGTAGTGAGAAACATTTAACATTCTTACACTGACCATTAGCCCCATTACGATTCATTGAATTATTACAATGACATCATTTTGACAAAATAAGGCTCAAAGTATGTATAGTACTCAAGAATGAGTTGCAGATGTGCCTTGTATATTACTTTTTCTGTATTCGAGTTATTCATCCTTACTATTCTCCTAGCTGTCATTGATACGACATACAGTTGATTGCACAGGTACGTCATATGTCCTAAGTCTCCGAACTTGTACCTATTGAAGGAAGCCAAGAGATAAAGTAAATGTGCAAATAGGTTGTATGCTAGGTTTAGTGTTTGAATGTTTTATTTTCTTCTGAGCAGCTTCAATTACTGTTTACAACCTGTCAGTATGAAGTGTGTCCCGTACCTTATCTTGTGAATTGATACCTTTATTTACATTGAGCAAATTAGCAGTTGAAATTACATTTTTGTTTGTTTTTCATATTTCTTCCAGGATTAACACAGATAGAAGCAACTGTACAGGCTGTTGTGGAAATTATTCATGCATTCACAATTTCTGATCCTGAAAATACACTCCCAACTGCTGCAGCACTCTACTTACAACTTTTGCTGTGTGAGGATGTGCTAGTGAGCTTCAGTGCAAAACAGGCATTACTTAGAGTCTTAAGACCAAGAGTTCAGAGACAGCGAGGTGCTGTAGCAACACCACCAGTTTGTAGCACACCAGGTATGTTTAACTTATATTTGTACTCTTTTGGGATTGACTGTTTCAGAAAAATTCTAGTACATTTCCTGGCAAATAAAAAGTGAAGCACTCAGAAGATACGGTCAGATGTCAATGTAACAGGTACATAAATGATTTAGAGTTGCAATTGTCTCTGACAGGTAGGTTAGGCACTGGAGTGCATTAGTGTCATTTTGTGTTTGGGGTTGTTGCCAGTCCTGGTAGGGTATGTGAGGTTTGCAAACATGTTAGATGTTGAATGATCACTTCAGAGGACAGAGATGCCACATACTAACATGAGACAGTTTTATCAGCACCTGATAGAGTTTAAATGGACCTCTTTGTAGGTCTCCATTTGGCTGGTTGGTCAAATTATGGCCATTGGTCCACAATGTATTCTTCCTGGTCATGGTACTACTCTAAAACAGCTGCGTGTGGCGTTGTGTTGACTGCAGCATTTGCATGGGGTGGTGATAACCTAGACATGCTGCTGCTACTTTTTGACTAACAGTGCAGGATGACGCAGAGTGTTGCAAGGAATCCATTACTTGTTCTTATCTGTACAAATTTGTGGGGCATTTGAATGTGACAACCACATCTCAGTGCCAGAAGGGAGGGTCTCCATGTAGTGCACTAAGCACATTGTAGCCCCTTCACTTCTGCACCTGCAATCTAAGAACAAGTAATGGATTCCTTGCAACATTCTGTGTCATCCTGCACCGTTAGTCAGAAAGTAAGAGCAGCATGTCTCGGTTATCACTGTCCCATGCGTATGCTGCAGTCAACACAACACCACATGCAGCTGTTTTGGAGTAGTGCCATGACCAGGAAACATACACTGTGGACCAATGGCGTCAAATTGTGTTGAAAAATGAATTGCAGTTTTTCAACAAGACAATATTTGTCCACACGGCATGTGTCTATAAATGTCTACATGTTGTTGAGATACTCCTGTGTTCAGCAAGATCCCCATACCTGTTGCTGTTCTTCTTTGGCACGTGAGTGTAGAAGTGTACACAGAATCAGCTAAATGAAAAATCCGTGCAATACACATATTTATTTATATATAAAAATGAAATTACGAATTTTCCTTTGTGTGAAACCGTGTTCACGAGATCGTATGTCGATTTAAAGTTTTAAATTCGCATATTTTACTGTTCATGTCGTTTCTGCGTAGTCTTTCTTTCATTGATTGTACCAATACCCATTTGTATTGTGATATATTGTGAAATTTTGAACATTTGTGAGTGCTGCAATAAATTCTGGCTGTTATTGTTAATTCAGGATGTATACAACCAGGAAATCCAGGAAAAACCTGGGAATGTTATATAAATGAGAGAAAAAGAAGTAAATTTAAGTTGCAATGAAATGTGCCATTTACAACAACAAAACACAGTGCGCGTACAAGTGTCTGCCAACAGCAAAATTTGTCGAAGGCATGACAATGAATACTACGCAGTACCCATAACAAACTGCTTTCAGTGAGCAAGATGTCACAACTGTTTACATTAGGTTTGTTTGAACAGTTGCTAGCAGGCTCATGCACATGTGCAGTTGAGTCTTGTATGAGCAGTACGTTTTCCTACTTCTGGTTATTTGAAGCATGGCTGTTAGCTTTATCAGCAGGAGCAGCAAGCTGCCAGATACCACCTGGAAAAAATTTTCTGGCATGCCCAATCTACCAGATTTGTGCATGCGCAGAGCAGCCTGAGTTGGTGTTGGGAGGGGTAGTATCCACGTGACCCATACTTATGTCTAGTGATTTTGCTGTTTCCTCTTTGTTTACAGCTCTCTCATCAAATGAAAACAAAATGGATTTCTGTGGTTGGGTATTATCAGTTGAATTAAAATAGATTCAAATAATTATGGAAGGCTACAATATGTTATTAGTTTCAGTTTTCTGATTTTATTTTACTTCCATGTTTTTGGCAGTTGAGCATTAATCGCCTTGCAGAACAATTAAGTTTTTTTTTTGTTGGTTTCGTAAAGAAATGTTGCTTGTATTAATATTTTCTGCTGAGACAGTCAATTTACTTGAAACGAAATGTTTCATTCCACACTATGGGCTAGCATCAACTGTTCACTGAATTTCAAGTGCACGTTTTCATCTTCTGGTGAGACTGATGACCTTAGTAGTTTAGCCCCTTTAAACAACAAACAAACCAACCAACCATCTTCTGGCAGGTATGGCATTATGCCATAATAAAGAACAGGTACTACAACAAAATTTACATCCCGAAAGCCACATGGAAAAGCTTAATATCAGGTTGGGGCCTACTGCATTGTGAATGTGGACATACGAATGTGCACTTCAACCGAAATTATACATTTTAGCATGGTTTACAAAATTCCGATGCTCTTGGAGTATCATCTGATGTCCTGTTTCTTTTATGACCTAATGCTTTTCTAACAGGTTGTGGGAGAATATTGAGACTGGTGGTTTGAAGAGCATTACTTCAAAAGTAAATTTCCTTTTATGCAAGGCGAATTATGTTGCATGTGAGAATATGCGATGAACATTCACAGATTGTTTGACCCTCATTTAAAGTTAACACTTTGAGGACCAGCCACTTAAAGAATTTCAAGCCCAGAGGACCAGGCATTTATGTCATTATTTAAAATGTTACTGGCACATTTGTGTGATTTATCCTAAAATGTAACACACTTAAAGAAAGACCAATATTATGCATGAAAACTTAGCTTTTCTGGTAGCTTACTAATCTTAGAGACGAATATTACATGTGAAAGCTTACCTTTTCTTGTAACCACACTTGTTTATTAATTTAAACCAAAACTTTTACTATTTCTGTGTCCACACTATGTAACAATGATGTTGCTATTGGCTGATTACCTCACGTGTCCTATGCTATGAACATCTGCTGTCATCATCTGGTGAGAACACACGACATGAGCTACGATTGGCTTTCAGAAGCACTTTGCAATCTCACTTTCAATGCTTCAGAAACTGAAACTTCCTGGCAGATTAAAACTGTGTGCCCGACCGAGACTCGAACTTGGGACCTTTGCCTTTCGCGGGCAAGTGCTCTACCAACTGAGCTACCGAAGCATGACTCATGCCCGGTACTCACAGCTTTACTTCTGCCAGTACCTCGTCTCCTACCTTCCAAACTTTACAGAAGCTGTCCTGCGAACCTTGCAGAACTAGCACTCCTGAAAGAAAGGATATTGCGGAGACATGGCTTAGCCACAGCCTGGGGGATGTTTCCAGAATGAGATTTTCACTCTGCAGTGGAGTGTGCGCTGATATGAAGCTTCCTGGCAGATTAAAACTGTGTGCCCGACCGAGACTCGAACTCGGGACCTTTGCCTTTCGCGGGCAAGTGCTCTACCAACTGAGCTACCGAAGCACGACTCACGCCCGGTACTCACAGCTTTACTTCTGCCAGTACCTCGTCTCCTACCTTCCAAACTTTACAGAAGCTCTCCTGCAAACCTTGCAGAACTAGCACTCCTGAAAGAAAGGATATTGCGGAGACATGGCTTAGCCACAGCCTGGGGGATGTTTCCAGAATGAGATTTTCACTCCTTTCTTTCAGGAGTGCTAGTTCTGCAAGGTTCGCAGGAGAGCTTCTGTAAAGTTTGGAAGGTAGGAGACGAGGTACTGGCAGAAGTAAAGCTGTGAGTACCGGGTGTGAGTCGTGCTTCGGTAGCTCAGTTGGTAGAGCACTTGCCCGCGAAAGGCAAAGGTCCCGAGTTCGAGTCTCGGTCGGGCACACAGTTTTAATCTGCCAGGAAGTTTCATATCAGCGCACACTCCGCTGCAGAATGAAAATCTCATTCTGGCTTCAGAAACTAATGTGCTGTGTTTAGTGGAATTCGGATTTATATTTTTGTGATATGAAAATATACAGTGTACTTGTTTTTGCCAGGCTTCATTTTCTAAAGTGCTGGGAAGTTCCAACCCGGTGTATAAAACCTTAACCATTCAAAGGATTGGTAAGATTTGCAGTTCCAAGGGAAGGTATACTGTCACTTAACACAGAATGGTGTATTTTTAACCAGGAAATTGGTGAAAATTTCATTTTCCCCCCTTGACTACGTATACACATTATGATTGTATCAGTGTAAATAAACATGCATTTTTGAGACTTCTCGGAAGCTACCATTATCCCTTCCATAATCTATGAGCAATTGGTAGCTAATCAGCTTCTGTGATTTAGTTACTGTAACAGATTTTCTAGCTATGTATTGTGTTGCATCAAGTTCCCTTAAAGAGGAGTAGCCCTATATATTACCAGTATTTATCATAAATTAACATTGTTTTCAAGTTAACTAACAGCTACAATTAACCTCAAAACGTTTTAGGTGACAAGTAGTTTTTACCATAGGTTTCTGTGTTGCCTTAAAAGAAATCTCATTTTGTGTATTTACTTCAATTAACCAACAAGTTTGAGGTGCTGTCTTTCACTGAAACTGAAGCTGAACTAGCAGGACTCACTTCACCTGTTTTGGGGAAACCTGTTTTGTCTGGTTTCAGAAGGCAAACTCAAAAGGGTAGGGCTCTATTAATCGTTGGCAGTTCAGATGTATGGCAAATGATGGTACCCCTTAGTTAAATGGCAGCAAGGGACGGGAAAGGACACCATTTGCACTCAGTATGTGTGCTTGGGGCCATCATTCAGCATGCTGAAGAGGCTATTCCAGCAGCCATCGAGGCAACAGGGTGCTACCAACTCCAGATTGTGGTGCACATTGGAACAACTTATGCCTGTCATTTGGCTCGGAGGTCAGTCTTGGGTCATTCCAGTGAATGGCAGAGAAGGTTGAAAAGACCAGCCTTGCACAAGAAGTTTCAAGGAAGCCCACAATTTGCACCATTGTCCTCGGAACTGATTGTGGCCCTTTGGTTCTGAGTCAAGTGGAAGGACTCAGTGAGATACTTCGAAAGTTCTGTGACAAGCTAGGTGGCGACTTCCCAGACTTGTGCCATAGGGTTGAGAACTGTAGGGTCCCCTAAATGGGTCAGGTGTGCACTACTCATCAGAGCCTGCTACTGAGATAGCTGACTGTGTGTGGGGTCCACACAATGGTTTTTTAGATTAGGCAACTGCACATCCAATTCAGACAATGTTAGGTGTAGGAAACCCAGAAGTATCAGTGTAAGATGGAAAGAACTGCCTCCCACAAGTAAGAGTAGTAAAATCTGAATGGTAAACTGCATAAGCATTTGCAATAAAGTGCCTGAGTTTAAATCACACATGAAAAGCAGTGAAGCTCAAATAACACTAGGTATAGAAAGCTGATTGAAACCGGAAATTGATAGCAGTGGTATTTGTGGGAAAATTTAGGTGTGTATTGTAAGGACGGGCAAATGGGAGATTGAGGTGGTTATTTGTTGCAGTAGACAAGAAACTCAAATCCACCGAGGCAGAAATTCAAGCTGCATGTGAGGTTGTTGCACAAGACCCAGTATCTCGAGTGGGCATAAAATGATGATTGGATCCTTCTATCACCTGCCAGACTCAGCTCCTGATGATGTAACCAAACACTTTAGAGATAACCTCAGGTCACTTTGTATGTAAGTTCCCCAGTCATACTATAATCATCAATTGGAGAGTTTAATCATCCAACAATTATCTGGAGAAAATTACAGTTTTTTAGAGATGGGCATGATAATACATGCTGTTAAACTTTACTGGATGCCTTCTCCGAAAACTAACTGGAACAGATGGTTAGGAACCCCACTCATGATGGAAGTATATTGAAGATAATGGCAACAAGTAGACCTGACCTCTTCGAGGATGTCCACATCGAGACTGGTATCAGTGACTATAACAAGGTTGTGGCAACAATGATTACCATAGTACAAAGGACAACTAAAACAAGATTAAAGATATACATATTCAATAAACTAGATAAAAAATCAGTAGTGGCATATTTCAATGAGGAACTTGAAACTTTAAGCATAGGGCAAGAGCATGCAGAGGATCTATGGCTCAAGTTTGAAAGAATAGTTGACCGTGCCTTGAATAGATACGTACCCAGTAGAACAGTTCATAATGGGAGGGAACCCCTGTGGTATATAGTTACCGTAGAGAAACTTCTAAAGAAAGAGAGATTACTGCATAATAGGTATAAAACAAAGTGTAGGGCTATAGGTACAGAAGCTGACTGAAATGCGTTTGGCTGTCAAGAGAGCAATGCATGGTGCCTTCAATAACTACCATAGCAGAATATTGTCAAGTGATCTTTCACAGAACCCAGAGAAATTCTGGTTGTATGTAGAGGCTCTTAGTGGTCCAAAGTCAGTGTCCAGTTCCTAGTGGTTAAAACAGGAACTGAAGTTGAGGGCAGCAAAGCAAAAGCTGAAAAGATTAACTCCAATTCCAAATGATTCTTTACAAAGAAAAATCCAGGAGAATTGCCCCAGTTTAATTCTCATTGCCTTGAAAAGAGGAATGAAAAAAGTATCAGTGTCAGTGGTGTTGAAAAAACAGCTGAAATCTTTAAAATTGAACCAAGCACCAGGGCCTTACAGAATCCCTGTCGGATTCTATACTGAATTTGCGACTGAGTTAGCCCCTCTTCTAACTATAATCTATCATAGATCCCTCGGACAAAAAAAATGTGCCCACTTCTTGGAAAAAGGCACAGGTCACACCTATCTACAAGAAGGGTAGCAAAAGTGATCCATAAAATTATCGTCCAGTATCCTTGACATCGATTTGTTGCAGAATCTTGGAACATATTCTGAGCTCAAACGTAATGAGGTATTTTGAACAGAATGACATCCACAATGCCAACCAGCATGTATTTCGAAAACATCAATCATGTTAAACCCGTTTCACACTTTCCTCACATGACATACTGAAAGCTTTGGATCAAGGCAATCTGATAGGTGTTGTACTTCCTGATTTTCGAAAAGTGTTTGACTCAGTACCACACCTATGTTTATTGTCAAAAGTATGACCATATGGTGTATCAAGTGAAATTAGTGACTGGATTGGGGAATTTTTGGTAGGGAGGATGCAGCATGTTATCTTGAATGGAGAGCCATTATCAGATGTAAAAGTAATTTCAGGTATGTCGCAGGGAAGTGTGTTGAGATCTTTGCTGTTCATGTTGTATATTAATGACCTTTCAGGCAATATTAATACAGGGTGTTTCAGTTAAATTTTTGTAATTTTGACTGGTAAGAAATAATACTCTAACAAAGCATATTACTGCATCCCACTACTGCAGAATAATACTGCAGCAATAAAATATGAACAAGAGAAAAAAAACTAAAATAAAACCTAAGTTGCGAAGGAAATGCGCCATGTAAACAACAAAACACAGTGCTCATACAAGTGTCTGCCAGTAGCAGGATGTGTCAAAGGCTTTAGGAAGACTATGCAGTGCTTTATAATAACAAATTGCCTCTGATGAGCATGACGTCACAACTGTTTACATTAGTTACTGAGCAGTTGCAAGCGGGCCCATGTGCATGCGCAGTTGAGTTGAGTCGGGCATGTACCTTCTCCCGCTTCTGGCCACAAAAGTGTGACTGTTAGCTGTATAAGCAAGCAGCAAGATGCTACCTGGAAAAGTTTTACTGGCGTGCCCAAGCTGCCATATTCACTGGGAGCAAACCGGGCTATCTGCCCTGGGCGGCAATTTCAGCCAATCATTAATCACCGTGCTGAACAATGAAGTTATTTTAGTCGGTTTGCTAAAGAAATACGGCTTTTCCGCTGAGGCAGTCAATTTATTTGAAACGAAGTGTTTAATTCCACACTATTGGCTAGTTTCAACTGTTCGCTGCATTTCAAAAGAACATGCTTTCGTTTTCTAGCACGTATGGCATTATGCCATAATAAAGAACCAAAAATGAGATAATACAGTACTGGTACTCATAGACAATTTACAACCGAATCTGGACCTACGAGTGTGCACTTTTAAGCCGATTTATGCATTTTAGTATGGTTCACGAAATTCCTCTGATGTCTTGTTTCTTTTATGAAATTATGTAAGATCTTTTAATGTTTTACACGTATGAACGTATGGGCTTCCTGCGTCATCGTAGCTGTGCAAGCGCAGTGACGCCTGTTATCTGGCGTTCTGTGACAACTACTGAAAAGAACCTCTTTCTAACAGGCTGTGGGACAATATTACGAATGATTGATTGAAAAGCGTTACTTTCAAAGTAAATTTCCTTTTACGCAAGATGAACTAAGTGTGAGAATGTGCAATCAATTTCTTAAATCACAGAGCGTTTGACTCTCATTGAAAAATCAACTATTTGAGGACAACCATTTAGAAAAAAAATTCGAGCCCAGAAAATCAGACATTTATGTCGGTATTAAAAATTTTACTGGCACAATTGTGTGATGCATCTTAAAGTGTAACACGTGCAAAAAAGATCAACATTATACGTGAAAATTTAACTTCTCTTGCAGCTTATTAATCATCAAGACCAGTATTATATGTGAAAGCCGTGTTTTTCTTCTACCAACACCATGTATATTACCGTATATACTCGAATAATGCGCGCATGTTTTTTTCCGAGTTTTAGGACGAAAAACTGGGGTGCGCGGATTATTCGAAACATTGTTGATACTGCTCCGCCTCCAACAATACATCCCATTATACTATTGCGTTGTTGCAGCCTCAGTCTGTGACGCATCAGTAGCACGTTAGGAGTGAAGTATTAACGTCTTCAAACTTGTTAATTATGGCTACAAGTTCTCGTTATCGCTCGTACACTGCTAAAGAAAAAGTGAAAATTATTGAAGAAGCCGAGAATATTGGAAACCGTGCAGCAGGAAGAAAGTACGACGTATGTGAGAGCTGTATTCGCGACTGTCGAAAAAATAAAACGCAGCTTCAAGAAACTAATAGTAATCGCCGGGCATTTCACGACCAAAAAGCGAAGCATCCGGACTCGAGAAAAGGCTCTGCGATTATGTAGATGAGAAGCGACAATACGGATGCGCGGTGACGAGTGAAATGTGCCAACTTAAAGCATTGTCTTTAGCCAAAGAACTAGGCATTACCAGTTTCAAAGCTGGCAAGCTCTGGCTATCAAGATTTTTTAACCGAAATAGTTTAGGATTCCGGAGGAAAACTTCTATTGCTCAGCGGCTTCCAGGCGATTACGAGGAAAAAGTAGTGAATTTTCATCGTTATGTGATAAATCTGCGCCGTAAACAGTCCTATACAGTGTGGTCCATTGATCGTGACCGGGCCAAATATCCCACGAAATAAGCGTTAAACGAAAAAACTACAAAGAACGAAACTTTGCTAGCTTGAAGGGGGAAACCAGATGGCGCTATGGTTGGCCCGCTAGATGGCGCTGCCATAGGTCAAACGGATATTTCTGCGTTTTTTCAAATAGGAACCCCCATTTTTATTACATATTCGTTTAGTACGTAAAGAAATAGAATGTCTTAGTTGGACCACTTTTTTCGCTTTGTGATAGATGGCGCTGTAATAGTCACAAACATATGGCTCACAATTTTAGACGAACAGTTGGTAACAGGTAGGTTTTTTAATTAAAATACAGAACGTAGGTACGTTTGAACATTTTATTTCGGTTGTTCCAATGTGATACATGTATCTTTGTGAACTTATCATTTCTGAGAACGCATGCTGCTACAGCGTGATTACCTGTAAATACCACTTTAATGAAATAAATGCTGAAAATGATGTCCGTCAACCTCAATGCATTTGGCAATACGTGTAACGACATTCCTCTCAACAGCGAGTAGTTCGCCTTCCGTAATGTTCGCACATGCATTGACAATGACAATGCGCTGACGCATGTTGTCAGGCGTTGTCGGTGGATCACGATAGCAAATATCCTTCAACTTTCCCCACAGAAAGAAATCCGGGGACTTCAGATCCGGTGAACGTGCGGGCCATGGTATGGTGCTTCGACGACCAATCCACCTGTCATGAAATACGCTGTTCAATACCGCTTCAACCTCACGCGAGCTATGTGCCGGACATCCATCATGTTGGAAGTACATCGCCATTCTGTCATGCAGTGAAACATCTTGTAGTAACATTGGTAGAACATTACCATGGAAATCAGCATACATTGCACCATTTAGATTGCCATCGATAAAATGGGGGCCAATTATCCTTCCTCCCATAATGCCGCACCATACGTTAACCCGCCAAGGTCGCTGATGTTCCACTTGTCGCAGCCATCGTGGATTTTCCGTTGCCCAATAGTGCATATTATGCCGGTTTACGTTACCGCTGTTGGTGAATGACGCTTCGTCGCTAAATAGAACTCGTGCAAAAAATCTGTCATCGTCCCGTAATTTCTCTTGTGCCCAGTGGCAGAACTGTACACGACGTTCAAAGTCGTCGCCATGCAATTCCTAGTGCATAGAAATATAGGACGGGTGCAATCGATGTTGATGTAGCATTCTCAACACCGTCGTTTTTGAGATTCCTGATTCTCGCGCAATTTGTCTGCTAGTGATGTGCGGATTAGCTGCGACCGCAGCTAAAACACCTACTTGGGCATCATCATTTGTTGCAGGTCGTGGTTGACGTAACACATGTGGCTGAACACTTCCTGTTTCCTTAAATAACGTAACTATCCGGCGAACGGTCCGGACACTTGGACACAGGTTACCGAGCAGCGTACATAGCACACACCCGTTAGGCATTTGGATCACAACAGCCATACATCAACACGATATCGACCTTTTCCGTAATTGGCAAACAGTCCACATCACGAAGCAAATACCGTCCGCACTGGCGGAATGTTACGTGATACTACGTACTTATACGTTTGTGACTATTACAGCCCCATCTATCACAAAGCGAAAAAACATTCATATTTCTTTACGTACTACACGAATATGTAATAAAAATGGGGATTCCTATTTTTAAAAATGCAGTTAATATCAGTTTGACCTATGGCAGCGCCATCTAGCGGGCCAACCATAGCGCCATCTGGTTTCCCCCCCTCAAGCTAGACGAGTTTCGTCCTTTGTAGTTTTTACGTTCGATGCTTATTTCGTAAGATATTTGAACCTGTCACTATCAATGGACCACCCTGTATATTCTCGCAAATTGGTAATGCGGATCAAACGCCAATCTATTTTGAGATGCCGCTCGACAACACAGTGAACAGGAAAGGAGAATCCAGCATCACGATAGGAATTGGCGGCAGTGAGAAAGATGTACAGTGATGTTGTGTGTAACTGGCGATGAACGAAAGCTACCACTTTACGTGATATTTAAAAGGAAAACTATTCCGAAAATAACAATAAAAGGAATTACCGGTATTCGTGAGAGCGAACTCGAAAGGGTGGATGGACAATGAACTTATAATTGACTGGGTGACACATGTTTGGCAACATCGTCCTGGTGCGGTACTGAATTTACGCAACATGTTGGTCCTGGACAGCTTCCGCGGACGTACTACTAAGGAAGTGCGGGACAAATTGCAAAAAGGGAAAAGTGACTTGGTCATTATCAAATGGTTCAAATGGCTCTGAGCACTATGGGACTTAACATCTATGGTCATCAGTCCCCTAGAGCTTAGAAATACTTAAACCTAACTAACCTAAGGACATCACACAACACCCAGTCATCACGAGGCAGAGAAAATCCGTGACCCCGCCGGGAATCGAACCCGGACGCGGCAAGCGAGAACGCTACTGCGGACACTTGTTCATTATCCCTAGAGGCCTAACATCCATCCTTCAACCACTAGATGTGTGTATAAATCGGCCATTCAAAGCTGCACTTAAACAGCGGTATACGCAATGGATGGCTGATGAAAACCATAAGTTCACACCTAGTGGAAAAATCAAACGGCCGGATTTGTCCCAGATTTGTGAATGGGTGAAAAGTGCATGGGACTCCATTCCGCAACCAATGGTGGAAAAATCCTTCAAAAAATGTGGAATCACAAATTCACTGGATGGAACAGAGGACGACGCTCTATGGGAAGATGGTGAAGACGACAATGATTCTCCCGCTAGTGTTGACGATGGAAGTGATGAATAGAGTAGTAAGAGAGGAAACGTACCGGTATTGACTAAAATATTAAAGTGCACATTCTGTATTAACAGATTCTTAAACAAGATAATTCACATTTCTTTTTTGCTATTGTAAGTACGCGTAGTGTCCCGGCTGGCGGTGGTGATGATCCCCGGCCGCACGCCCGTGTAATGGGCCAGCCGGCCAGTTACACGCCGCTGGCCGTCCGCCCGCCGGCTGGCCAGCTGCACGCCGCTGAATCGGTTGTGTTTTAACGATTTATCAACCTGTACAGCAGCGTTGCTTCAAACTAGTAGTTATTATACATACTTTTGAACACATCATAACGTTGGAGCAATTTCGTTTTGTAAATAAAACAAATTAAAGGAAAAAAAAATTTTTTTCCTCTTCCTCAAAATTGGGGTACGCGGATTATTCGAGGGCGCAGATTATTCGAGTATATACGGTAATGTACACCATTAACTTTTCCTATTTGTGTGTATGCGCCACTTAACAGTGATAATGCTATTAGCTGACCACATCACGTGTCCTAAGCTCTGAATATCCGCTGTATCGGCTGGCGAGATCACGTGACATGAGTAATGACTGGCTTGCAAAAGCGCATCGCAATCTCGATTTCAATGCTTTGGAAAGTAACATGCGGTGTTTGGTGGAATTCGAATTTATACATTCGTAATACGAAAATATGCAGTGTACATGGCCTTCTTTTCTGAGTTTCATTTCTAAATGGCTTAGAAATTCTACGCCGGTGTATAAAACCACTACCATTCAAAGGATTGATAAGTTTTACGGTTTCTAGGAAAAGTATACTGCCACTTAACACGGAAAAACTGTATTTTCGCCCGGGAGAAAGTGTGTTTTTAACTGGGAAATCCGGGAATTTTTTTCCTTGTCTGCATATACACCTTGTAATAGTAAAATCAAGCTTTTTGCAGATGATGCAGTTATCTATAATCAATTACTTTCTGAGAGAAGCTGCACAAGTTTTCAGTCAGGTTTTTACAAGATTTCAAAGTAGTGCAGAGTTTGGCAACTTGCTGTAAATGTTCAGAAACGTAAAATTATGCACTTCACAAAATGAAAAAACGTAGTGTCCTATGACCATAATATCTATGAGTCATTGTTGGAATCTGCCATCTCATACAAATACCCAAAGTGTAAAACTTTTTAGGGATGTGAAATGGAATGATCACATAGCTTCAGTTCTGGGTATAGCAGGTGGTAGACTTAAGTTTATGGCATAATAATGGGGAAATGCAAGCAATCTACAAAGGAGACTGCTTACAAATCACTCGTTCAATCGGTTGTAGAATATCGTTCAAGTGTGTGGGACCTACTCCAGATAGTACTAACAGGAGATATTGAATGTCTACAGAGAAGAGCACACAAATGGTCACAGGTTTGTTTGATCCATAGGAGAGTGTCAGAGAGCTACTGAAGAAACTGCACTGTGGAAGACTCTTTAAGATACCCATAAACTATCCCAAGAAAATCTAGTAACAAAATTTGAACAACTGACTTTATATGATGATTCTAGGAATATCTTACAACCCTCCTATATATTGTTCACATGGGGATCCTGAGGATAAGATCAGAGTAATTACTGCATGCACAGAGGGATTCAGTCAGTCATTCTTTCTGCACTCCTTACGAGAATGGACTAGGAAGGAAAACCCTAATAACTGATGCAATGGGATGTACCAGCTGCCATGCACCTCACAATGGTTTGCAGATTGTAGATGTAGGTGATAGAACATGCATTGAACCAACTTCGATGTTTACTCCACCCCAGTACCAATAACCACGATATCAAGGGCCAGTCGCAATAATTGGGAACCAGCTTGCCTCGGGAGAGGATGTCCCGACTTTGATTCCCTTCACAACTAAATCAGTGTATGTATCCAGACCAGATGGGTCACAGTGTTCTACCAGTAAGTGGTCTTAAACTGCCAAGTTCTTTGTAAATTTGACTCGATTTTGTTATCACTGAAATAACGTCGCATACCCTCTCACTTTGCAAAATTCTGTTTCATTTCCTTGTCTGTTCTGGGTGCATCACTTTCTTTTGATGGGCAGTGTATTTTAGTGATGTACATTAGTAATGTATTTAGTAAATCTATCTGTAATTCACAAATTTTGTCAACTGAAAAATGGCACCTACACATTAACTTAAGAAATGCTACTACTAAAGTTAAATAGCACTAGGGCAAGGGGAAAATTGCTCGGCCTGGCACAACATTCTTTCTGTTCTGTTGATGCCATCAAGTAGGAGAGCATTCAGGGAAGTAGAATGATCAAGGTATACATTAACAAAAGGCAAATGAATCATGGAAACTTAATCAGTACACTGTTAACTTCAAACCATCACTATTCCACTTAATGCTATTTGTCATTATGCCAGTAAATTCAAATTAGAAAGAAAGCTGCTACTTTGAAGAAGAAGAAGAAGAAGAAGAAGGGCTGCTGCTTTTGCACTACACAGCTGCTTTTTATCTCCCATTGGTAGCTTAATTTACTATCAGTTACATCGGTATTTCAGGATAAATAACTGACCTATAACTGTAAATAGTGTCCTGTTCATAGCATACTGCTGTTTTCTATGTAGGTAACAGAACTTTTCAATCCACAAATGTAGCTACTCTGATAATTTCTAAAAAGAGTGGCTAGTGAGGTATGTTTTTAATTTTCGTATTTCTTGCTTTATGTTGGTTGGGAGCTTGTTCAGTACCTTTGCTCCAGAGTACGTAACTTCACTCTGAACCCTTGACAAGGGTCAAAGAGTAAATGAAAATTATTTTTGTGTTTTCTGATTGTATGGGTCATGGCATAATTGAAACAGACCATTAAGGAATAAACATCTTGGAAAGGGAGTGTGGGAATTCAGAGATCACTAGAAAGGCCTCTGCAAGAAGTGTACTTAACACAGTATTCTTACTGCTTGCTTCTGCTGAATAGATACTTTATTTACCTTAGGTGAGGTGCCTCAAAGGATAATGTCATAAGATGACAAGGAGTGAAAATATGCAAAAGAAATCAACACTTGTGTCTGTATCTCAACACAGTGAGGTATACCATTAAGGGCAAAACATGCATGGATTCCTTTTTAACTTGTTTTCCACCTGGATCTCAAGGGTTTCATTTAATTATAACTATTAACGCCTGTTTGATAGGAGCAAGTCATTTTTACTTGTTTGAAATCATAAACTATGAGTCTTCGCGAGATGAAGACTTTGACTGTTTACTATGAAGATTAGATCATCATTAATATATCTTAAAAACGGGTAGTATCAGTACTGATCTTTTTGGTACCCCATATTTTATGTTCCCTGTTTTTGAGGATAGTTTCATTCCTGTGACATGTTAGTGTGGTTATCTGCTTTCTGTTCTGGTGAGACTTTTATCTGTACAAAAGGAATTCCGTTAATGCCATATAGTGCTGTAGTTTCCCAAATAGAATTTTGTAATCCACACAAAGGCTTTGGCAAGATCATATAATACACCAGTGGGATATTTTTTAGCTTGCCAGGTCTTGTGAGGTCTTGAACTGCATTATCTGTGGAGAATTCGTGACAAAAGTCACACCGAGAAGCAGTTTACAAGTTGTGCTCCAACTAATCTGTCAGTGTTTTATCATAGGACACTTTCTCAAAAACCTTTTGAAAAGACTGGGTGGAATTAAACGGGTCTGTTACCAGTTATGGTTTGCTTACCAGTATCTTGTGTTGCCCTATAATTTAAATGGCATCTTAATCTGTAGAATAGCTTTACTTACACAATTTTTGGAAGAAAAGTCAGCAGTGCTAAAACCAATTTAAAAAGAAGCCAATTGATTTTGTGTGTGGATTTGTTGTTGTGTATGAGTCAAGTTCACACCACAAATGAAATGTGAAATTGATTTCATCTATCAAAAAGGTTATGGTGAGTCTTTTCTGCCATGGAAAAGTGATTCTTCTTATTGATTACATCACAAAAAAACCTTGCAAATACTGTACAAGCCCGTTGTGTCAACCAGGTTAAAAATTACAGTGGAAGCGGACTGAATCACAAAATAAAGTGTTGCCTTTCTTCAGATGTCTGCCTAAAGTATGTTGTGGCACTGGAAAAAGAAAGATTTGAAGTTAAATTGTTCGAACAGTCACTTTGACTGCCACATTTGATATTTTCAAGAATACACTTGTTTCACACACAAAGAAATTTGTGGATAAGAAAAAAAGTTGAGTACAGTAAAGAGGTTATTACAGCTATATTGTATGAAAGTTGTGGTAGAATGTAAAAAATGAATTGATCGTATGGCATTGTTGGCCCGGTAGGCCCCATCCATGGAAGTTCAGCCACCGGGTTGCAAGTCTTTGTCAGGTGACGCCATATTGGGCGACTTGCACATTGGTGGTGGTGGTGATGAAAGGATGAAGATGACAACACAACGCCCAGTCCATGAGCGGAGAAAATCTTCAATCTGACTGGGAATCAAATCTGGGCCCACTGCGTGCTAGACAAACATGTTACCATTCAGCTAAGCAGGCGGACAGTAGAATGTAAAAGAGACTACTCACAGAAAAGCAGAAACATTGATGTGTCTAGAGTCACATACAAAAAGAAAGAAAACATGCTAGCTTTTGTAGTAATCCTTTTTCAAGCCAGAATACAAATACAAACAGAAAAACACTCTCGTGCCTATGCTCCAATATGTCTCTGGCTGGACACACAATACCAGAACTGCATTTCAGCAGGTGGACTAGGTTGGGGTGGGGGTTTGGGTTGGTTGGGTACGGGGAGGGGGCGGGGGGAAAGGAGAATTGCAGAGAGAGGGGTAAAGAGTGGGTGGCTAGGAACTTTGAGGGAACCAGCCAGTTTGCCACCTAGGAATGTGGAAGGGACGGATGGCAGGTGCATGGGCTAGACATATGATGCACAGTTGTCGGAGTGGTGCATGATGGGATAACTTGGGGATGTGAATTGAAAGGGGATGACAGGCAGAGGGGGGAGGGGGGGGGGGAGGAAAGCTCTTGGTTGTGGTGGGTGGAGGCTTTGAGGGCAGTGGGTTACTGGAGGTTGAGGTCAGGACAATTACAGGAGTGAGGATGTGTTGCAAGGATAACTCCCATCTGCATAGTTAAGAGAATCTGGAAAGATCCAGATGGCTCTGGTTGTGAAGCAGCCATTAAAATTGAGAATCTTGTGCTCAGCTGTTTCACTGGGTGGTCAGTTTTCCTCTTGGCAACAATTTGACTAGTTGGCAGTCATACCGTCATAAAAAGCTGTGCAGTATTTGCAGCAGAGTTGGTATATGATATGGGTGCTTTCACAGGTGGCCCAGCTTCTGATGGGGTAGGATAAACGAACCTGTGACTGGGCTTCTGTGGGGAGTGGTTGTGGGTGAGTTGGGCATTTCTTCCACAGGGATCATAGTAGATGTTTATAGTAGGAATGGCATAGAGGTGGACTAGGATGTTGTGAAGGTTGGGTGAGGTGGGAAACACCACTTTATAGGATGCTTGGTAAGGAGCTTGGGTAGGATGTCCCTCATTTCAGGGCATGGTGAGGGATAATCAAAGTCCTGTCAAAGGATACAGTTCAGTTGCTCCAGTCCAGGTTGGTATTAGGCGACAAGGGGGAAAAGGGTGCTCCTTCATGCTTTCTTTTTGCGTTGTGTGATGATTGGTGGTGTGTGAGGGTATGACACACAGGAAATTTCTTTGTTGTCCGGGGGGGGGGGGGGGGGGGTAGTGTGTGCCTGTGGCCTGTGAAGGGCTTCATGTGGCCTTCAGTATCATGGGCAAGGGAGTTCTTGTTCTTGTTACTGCAGACACACCGCCCAGAGGTGGCCAGGCTGTGTGGGAGGGATGTTTTGGAGTGGAAGGGATGTCAGCTGTCAAAATGCAGGGATTGTAGGTGGTTGGTGGGTTTAATGTGGGCAGATGTGTGGATGGAGCCATCACAAGGGTCAGTAAAGTGAAGTCGTATGGCATGAATAGTTGGGAGACTTCCCAGAACAGGTTCAAATGCCACATTAGAAAGGTTTTTCCCATCCTCTATGCCCGCAGGCACCTTTCCTTCGTGAAGTGCGAGAGCTATGTGTATTATTGTTGATGACTGCTATTGTGTGTGTGTGTGTGTGTGTGTGTGTGTGTGTTTGTTTTTTTTTTTTTTTTTTGAGATGATGAGAGAAGGTAGAGGGTGAACGGTAGTACATGACAATGGTGTCTGGTGTCACGTGCTCTCATTCCACAAGATACTGTGGAGACATTTGGAATTTAATCAGGGGCATTGGTGCAAAGACTGGAGTTCAGGGTCTTCACCCCACCACCCTTATGATCCCCTATGCCATAAAGGCAAAGGGGAAATTGTCGACAGTGGATGGTGTACACAGTCAGTCATGCATGCAAGTCCCGGCCACACCTGACAGTGCTTAACTTTGGTAATCCAATGAGAACCAATTTATCCACCTTGGTGTGGTCGTTGACATCTGAGAGGTGGAGGTCAACATTCAGGAAGGTGGCATGTTGAGTCTACCCGATGAAGCATATGGGAGAGAAAGTGTAGGGTTTTTGAAGAAATAAGGATAGGATGTCTTGGTACAGAGTCCAGATCATGAAGATATCATCAAGAAACATGAAACAGACTAGGGGTTTGGAGTTTTGGGAGGCTTCAAAAGTTCCCTCCAGATGGCCCATAAAGAGGTTTGCAAAGGAGGGTGCCATGTAAGTGCCCAGGGCTGTGCAGAGGATTTGTTTAAATATCTTCCCTTCAGAGGAAAAGTAGTTGTATGTAAGTGTGTAGTTGATAAGACGTATATAGAATGAGATTGCAGGTTTGGAGTCTGAAGGTCATTGGGAGAGTAAGTGTTCATTTGTGGCAAGCCCATGGGCATGAGGGAGGTTGGTATGTAGTGAGGTGGCATCAACAGTGACAAATGGGGATCCAGGAGATAAAGGGGTGGGGATGGTGGAGATTGAGTGAAGGAAGTGGTTAGTGTCTTTGATATGTGTTGCTAGGATTTGGGGAACTGGTTTGGAGGTGTTGGTCAACAAGAGTGGAA
The DNA here is from genome assembly GCF_023864345.2 of Schistocerca serialis cubense. Taxonomy (NCBI): domain Eukaryota; kingdom Metazoa; phylum Arthropoda; class Insecta; order Orthoptera; family Acrididae; genus Schistocerca; species Schistocerca serialis. The sequence continues at coordinate 422,971,370 of NC_064640.1, forward strand.
AGTTGTTCAGTGAGCGCACAATATCCCACTACAGTGGGGGGTCCAGGACTGTTGGATTTATGGATTTTGGGAAGCATGTAGAATGTGAGTACGCAGGTTGTCATTGGGGTGAGGTTACAAGAGTGTTTCCCCCTTGACACCCAGTATCAACATGGACAGAAATAGCTGAACCTTACCATTCATCAGGGCTTTGATTATCTCTCATCATGCCCTGAAATGGAACATCCTATCTAAGACCCTTCGCAAGCCTCCTAAAATGCTGTTCCATTCCCCACCCAACCTATGCAATGTCCTAGTCCATCCCTATTCCACCCTCACTTCCAACTCCTTGCCATAAGGGTTGTATTCCTGTGGAAGACAAAGGTGCAAGATCTGCCCAATTCACCAACCCAGCACTTCATACTCCAGTCTCATCACAGGCTTATCCTACCCCAACAGATACTGAGTCATATCATATACCAACTTTGCTACCAACACTGAACAGCTTTTTATACTGATATGACTACTAACCAGCTGTCCACCAGGATGAAACTCCACCACCAAACTGTTGCCAAGAACAAAGTTGCACACCTGGTGTCACAACATGCAGCTGTGCATAAAAGGCACAATTTCAATGGCTGCTACACAACACAGCCCTTGTGAATCTTTTCCTCTACCACCAGTTTCTCTGAACTAGGCAGATGGAAGTTATCCTTGCAACACAGCCTTCACTCCTGTAATCATCCAGGCCTTCACCTCCAGTAACCCACTGTTTCCACACCCACCCCTTTCTCCATCCTGTCACTCCTTCTGAATTCATGTCCGCACATCAGCTTCAGCGTGTGCTGCTCCACATTGGCTCTGACAACTATGCATCACATGCCTGTTCTGTGCACCTGCTACCCCTCCCTACCACATTTGTATCTGACAAAGCAGCTGCCTCCCTCAGAGCCACTAGTCGCACAGCCCCTACCACTCTTCCCGTGTTCCGCATCTCTCCCCTTCTACCCACCTGACACAAACCTCACAAGAACATAGCCCACCTGCTAAAATGTAGCTGTGGTACTGTGCATCCAGCCAGTGCCAGTTAGGAGCACAGGCATGTGTGTTTGTAGTCTAGCACAAAAAAGGATTACTTTGAAAACTAGTAAGTTTTCTTTCTTTTTGTGTGTCCTTGTTGATGACTCAATGCTTCTGCTTTTCAGTGAGTGGTTTCCTTCACTCCTCCTTCACTCCTGAAGTTATTACAACCATAGATATGTATTATGCAGACATTCCAGAATTCCACTTCAGGGATAGAATATACTCATTGGATAAAGTGTCAAGTAAAAGGGGATAATATCTGAAAACAAGTGTGTTTTTGACTTTAAAAGAATAGTCTTATGATAGGCTAATAAATTTTCCCATGGTTCATGCAGCAATATTTGATATTTTTGTGACATGCAAGTTCGCTTACCGTATAAATCATTACATCTTAATAGGAAAAATGAGTTTACACAATAACTGTTACAGAAAATGATTTTCCTTTCGGTATACAAGCAGCAGAGCTAGTCCGTATTTTGCAGTTGGCACATATATTATGAATAGAGTGCTAAATGATAATGCTTATTTTTTAAAAAAAAAGAAAAGGAAGAGCTCCAGATGCCATCCCAACTTGAGTTATGTTTCAGGGAGTGAGTGAGAACAGCTATATGCTACATGTAGTAATATATGGTTCGGAGTTAATATGTAGGCCCCAGAATGTGGTATACTCTGTTACAAGATCTTAAAAGCTCTCATTGCATGAAACCATGCTGTAGAAATAGTATTTGGTGATAACTAATGCTGATCTTGTAGACATCTCTTTAAAGTGTATCTTGAACAAGAAAGTTTCACAAGTTCAGTAAATAACATTATTTAACTTCAGAAAATTCAGGGAGCAATAAGCAGCAGTAAAACCTGGGCAGAGGATATTATCAAGTTTTCCCAGTGCACTACGTGCAAACTTAAAGCATATTAGAAGTTCGTTCGTCACTGTGTATTCAGTCCATATCAAAACCTTTCAGCTGAGTCTATATTCTTTTTTGAAACCCTCTCTCCCTTGCCATATCCCCATTTCCCCTCTCTGGTACACGTACCATTTGTGTACTTCTCAGTATCAACAAACATAGGCATCGAAGACAACTTTTTGTGGCTTCCACTAAAAGGATTTCCCTGATCATTGACAAGTCACCTTCGATGAATTGGCTGCAAGGAGCCAAACCTATTACATCTTTCCTCATAAGCTGCTGTAAAAATTGTGGGCTAATGATTAAGACATACTATCCTTATTTCACCAAAACCTTATTATCAGTCCAATCTATTTAATTTGGTTCGATTTTGCATTCTAAGCTACCTCAATAGACTATATCCACAATCCGTATCATAACTTATTTAAAATGTCTGTCATTCATCAACCTACCACCAAAAGTAGTTTATCACCTTTTGCATATTAAAAATTTACAAGTTTACTTGAAAATCTTTCAGAGATGTTTATGAGCAGGAACTGCCTTACAAATATGGCTCACAAAAGCTGCTTCAGTGCCATGTCATCCTATAAGGGGCGAACAAATAGTATCCATTCAAAGGATTCACAGTCCAGTCAGTATGCCAGTGAGGCAGGCATCCCACCGCCGTACCAGGTTGAATATATCTGTTTGGTAAAACACAATGTCCTGCCGTGTGAAGAAGTTGCAGCTGCTTGCTACTCATCCTCATTTGACAGGAATTGTCAACCCTTCAAAGGCCTTTTGTAAGGGACTGAAGGTATGATGATCACATGGAAAGAGATCAAGACTACAGGGCAGATGTATGAGTGTCTCCCACTGGAGTTGACATAAGTTTTGCATTTCGTTACTGGATGAGGCTAGCCTCCCACATCAACTGGTGTTTTATGTGGAATCGCTTTTCCACATTACCACATGCACATCAGGAAGACATAAATGCAACACTAATCCCTCCACTACATGTTGGTGCTTATATACCTGCATCTGAGTCATGCTATGTTGAATCTACGCTGCAGCAACACCCTCAAACAAACCCTTTTCAATCACCCCTTATACAATATAAATACTCCTACTAACCCTCTAACCAGGTCCACCTTCATCATTACAGATTACTATTCTGGGTGGGAACATTTAAATCCCAATACCCCATGAAAAAGAGAACTATCTTTTACAATGCCTAGACATCCTGATCGAAATTGTTTCTATTCACTCCAAAGTATCTTTCCACTTCTACCAATTTACAAAGTATCCTTGTCCATTGTTATGCCTGTTGCGATCCCAGACTGTACCTATGTGTAAGAACAAACCACGAGACCTATCCTATGTATTTACATATTGCATACAGTTCCGAACTTATCACTGGTGTAACCTATCCTTTAAGATACAAGGGCACTTTAAAAGTAATTGTAGCCCGTGAGTGTGTTCACACACACACACACACACACACACACACACACACACACACACATACACACGCGAGCGAGCGCAACCATATTACCAACCTGCAATACCCTTAAATACACTTGTGGAAGCTGTTCTTGCTCATGTATCCTAATTCTCCCACATTGCTCACCTCACCTGTATATACACTGAGGTAACAAAAGTAATAGGATATTTCCTAACATAGTATTGGACGTCCTTTTGATGGGTGTAGTGCAGCAACATGACTTGGCTTAGTCTACAAACCGGTTGTGAACAATTGTGGCCCAGTGACATGTTTGGGAATGTGAGGTCTATGAATGATTGCTAATGGTCTCCAAGTAGACAAACATAACCATTTTCAGTCAATAACTGGTTCAGCTGAACCAGCGGACCCAGTACATTCCATGTAAACACAGCCTACACCATTATGGAGCCATCACCAGCTTGCACAGTGCCTTGTTGACAACTTGGGTCCATGGCTTTGTGGGGCCTGTGCCCCACTCAAACCCATCCATCAGCTGTCACCAACTGAAATCTGGATTTGTCTGACTAGGCTATTGTTTTCCAGTCACATGGCGTCCAACCGATAGTCTAGAGTCCAGGAGAGACACTGCAGGCGATGTTGTGCCGTTGTCCCTCATTGATTTCTGCAGTTGTTTCATTCAGTGTTGCTTGTCTGTTTGCACTGACAGCTGTATGTAAACACAGCTGCTTTCTGTCATTACGTGAAGGCCGTTGGCCACTGCATTGTCCACAGTGAGAGGTAATGCCCAAATTTGGTATTCTTAGCACACTGTGGACTATGTAGACCTTGAAATATTGAATTCCCTAACAATTTCCAAAATGGAATGTCCCATGCATCTAACTCCAACTACCATTCCACATTCAATGTCTGTTAATTCCCACTGTGTGGCTATAGTCACATGGGAAACCTTTTCACATGACTCACCGAATACAAATGGCAACTCCATCAATGCACTGCCCTTTTATATCTTGTGTACTTGACAATACCACCATCTTTGTGCGTACATGTCGATATTCGATGACTTTTGTCACCTCAAAGTACATTCCATTGTAGTTCCGTCACAGCATTTAGAAAAAGAGAGGGAGTGCTACATGTTAAGTAGTTATATATCTTCTGAAAATGAGTTATGTTCTACATAGGAGTGTTTTCGTATTTGTGTTAGTATCCGTATAATTAAGAAACTGTCTCAGAACCCAGTACCAGTTGCAGGTTGCATATGTAATGGCTTCCAGAGACAGAAATTTGATTTTCAATATTTTGCATAATTATTGAGTGTATTAAAAAATTTAAAATGCAGTCAAATCTACACATTAAGAGGTATAATGCTAGGTTAAAAGCTTAATACAGTAAGTATATGTCTTCAGGCAGCATAATTCATGGTATGCAAATACCTGGACTTCAGTCATTTAGTATTTTAGAATGAGAGCACTTAGCAATTTCTTACAAGCTACACACACACACACACACACACACACACACACACACACACACACGATGAGAGGAAAAAAGTTATTACTACTTCATTTTTGCTGTTCATACAGTAAAACTTCAGGATCAGACATGACGTTTTAATTTATTACTTTTCTTTACTACTGACTTCTTGCAACACAGTTTGCAGACAGTACCCACAAACAAAACTGAATGTACCTGCAAAATTATACCATTGTACAACACATAGTTCAGGAGATATGACATCATAAACATTGAAATGCAAGAAAAATTTGCTTTTCCTTATAATGGAGCCCAAATTGCTCAGTCTATATTCCTCTGGTGTTCCATAATGAGAGCACTTAGTGACTTCCAAAAATCTTCAAGCATAACTGACATTTGAATCTGTTTTATACATGGGAGCTCAATTCTTTAAAGAATCAGTCATTTATTATTTCTACACTAACGTCTATACTTGATTATGGTCAGCATCTGCTCATATATCTACTCTTGTAGAATAACCCATAAAGTAACTCATATCATAATCACAGTACATAGTGCCAGTTATTAGGGGTAGGGAATAATTTTATATATGTTTATGTTTAACAAGTTGTATACTTGATTTGTTATATTCGCAATGCTAGGAACTTTTGATTATTTGTGGATGATCCAACATTTTTGTCGAATAAATTTTGTAATAGTTACTGTGTTCATTTGTTAATAATTACTGGGGAGTTGAGTCTACTGTTGTTTTTATTTTTTCCATGTCTTCCCATTGTCATACAAGGTCATAACATATACTTCTTCCATTGCAGGTGGTCTCACTGTCACAGAAGTTACATATGAAAAGTCGCCAGGATCTGTACAGTCACAAGAACGCACACAGCAGGAGCAGGCCGAGGCTATAGAGCCTCCAGAACCGACTGTCAGCTTGGCTCCCGAACCGAGTGAGTGCTGTATCTAGATTATTTTATTACCATGCCATGTTATTCATGTTGTGGACCTCTCTGACAAGGCTTATCCCATGACAAGACCTGCTGCGTGGCAGAACACAAAGTGTAAGTTGTCTTAAACTGTGGGATAGTCTTTGAAATATACTTTCTTGTTCTTTAAAATTATAGGTCATCAAAGAAAATTAATATACTTTTTTTTCGTGTTATATCGTAATTTTCATGATGCAGTGAAACACGAGGCAATTAATGACAACATTTTCTTTCTAACTTCTTTAACCACAAAGAAAAAATCGGAGGAACTTTTTATAAGATTTATAACAGTTTTTTCCCCAAAATACATAGAAAATTTGATACAGATATTTTACAATGTGCTGACAAACACATCTTTAATTAATGACTGTGTTTAATATCAAAGATTATTACACAGCAGTTCCGTTGTGAAGTTAAGTCTTGAATTTGTTTGCTGTGTTAATTTGTATTGAAAGCCCTAAATGTTATTACCCCTTTTACCCCTTTCTTTCCAAATGAAAGTCATTTCATGATCCCATACATTTCACAGTAATTTGATACTTATCAGTAGTGTTAGTTAATAATTCATTTCTTACATAGTCCTGCTTTGTTGTCTTTAAATTCACTCATATTCCACTGAAATTGCTCATCTGTGGATAATATTTCATTCAAAAACTATCGATTCAGAAGTAATTTAGGTCTCCATTCCTTCTGAAGTGAATGTCATCATACTGCACTTTTGGTGAACCTCCTGTACATGTTTCTATCCATGTAGATGAATCGCACCAAAATAAATAGTTCCACTGCTTTGCTTTGCTTATTTTCATCTCAGTTGATATAGGGTGAAAGGGACCCTCACCTAATAGTAGAAGCACTGTATCATTGACACGTGAAAGAGAATTAAAACTTTGCTAGTTTTTGCACAAATCCTTTGTGCTGGGGAAGGGGGGTGGGGTGGGGGGAGAGAGAGAGAGAGAGAGAGAGAGAGAGAGAGAGAGAGAGAGAGAGAGAGAGAGACCTCCCCTGTGAAGCGATATTGTGTTGGTCAGTCAAACGCACAATTGGCATACCCATCATCAGCATTTTTATCTTCCCTTGGAAAAATGAAATTGTTGTATGTGGTGTAGTTAGTGGTATTAGGTGCCTCCTTCCAGTTGTCTTCATAACATTTAATTATTAATGGTTTAACATCCAAGCTATGATGTGCATTTTTAAAAAATTTATACTTGAGAAGAAAATAGTGTTCAGTACTGTTGTCACAGTCATTGGTGTAACATATCACTGAAGAGCGTTGTCTACTGTGTCAAATGTGTCTGAATCTGTGGCACTTTTTGCTTGTGTCATGATATATGTCTTCTGAAAACACCTGCTTTTGCTATTGTGGTAACTTTATTCCCTGATGTGGTGTATCGTCTCATTGTTTGAAACTACTGTGTTAGTTTTCTTTCCTTATAGAGGTATCCATATTTTAAGGCTTTTCACAACTTACGGCAGATTCCTTGTATAAAAAAGGGGGGGGGGGTGGAGCCACAATGCAGTTAGTAAATATATATATATTGCAGGGAGGTTTTGGAGCATTATAGCTCCATTTTCAATTCAAGGAGAGTCTGATAAATAAACTTGTTTAGTACCTGCATGGTGAAATTATTTTACATATACAGTATAAACCCTCTTTTACGTTTCTACGATTTTTTTTACTTTTGTATCTCTCCCATCAAATGGTTACAATGTTAATTCACACTTGATTTTGTGTTAACAAATTTATAACTTTCCCATGATTCATGCTTTAAGAAACAATGTCTGTGGAGAAAAATGATGCTATCATGGCATTGGCCTTCAAGTACTGTTTACAAATGTTACACAGTTAAGTTTAGACACCATGACACTCTGCTCAGCAGATCTGAATAGGTAAGATTCAAACCAGTTCATTACCTCCTGCCACTTCAAAGTTCTACTCACCTTGGTGGCTGATAGGAATAGCTAGGTTTGTTCAAGTAATGGTATTGTGACTGATCACAACCATTTTCAACTGCTTTTACTCTGCATATGCAACTGTATGATCGTTATGATTTCTCAAATGCGTATTTCACATGGTGTTTTGCCACCTTTGTGTTTCTTGCATTGCTCAAGTGTTTCTGGTTTAAATAATGAAGCACTACACAAGTTACATATTTTTTTCATGCTTAGCAAAACAGGTTTTGAGAATTTATTCTCGTAGTCAGATGCAAATATTTATGTAAGTATATTTTGTGAATTGTTCGCACACAAATAACATGAGTGATGGTTTGTATATGTGTGGTTTTCTGCATAATGGAGGAGGCATAGTACTGTATAACCTCAAATTGATGACTGCTGCAGTGCACGAGAAGCAGAACAGCACATCTGCAAACATCACAAAAAATACTTGTGTAAATATTTGTGCTTGACAGTGAGAATAAATTCTTTATATATGTCACACTAAACATGAAAAATATGTAACTGGTGCATTGTGTGATCATTTAAATAATGAATGACACGACTGCAGGCTTTCTAAAAACATTGATTATGATGAGTGAAATTAAGTTGAACATTTGTGTGTCCCAAACAGATAGCCACTTCCACTTTCTTCAGTGGCTAAACATAACACAAAATTCAGATAACCTTTACTGGATGATAATAAAAAAGTCCCTGATGAGTATTTTAATGCCTATCATGCACATGTATCATACATAAACTACAAAAATGCAAGGGGGATCTTGCACATAATGCTCATTGCTTAAAAAGTTGTTTCCTATATTTTGCATTTTCCTGCATTTCATTCAATTCTTTGAAGTCGTGCACTCTGATTTTTTTATTATTCATATTGACAAAAAGGTTCTCTCACACTCTTTAGATTCCTTGATGCAGTAGATATGCTTGCCCTCAAATCCACCTGTTAAAATGTTACTTAATAGTTTTGCAGAGAACATATTGTTTAGAACTTCTTTGTACTCAAATAGAGAGATTTTATGGTATGCTCTCCAGTGAAACAGTGCTGAAAGATAATTATACACACACACACACACACACACACACACACACACACACACACACACACACCAAGATAACCACTGAAACAAGACTACTGGATGGAAAAGGGGTGGTGAATATCAGGCAATAAAGAAGAAGGACTAGTACATTTTTGTGTGTAAAAATATTTTAAATATACTTACTGGGATTTGTTTTTGTCAACATTTGTGTAAGAAAATATTGTTGGGTTGTAAGAGAGAGGGATGGGGTATAAAGGAAGCTGAAAAACTGTTAACTGTATAATAGTGGGAGTAAACGTATTTCTGGCAGACTAAAATTGTGGATCAGGCTAGGGTTCAAATCCGATAACCTGGAGTTTTGTGGGCAGTGCTGTTCCAAGCTAAGCTACCCAGGCATGACTACCAACATGCCCTGGAGGCTTCACTTTGGTTCTTACAATACAGCACTATTTATTTCATTTACTCCCAAAATAATTTTCATCACACTCAGTATAGCTTTCCTCACTATTAACTTTCTTTGGCTTTCACTTTCTCAGCTGAGCATCCACTTTTGAAGATGGGTCAAAATTATTTTGTGCACACTCAGGTCTACAGAGAGCAGTCTCAAAACCATGCTAAGTCTACTGCAGCTAAGTTGTCAGTACCAGTTTTGAGTAATATTGTGCAATGAATGATCCAACAATTTGGTCTCAATATTAGATGAATCACTTTCCAATATAGAGCGAGCATGCATTTCACTTTCAAATGAGATTTAAATACAACATATGTCAACACTTCTCATTTAGTGAAAAAAGCAACCACTGTATTTTTCTTGACAATTAGGACTTAAAGAAAACAAGTTTTGTGTTTTTATCCTTGAACACACATTCCGGTTTTCGTTCCCAACAGTGATTCAGGTTCCCTACCCAGATCGACTATTGATTCGTACTCAGATCGTAGTTTGTTGCCACGAGGGGTTCCACTGCAGGTGCAGACATATCGCATGGGCCCATTCACTGATGCAAGTGTGCCGATAAATACAATATCCTGAGACCATCCAGTCAGTCCAGCTAGTTCATTGAAGGTTGGTTGCCACTCATTATATAGCTGAGATGCTGAGTCGCAGAGAGGCACAGCAAAAAGACTGCCAAACAAAGCTTTCAGCCTGTTTTGCCGAAAACTTGGTTTGACAATCTTTTTGTTGTGCCTATCTGTGACTCTGCATGTCCGCTATATGCTGAGTGACAACTATACTTCCATAATATTGTCATTATTCCATCCCGTATTTTCCATGGCTTATTGAAGACTTAGATACACACCATTGATTAATAGTGTGTTTGATCTTGCCTGTGTAATGTTTTGATTCACATTTGTGTACACTTATGATGACTTTCACTATGCTCTGGACTTCATTTTTGGCTAGACATTCACGTCATGAACTCCACAGTCATTGACCTCAGGAACCGTCATTCCACCGGTCTCTGCATTAGTGCCATTGCGAAGGATTGTAAACTTTGTTCTACTTACACGGAGTGTGATAAAATATTGGTGACAAGGACTTTTACTCTGCAACTATCTAGTGAAGCATGGCCCTCAAGTTTCTACAGTTGTGGGAGTAGTGGTTGCAGCTGCGACAACAACAGCTGCAACAACAGCAAGAAAAGCAGTGAAAATTCTAGAAACAGGAACAGTTGTGAGAAGAACAGCAGTGGAAATTCAGACAGCAATAACATAAATTGTTTTTAAAACTACTGCAAAGCCAACAACAGCCTAAAGCTAAAACTTCATCACCTCCCACTCTGCCATTCGCTTGCTCCAACAAGGCAGACTAGTGTTTGGAGGTCTGTTTATGTCAGTTTTTCCTTCACTGTAAGGCAAGTAAAATAACTGATGCAGAACCGTAGAATGCACTCTTATAGTCTTCTAGCAATAATATGTACAAAGTGATGAAGAAGCTCCACCCACACTACGACCCCAGCAGTTTCAGATTTCCTGATGTTTGTGGTTTGCTGACTATTACGGTCACCAAACCCACATAGTCGAAGCGAGGCTCAAATTTAACAAATGTGTTAAGCACCATAAACAAACAAATAGAGCATGGGCTGCTGACTTGCAAGGTTTCACACAGAGGTGTAATTATTTTTCCCTATAAACGTTGTGGTCAATCATATGCAGACTCCTTAATCCATGATGATGATATACATCTCTCTCCTGATAGAGAAGTAAGAAAGAAGGCTTTAGAGTCATCTCATCCAACCCAGAACAATTTTCTAAAAATTGCCAAACCTTTAGAAGTAACCGCATAAGCTCAAGCTATGTTTTATGTTACTTCTTGTGTCAACTTTGTTAGCAGTATTGGTTGCCGTTATGCTCCATGATCAAGTGAGAACTTCCAGTCAACGTCATCATCCAGTTTACCAAACACGTGTTCATTTTGTATTCCAAAGACACGGGTTTCTGAGTAGTTAGTGCAGTAGTTTGCGATTCACCGATCTCATTATTGCTAGATGCCCAAACACAGAAGAACTTTTGTTTGCTGTTGGTGTATCCCAAAGCAAGCTGAGGCTCATACGTCAGTTTCCTTCCTGCTGTTGTTGAAGGCACCCAGAGGAGTTTGTGCCGTCAAATTGTGTACCAATTGCAGCCCACAGCATCAGTGGAGTCACTGCTCTTTCTGTGACATAACCTGGTTTGCATGCTGCAATCCAGGGCATCTACAAATGTTTGCCTCGGTGTGCAACAAAAAAAAAAATTACCATTGGTACACTGCATGCCAGTGCTCATAGCAGTTGCAGATTGGATGCAGAAGCACATGCTGCAGCTTGAAACTAATGAAGCAATGACAGATTTGCAGTTGGACAAGAGTGGCCATGTGACTGATGAACGTGGACAGGTATTGGTGCATCGGCTGCCCATAGCTTTGGTACCCTCAACACAGAGTAGTGATGCACAATGGTCAGTTGATCCCATTGCAGGGTCAGCTTTCAGTCCAACCTTATGTAGCTCAGCAACTAACACTGCTGGTAGTCAGCTCGTGGATGACAACTAACATTTTTTACTTAGACGCTTATGCACTTTTTGGTTTCCAAATTCCTGACCAACGGTTCACAAAACTTAGTACATTATGTGTGTAGTATAAGCAGCTGCTTGAGCCTACATTAGGGTGTGCAACAGGTCTCCAAGCCCCTGTATACTTCAAGCAGTTGGCAGTGCATAAGTTTTGCAGAGCACATCTAATGCCTTTCGCCATGCGCAATCAAGTTGAAGCTGAACTAGATAGATTGCAAACTATGAGAGTAATATCCCTAGCATTGTCTAGCCAGTGGGCAATGCTTATGGTTTTAGTTAAGAAACCCGATGGATCACTTAGAATTTTTGTTGATTTTAAGTCTACTATTAGTGCTCAAGCAAATGTTATCTGTATCCAGTTCCCATGCTGAGGGCCATTATTTTTCAAAGATAGATCTCGCTGTCACATTCTTTCAGGTGCGTATAGGTGATTCAGATGAAACAGTTTTAAGGGGATAATATGCCATTCGGCTTGTATCATTATAACAGGTTGCAATTTTGGGCACAAAGCTCTCCCGTGATATTTCAGAAATGCCTGTCTTAATTATTTAGATGACTTGCTGATTACCAGGGTCATGTGGGAGCAGAACCTGTGTAGTCTACAGATTTTGTTTGAGCTGATCCAGGTCCATGATATTTGTTGTCACCTCAACTATTGTAGTTTCTGTGAACCAAATGAAAAGTACGTAGGATGGGTATTAAGTAAAGATGGGCTCACACCCTTACAGGTTCATGTGGATGCAATTGCTCTTTTACTGGCTCCTAAGGACCTGAAAGAACTTCAGTCATTCCAGAGGAAATGAATTGTTATGCAACATTTATTCCCAACGTTGCCCAGATTTCCAATCCACTTTATCAATTGAGTAAACATGGTGTGTAATTTGTGTGACCAGAAACTTACCAGAGGAATTTCATGCAACTTAAAAAGAACCTTATGTTGATCCCTTGTTCAGCAACGTTCCATCCTTGCAAATGCTAAACGCTTGTGACTGATGTGTTAGATTGTGGCACTGATGTTAATGTTGTCCCACATATACACCGATAAGCTGGAACAGCCCATTACGTTTGCATGTAAAACTTTAAATGTAGCCCAGAGGAATTATTCACAAACTGAGAAAGAGGCATTGGCTATCACATACAGTGTTGAGAAGTCTCAAGTGTATCTCTGTGGTACTATGTTTCAACTGATCACCAGTCACATGCCCCTTGCTTTGCTATTTGGCCCTCATTCAACACCTCCCTGTAAGTCAGTGTAGCAAATGCAAGGCTGGGAATTGTTACTGAGTAACTATACCTATGACATCCATTATCGGCCCGCCACACAGCACTGATATGCATATGCCCTTTCCTGCTTGCCATGCATTCCAAATGCAAACTTTGATAGTCTCAAAGTGCTGTTTTTTGCCTTGCATGCAAGTCACTGATATATCCTCTATGAATTCCTGGTTATAGTGTGTGAAGTAGCAGCAGAAACAGGCCATGATCCTCTGCTCCTCAGGATGTTGTCTGCGACACAGCGGGGTTGACCAGAGCATCTGCCTAAGGGCACTGAGAAGGAGTGGTGCATCTAATTGTCATTATGGCACAGGCTTAATATCACTTGGGGTGTCATTTTGTTAGCTACAGCTGATTCTGAATGTCGGGTGGTAGTTCCTCCCATTCTCTGCCCCTGCATAACCAAAGTACTCCACACTGCACGTCAGCGAATGTGGAGAATGAAGGTAATACTGCAGCATAAAGTATATTGGCCTGGTGTTGATGCCACCATAGAATACACCATCGAGAACTATCAGGCCTGTACCCATAGTCAGCCAGCCCCATCACAGCAATTAAACCCTTAGCCGCTACCTGACCACCTGTGGCAAAGAGTGCATTTTGATTTGGCTGGACCATCCTGGGGAGCAATGTTGTTGGTAGTTGTTGATGCCCTCTCTAACTTTCCATATGTGGCATGAATGGCTACCACCACCACAGTATCTACTATCCGTGCCCTCTCAGTCAGGAGGCACCTTAAACCCTGGTTTCCGACATTGGGCCTCAGTTCACAGCATCTGCATTTTAGGGTTTTTGAGACAGCAAAGGACTTGCAAGAGCAGTTGAATGGAATGGACAGTGTCTTGAAAGGAGGATATAAGATGATCATCAACAAAAGCAAAACAAGGATAATGGAATGTAGTCTAATTAAGTCGGGTGATGCTGAGGGAATTAGATTAGGAAATGAGGCACTTAAAGTAATAAAGGAGTTTTGCTATTTGGGGAGCAAAATAACTGATGATGGTTGAAGTAGAGAGGATATTAAATGTAGGCTGGCAATGGCAAGGAAAGCGTTTCTGAAGAAGAGAAATTTGTTAACATCCAGTATTGATTTAAGTGTCAGGAAGTCATTTCTGAAAGTATTTGTATGGAGTGTGTAGCCATGTATGGAAGTGAAACATGGACGATAAATAGTTTGGACAAGAAGAGAATAGAAGCTTTCGAAATGTGGTGCTACAGAAGAATGCTGAAGATTAGATGGGTAGATCACATAACTAATGAGGAAGTATTGAATAGGATTGGGGAGAAGAGAAGTTTGTGGCACAACTTGACCAGAAGAAGGGATCGGTTGGTAGGACATGTTCTGAGGCATCAAGGGATCACCAATTTAGTATTGGAGGGCAGCGTGGAGGGTAAAAATCGTAGAGGGAGACCAAGAGATGAATACACTAAGCAGATTCAGAAGGATGTAGGCTGCAGTAGGTACTGGGAGATGAAAAAGCTTGCACAGGATAGAGTAGCATGGAGAGCTGCATCAAACCAGTCTCAGGACTGAAGACCACCACAACAACAACACACAACATCTATGAAATGGCTTTAAGCCTCTGACCACAACCTCTTTCTACCCTGTGTTGAATTCGGGAGCTGAGCAGATGTGCAAGAGATTGTCGACAGCTGACTTTGAGGAACCACTCCCTTCCTGCACACAACTTATCGGGTGCCCCCACCCCTTGCGCGAGCATTTTTCACATGAACAAACATTGCAACAGATGAAAGAAGTGATATGATACATCTCATTTCACCTTATGTAACGCCTCAGGTTTTGCTGTTCTGCACAGGCACTTTATCGGTTTCAGTTACAAAATAATTAGACGTTGCATCTCTGTTTCATTTTGCTGGCATTTCTTCTTCTTTCATTAAAGTTTGTGGCAGATGCAAATCTTTTTGCAGTAAATGCATCTTTTAGTTGGTAGCCAATAAAATTGTAACATACTAAAACTTTTGAATTATTTAGGAATAAAGAAGATAACTCGCCAAAAGGCAGAAATGCTAAATCACTGATAGGTACACAAACAAGAGGTACAGAGCTTGGCTAGCTTTCAGAATGCACTTCCTTTTTGAAGCTTGTATTTCTGGATCCCACCCCACCTTCATCAATGATCTCCAACTTTTCTGATTCTGCCAGTCCCTTTCCCACACAAACCTGGTTCTACAAACACTCATCTCCATAGCACAGCATCCTTGACCCACCTCCACCACATCTGGAAAATACTGTTTTTGCACAATCCCCACTACCTATACCTCATCACCCAAATTGAAATCCAGGCACTCCATCACATAGAACAACATTCCAAACACCAGCTCCACAAATTATCCAACATGCTGACATCGTACTCCCACCTTGGGGCACCACCACTGTCCAACCCCCATCCTACCCATAGTGTTCTTCCTTTTCAATCCCTTATATACTCTGCCTAGCTGATATTTCCAACCTACCACATCCTCCATAAACCCCTACCAACACTCCATGAAATCCAGAGCTTAAACAATCCCAGAACTCTGGTGTTAACCTTCCACCAAAATCCTTAGCCTCACAAAAATTTCAGTCCTATCCAAAGACCTCACATTGAGCCCTGCTCCCAGATTTAACAATGTTGGACCTGTGAAAGACATATTCTCCTTCTCCCGCTCCCTTCAGAAGAAACACTTCTTTGCCACCAACCCCTCTAACCAAAGCCAATCCAATCCCACCATCAAACCCCTGCCTGTCTCAATTTTTACCACCATCCAACTATGACCCTCCTACACTCCCACCTAACAATCCCCTGGTCACCTTCCACGAGTTCCTAACTTCCAGCCCGATCTCATCATCCTTCCCCATGTCCCTCCCTAAGAACAACCACCTTTTAATAGAAGAAAGGACTGCCCTACACAACCAAAAAATGGATCCGGTCCTGATCATCCTCCCAGCAGATAAAGGTTCCACCACTTTTGTCATGAACCAGAGCGACTACCTGGCAGAGAGCCTCCGCCAGTAGTCCGACACCTCCACCTACAAGCTCTGCCAAAGTGACTCCATCCCAGAAGTGCAACATAACCTTCAATCTTGCTGAAATCCTTAAGACCTTCCTAGAACCTCTTCTGTGAATCCTTCTCCCTACTCACACTAACAACTGCTCGCAGACCCACCTTCTACGTGCTCCCCAAAATCCACAAACCTAACAATTCTGGGTGTCCCATTGTGATTGGTTACAGTGCCCCCACCATAAGAATCTAAGTCCTTGTTGATCAACATTTCCAACCAATTGTCCAAAACCAAGCCTCCCACGTTAAATACCAATCATTCCTGCATGGCTCTCTACCATCTCCACATCCTTACCTCCAGGATCCCTACTAGTCACTGTTGATGCAACCTCCCTATACACCAACATCCCTCATGCCTATGACCTTGCCGCAATTGAACACTGCCTCTCCTGACGTCCTGCAGATTCCAAACTCGCAACTTCATTCCTTGTACACGTAATCAACTACATCTTAATCCATAACTACTTCACACTTGAAAGGGAAGCAAACAAACAAATTCATGGCAAAGGCAGGGGCACGCACATGGCACCCTCCTAGGCAATCCTCTTCAGAGGCCACATAGAGGAAACACACTCTGGTTCAGGTTTGTTGATGACCGCTTTATAATCTGGACCCAAGGCCAGGACACCTTATCATCATTCCTCCACAGTTTTGACACCTTCTCTCCCATCCACTTCACCTTGTCCTCCTACACCCTCGTGCCACCTTCCTAGATGTCGATCTCCTCCTCTCACATGCCTCTGTCCATACCTCGGTCCACATCAAACCCACCAGTCACCAACAGTACTTGTACATTGACAGCTGCCACCCCTTCCATACCAAAAAATCCCTCTCGTACAACCTGGCCACCCATGATAGACACATCAGCAGTGATGAGAACTCCCTTGCCTAGTATACCAAAGGACTCACAAAGGCCTTCACAGACAGGCAATATGATCTAATTCACAGACAGATCTCCTGTGCCATATCCTCACACACACCTGATCATCACAGTGATCCCAAGAACCGTCCACAAAGAAGTGCCCCCTCTTTACCCAGTACCATCGGGGACTGGAATGACTGAACCATGTCCTCCGTCAGGACTTTGATTATCTATCATCATGACCTGAAATGAGAGACATCCTACCCAAGATACTTCTGACCCTTCCAAAGTGATGTTATGCCAACCACCCAATCTCCACAACATCCTAGTCCACCTCTTTGCCACTCCCACCCCCAATCCCCTGCCACAGAGATCATACCCTTGTGAAAGACCCAGATGCAAGACCTGCCCAATCCACCCACCCAGCACCACCTACTCCAGTCCTGTCACTGGCTTATCCTACTCCATTAGAGATCTCCTGTGAAAGTGGCCATGTTATATACCAGCTCTGCAGCAACCACTGCACAACATTTTACACTGGCATGACAACCAACTGGCTGTCAACTAGAATGAGTGGCCACTACCAAACTGTTGTCAGAAACAAGGTAGACCACTCAGTGGCACAACATGCAACAGAACACAACATTCAAGATTTCAATGGCTGCTTCACAATCAGTGCCATCAGGATCCTCCCCACCACCACCAGCTTTTCTGAGCAGCGCAGATGGGAGCTATTCTCGCAGCGCATCCATCGCTCCTGTAACCTTCCTGGCCTGAACTTAAGGTAACTCGCTGCCCATCAAGAGGGAGAGCCTTTCATTACCAAAGATTAGACCTTAAATATTCATCACTTTTGTAAACCAGTGTTGGAAGAGGAGCTGAGGAAACACACACAGTACTGTTAACAACAGGTCTTGTGTGAAACATTGATGCTCTTTATTAGAAAAATTGTAGTAGCAGTGACATTGTGGAAATTGTGTACCATTTAAGGTAAGACTTGTACTTTTTCTTTCAGCAGGTTATAGTGCTAGTTCAAGCTCAATAAGTGATGGGTCAGTAGAAACCCTGTTGAATGCTGCCGGTAACTTCCCAGCTTTGATGGACATACCTCCTGACACTGATGATGAAACATTAGTTGAACTGGCAATAGCACTCAGTTTACAGGTCTGTATTTAATGTATGTGTTTTTTTTTTTTTTTTTTTTTTTTATTTCTGATCAATTCTACTAAGCCGCTAATCCACTGTTTCAAAGGTGTACTTGAATTTGTCTGCAGCAATTGAAGTATTTATTTTCTTGGATGTGGGGAACTGCTTTGTAATGCACATATTGCTAGGCAGTGCTAAAGGATGTGCTTTATAAAAATGAGCATAATATCCCAAGGTATCAGAGAAGTCAACTTTCCAGTGTTGTGTTTAGGGTTCAAAAAGAAAGTATGATGTATGAATGGTTCCTTCATTAAGTTTATGGCCTGTTGTGTGCCCCATTAAATCAGTTTTTGTGATATTAAAACAGAAAAAGTGTACATTACTTCAACAGTGGTTAGATATGCATCATAATTTGGTCCTTAAAGAATTGGAAGAATGAGTAGCGTTCCATTTGTATGTTGATGGTGGCATGGTGGTATACGTATAGAGGCACCTATAAAAGGTTTATTCAGTCAACTATTTAATGTGAACTTTTTAACTTTTCATCTTTTACCTTTAGTGATTTGCACTATCATTGTCAAGTTGATGCCTGAATAATCCTTGCATGGTGACTGTTGTTCACTTTCAAAAAAATACTTTGTCCTCTAATTGAATGGGAGATTGTGTTTCATATCTTTAAACTTCGTTTTAATTGCTAATTTCCATGACTGATAAAATTTTTAAAAAAGGCATTCATAATAAACAGCAGTTCATACCATGATAATGATACTAAACGATGAGACACAAATATGCTAAAAATATAGACGTAATCTTGATCCTTTCTTCCAGAATTAAAGTGCATGAAAAATTATTATTATTATTATTATTATTATTATTATTATTATTATTATTATTTATTTCTATTTCTCATGGAACTGCACTCATTGTATGATATGTATTTTGCCAATTCAATGTAAAGTATGGTGTGACTAAAGGCAAACACTCACTGTGGAATGAAAACATTGAGAAGTCTTTAGGGACACAAAGAAGCAGATTATTTTAGATTTTGTATTAAACTTTTGTTCAGTTTTGGTTTGTGTGAATTGTAAGAATAATCAAGACAACAGTCCCAGATTTCTTCATGCAATGTTTTCTTGACTTTCAAATTTCCATTATCATATTAAATTTAAAAGTGCACTTTTCATGTCAGTAGTATTATTTTGAAGTAGAACTTAATATTAAAATTGTTCTCCATATTCATAGGGAATGGATCCTAGTTTAGCCCAAGGAACTCATCAGGAGGCTGGTCATTATTCGGATACTACAGCATCTGCTGGTGGATCAGATGATGAAGGGTCCACTGCTGCTACTGACGGTAGTACTCTACGTACTTCTCCCACTGAACAGGTGACAATACTAGTGCATACATTTTTATGATAATTACTTTTTAAACAATGTGTTGAATAGAATGCTGTCTGTAGCAGAGCTTTTCTATCCATGGTTATGGTGATAAAGATTTTGTTTGAAACCACTAGCATTGAGCAGCTTCATCAAATGTGGATAATGTTTTTGTTCAGTTGTACCTATTGTACACATTTCAAATTGAAGATACAGGGTGGCTGTCTTTTTGGTAGACTTCAGCATGAAATTGTTAATTTATAAATGTAACTGCTGGAAGGCATTTCTTCAAATATAATAATGGAAATAAATTTTCTGATGAACACATAATTTATATTGCTTCCATGTTATCAGTATAATTAACAAACAGTAATTTTGTGCTGTCATAAAATCAAGTTTTTAATCTGGTTTTCACAGTTAATTATCTATGTTACATAGTAAATAAATGTTATAGTGTCTGTTCCAGTTCATAATACAAAAGTTCCATGTGTCCAGACATATTAAAAGTGAGAAAGTTTGTAAGAAGATAATTGAACTTCCAGGTTTAAATTTGTTTATCATAAACAGAATTTAAAATCTGCTTGCTTTATTTGTTTGCATTTCTGTTTCATGTAAAAGTCTAAGTATTGGAGTACTTAGTGCCTGTTAACAGAAATTAACCCAGGTTTAATTTTCATTGAGTTTATATAAAATTATTCGGTGTTCAAAGCCATGACTGGAGGACTTAACTTGTTTACACAAACATTGCACTGTTCTCTGAGAGTTGGGCATCATCAGTGCTGAATTCCTCATTTTGTCGAGATTAAAACCATCATCACAGTCAATTGAATCATTTATCAAACATGTTTCAAAAGAATCCCTGAAAAACGAATTCTAGAAGAGCGAAATTTATGTTAAAATCTGGATATTTTTACAGCCCATTCTGTGGCTTGCCAGCATACAGTGCTCGACACAATAAATTTATCAGACTGTAGCAGGCAGATGTAGTGTTGATGTTTTGTGCCATGTTCTTGACCTGTATCTAAGGTATGTCCACATTGATGGTAATCATATTCATACCTGCCTTCCATAAAATCAGGTCATTGTATACAGAGCCAATGAGCATGGCTGTCTTTGTTGTTGACAGAAAAATAAACTCGGCTTTGTATTTACGTAGGATATGACCGATTGTGAAGAAAAATTCTCTACAGGTCGTATGAAGACAATGAATTTGATCCTTCCCCATCAGCTACTTTAGGTGTGACATGAGCCTTTGGTTGGATTTGCAAAGCCTTGTACAGATTCCATATCTTCAAAAACTTTTTTGAGATATTAAAGTTCTTCTTGTGTGTGGTCCTTTACAGCAGTAACATGCACCTTTTGTACAAATGTTTTCAGCACACCATTCTTCTGTGTAGGGTGTTGATAACTGTACAGATCTGAATATGTCGGTTTGCAAAAGGCACCATGTCACAATCTTTGAACTGTGATATACAAGAAAAAGGATATATTTATCCTTTTCCAACTCCTTAGTAAATTGGGCTTTAGAAGGTGGGTGTATCGCTCGTGTTGGATGCATCGCTCTTCTACAGTGAATATAATCTTCGCCCACTGCCAGCTCTTAGGAGAACTATGAAAGATCACCTGCTTTTTACAAAAGATAGGTATCCATGAAATCCATTGTCAGTGTGGTAGAAGTTAGGATGATGATGATATATTATTATTATTATTATTATTATTATTATTATTATTATTATAGGAAGCCTGAAACTGTGTCATTAATGGTTTAAGTAATGAAATGCTGAACCAGTTATGTTTTTTCATGCATAATAAGGCACATATTGGGAATTTATTCTCATTATCAAGTACAAATATTTGTTGTTGTTGTCTTCAGTCCATAGACTGGTTTGAAGCAGCTCTCCATGCCATTCAATCCTGTGGAAGTCTCTTCCCTCTGCAACCTAAATCCTTTTGAATCTGCTTACTGTATTCATCTCTTGGTCATCTACCACAATGTTTACCGCCCCCCCCCCCCCCCCCCCCCACACACACACACCAGTTCCATCCACCACTAAACTGGTAATCCCTTGATGTCTCAGCATGTGTCCTATCAACCGATCCCTTCTTTTAGTCAGTTGTGCCACAGATTTCTTGTCTCCCCAATTGTAATCAGTACCTTCTCATTATTTACATGATCTATCCATCTGATATTCAGTGTTCTTCTGTAGCACCACATTTCAAAAGTTTTTATTGTCTTTATGTGTAAACTGCTTACCATCCGTGTTTCACTTCCATACATGGCTACAATTCAGACGAATACCTTCTCAAAAGATTTCCTATTCCATTACCCTTGTCTTGTTTTTGTTGATGTTCATCTTATATACTCCTTTCAAGACATTGTCCATTCCATTCAGCTGCTGTTCCCAGTCTTGTAATGTCATCGGTACACCTGAAAGTTTTTGTTTTTTCTTCTTGAACTTTAATTCCCACTCCAAACTTTTATTTGGTTTCCTTTACTGCTTGCTCGGTCTATAGATTGAATAACATCGGGGATAGGGTACAACCCTGTCTCACTCCTTTCTCAACTGCTGTTTCCCTTTTATGCCCCTCTACTTGTATAACTGCTGCCTGGTTTCTGTAGAAGTTGTAAATAACCTTTCAGTCATTGTATTTTATCTTTGTTACCTTCAGAATTTAATAGAGTATTTCAGTCAACATTGTCAACAACTTTCTCTAAGTCTGCAAATTCTATAAATGCAGTTTTGCCTTTTCTTAACATATAAGCCCCCCCCCCCAATGAACCATGGACCTTGCCGTTGGTGGGGAGGCTTGCGTGCCTCAGCGATACAGATAGCCGTACCGTAGGTGCAACCACAACGGAGGGGTATCTGTTGAGAGGCCAGACAAACGTGTGGTTCCTGAAGAGGGGCAGCAGCCTTTTCAGTAGTTGCAAGGGCAACAGTCTGGATGATTGACTGATCTGGCCTTGTAACAATAACCAAAACGGCCTTGCTGTGCTGGTACTGCGAACGGCTGAAAGCAAGGGGAAACTACAGCCGTAATTTTTCCCGAGGGCATGCAGCTTTACTGTATGATTAAATGATGATGGCGTCCTCTTGGGTAAAATATTCCGGAGGTAAAATAGTCCCCCATTCAGATCTCCGGGCGGGGACTACTCAAGAGGATGTCGTTATCAGGAGAAAGAAAACTGGTGTTCTACGGATCGGAGCGTGGAATGTCAGATCCCTTAATCGGGCAAGTAGGTTAGAAAATTTAAAAAGGGAAATGGATAGGTTGAAGTTAGATATAGTGGGAATTAGTGAAGTTCGGTGGCAGGAGGAACAAGACTTCTGGTCAGGTAACTACAGGGTTATAAACACAAAATCAAATAGGAGTAATGCAGGAGTAGGTTTAATAATGAATAGGAAAATAGGAATGCGGGTAAGCTGCTACAAACAGCATAGTGAACGCATTATTGTGCCCAAGATAGATATGAAGCCCACACCTACTACAGTAGTACAAGTTTATATGCCAACTAGCTCTGCAGATGACGAAGAAATTGAAGAAATGTATGATGAAATAAAAGAAATTATTAAGATTGTGAAGGGAGACGAAAATTTAATAGTCATGGGTGACTGGAATTTGAATGTAGGAAAAGGAAGAGAAGGAAACATAGTAGATGAATATGGATTGGGGCTAAGAAATGAAAGAGGAAGCCGCCTGGTAGAATTTTGCACAGAGCACAACATAATCATAACTAACACTTGGTTTAAGAATCATGAAAGAAGGTTGTATACATGGAAGAACCCTGGAGATACTAAAAGGTATCAGATAGATTATATAATGGTAAGACAGAGATTTAAGAACCAGGTTTTAAATTGTAAGACATTTCCAGGGGCAGATGTGGACTCTGACCACAATCTATTGGTTATGACCTGTAGATTAAAACTGAAGAAACTGCAAAAAGGTGGTAATTTAAGGAGATGGGACCTGGATAAACTGAATAAACCAGAGGTTGTACAGAGTTTCAGGGAGAGCATAAGGGAACAATTGACAGGAATGGGGGAAAGAAATACAGTAGAAGAAGAATGGGTAGCTTTGAGGGACGAAGTAGTGACGGCAGCAGAGGATCAAGTAGGTAAAAAGACGAGGGCTAGTAGAAATCCTTGGGTAATAGAAGAAATATTGAATTTAATTGATGAAAGGAGAAAATATAAAAATGCAGTAAATGAAGCAGGCATAAAGGAATACAAACGTCTCAAAAATGAGATCGACAGGAAGTGCAAAATGGCTAAGCAGGGTGGCTAGAGGACAAATGTAAGGATGTAGAGGCCTATCTCACTAGGGGTAAGATAGACACTGCCTACAGGAAAATTAAAGAGACCTTTGGAGATAAGAGAACGACTTGTATGAATATCAAGAGCTCAGATGGAAACCCAGTTCTAAGCAAAGAAGGGAAAGCAGAAAGGTGGAAGGAGTATATAGAGGGTCTATACAAGAGCGATGTACTTGAGGACAATATTATGGAAATGGATGAGGATGTAGATGAAGATGAAATAGGAGATATGATACTGCGTGAAGAGTTTGACAGAGCACTGAAAGACCTGAGTCGACACAAGGCCCCCGGAGTAGACAACATTCCATTGGAACTACTGACGGCCTTGGGAGAGCCAGTCCTGACAAAACTCTACCATCTGGTGAGCAAGATGTATGAAACAGGCGAAATACCCTCAGACTTCAAGAAGAATATAATAATTCCAATCCCAAAGAAAGCAGGTGTTGACATGTGTGAAAATTACCGAACTATCAGTTTAATAAGTCACAGCTGCAAAATACTAACACGAATTCTTTACAGACGAATGGAAAAACAAGTAGAAGCCAACGTCGGAGAAGAACAGTTTGGATTCCATACAAACACTGGAACACGTGAGGCAATACTGACCTTACGACTTATCTTAGAAGAAAGATTAAGGAAAGGCAAACCTACGTTTCTAGCATTTGTAGACTTAGAGAAAGCTTTTGACAATGTTGACTGGAATACTCTCTTTCAAATTCTAAAGGTGGCAGGGGTAAAATACAGGGAGCGAAAGGCTATTTACAATTTGTACAGAAACCAGATGGCAGTTATAAGAGTCGAGGGAGATGAAAGGGAAGCAGTGGTTGGGAAGGGAGTAAGACAGGGTTGTAGCCTCTCTCCGATGTTGTTCAATCTGTATATTGAGCAAGCAGTAAAGGAAACAAAAGAAAAATTTGGAGTAGGTATTAAAATTCATGGAGAAGAAATAAAAACTTTGAGGTTCGCCGATGACATTGTAATTCTGTCACAGACAGCAAAAGACTTGGAAGAGCAGTTGAATGGAATGGACAGTGTCTTGAAAGGAGGATATAAGATGATCATCAACAAAAGCAAAACAAGGATAATGGAATGTAGTCTAATTAAGTCGGGTGATGCTGAGGGAATTAGATTAGGAAATGAGGCACTTAAAGTAATAAAGGAGTTTTGCTATTTGGGGAGCAAAATAACTGATGATGGTTGAAGTAGAGAGGATATTAAATGTAGGCTGGCAATGGCAAGGAAAGCGTTTCTGAAGAAGAGAAATTTGTTAACATCCAGTATTGATTTAAGTGTCAGGAAGTCATTTCTGAAAGTATTTGTATAGAGTGTGTAGCCATGTATGGAAGTGAAACATGGACGATAAATAGTTTAGACAAGAAGAGAATAGAAGCTTTCGAAATGTGGTGCTACAGAAGAATGCTGAAGATTAGATGGGTAGATCACATAACTAATGAGGAAGTATTGAATAGGATTGGGGAGAAGAGAAGTTTGTGGCACAACTTGACCAGAAGAAGGGATCGGTTGGTAGGACATGTTCTGAGGCATCAAGGGATCACCAATTTAGTATTGGAGGGCAGCGTGGAGGGTAAAAATCGTAGAGGGAGAACAAGAGATGAATACACTAAGCAGATTCAGAAGGATGTAGGCTGCAGTAGATACTGGGAGATGAAAAAGCTTGCACAGGATAGAGTAGCATGGAGAGCTGCATCAAACCAGTCTCAGGACTGAAGACCACAACAACAATAACATATAAGTCGTAGAAGCAGTATTGCCTTCTTGAAGTCTCAGGGTATTTTGCTTGTCTCATACATCATGTTCACGAGATCAAAGAGTTCTTTCATAGCTGGCTATCCCAAGGCTATCAGTAGTTCTGACAGAATGTCATCTATTCCTGGAGCCTTGTTTCATCTTGGATCTTTCAGTGCTCTGTCAAATTTCTCTTGCACTATCGTATCTCCCATTTCACCTTCATGTATGTCCTCTTCCATTTCTATAATATTGCTTTCAAGTTCATCTCCCTTGTATACACACTCCGATACGCCTCCCACCTTTCAGTTTTCCCTTCTTTGTTTAGGGCTTATTTTCCATGTGAGCTCTTGATATTCATACAACTGCTTATCTTTTCTCCAAAGGCCTTTTCAATTTTCCTGCAGGCAATA
This sequence comes from Schistocerca serialis cubense, assembly GCF_023864345.2. NCBI lineage: Eukaryota > Metazoa > Arthropoda > Insecta > Orthoptera > Acrididae > Schistocerca > Schistocerca serialis. The sequence goes on from NC_064640.1 coordinate 422,997,463, forward strand.
TCTGTCTTTCAGTTAGTGAAATATGCTTCTAAATCTTTACATTTCTTTTCTAGCCATTCCTGTTTAGCCATTTTGCTCTTCCCATCAGTCTAATTTTTTAGACGATTCTATTCCCTTACACTTGCTTCATTTGCTGCCTTTTTATATTTCCTCCTTTCATCAATTAAATTCAATATCCTGTGTTATCCAAAGATTTCTACTTGGCCTTGTCTTTCTACCTATTTGATCCTGTGCTGCCTCCCCTATTTCGTCTCTTAAAGCTACCCATTCTTCTACTGTGCTCCTTTCCCATGTTCTTGTCAGTCATTCCCTAATGCTCCCTCTGAAACTCACTGGAACATCTGAATCTTTCGGTTTATCCTGGTCCCATCTCCTTAAATTCCTACCTTTTTTGCAATTTCTTCAGTTTTAATCTACAGTTCATAAACAACCAACTGTGGTCAGTCAACATCTGCCCATAGAAATGTCTTACAGTTTAAAACCTGATTCAGAAATCTCTATCTTACTATTGTATAATCAATCTGAAACCTTCCGCTGTCTACAGGACTCTTCCACATATCATATTTCATTATTCTTAAAACAAGTGTTAGCAATGATTAAATTATGCTCTGTGCAAAATTCTACCAGGCGGTTTCCTGTGTCATTCCTTCCCCCAGTCCATGTTCACCTACTATTTTTCCTTCCCTTCCTTTTCCTAGTATCAAATTCCAGTCCCCCATGACTATTAAATTTTTCTCTCCATTAACTACCAGAATAATTTCTTTTATCTCATCATACATTTCTTCAGTCTCTTCATCATCTGGAGAGCTGGTTGGCATATAAACTTGTGCTACTGTGGTGGCAGCAGGCTTTGTGTCTAACTTGGCTACAATAATATATTCACTATGCTGTTCATAGTAACTTATCCGCATTCTGGTTTTTTATTCATTATTAAACCTACTTCTGCATTACCCCTATTTGATTTTGTATTTATAACCCTGTATTCATCTGACCGGAAGTCCTGTCCTCCTGCCACTGAACTTAATTCCCACTATATCTAACTTCAACCTATCTGTTTCCCTTTCTAAATTTTATGACTTACCTCCGCAATTAAGGGATCTTACACTCCATGCTCTGATCTGCACAATGCCAGTATGTTTCTCCTGATGACGACATACTCCTGAGTAGTCCCTGCCCTGATGAATGGGGGACTATTTTACCTCCAGAATATTTTACCCAAGAGGACCCCATCATTATTTAATCTTACAGTGAGCTGCATGCCCCTGGGAAAAATGATGGTTTAGTTTCCCCTTACAGTAAGGCTGTTTTGCTTGTGTTACAAGACCAGTTCAGTCAGTCATCCAGATTGTTGCCCCTGCAACTACTGAAAAGGCTGCTGCTCCTCTTCAGGAGCCACACATTTGTGTGGTCTCTCAATAGATACCCCTCCATTGTAGTGACGTGACTACATTTCGTACTCTCCAGTTATCTTTTTATGGTTTTACTGCAATTGAAAAATATAGATCTAGAATTTAAAAAAAAATGCTAATGTTAGAAAATAGCATTTTTGTTTATCTCCTTTGCAGGTACTATGCCTCCTTCAGTGTGTAGAAATTCACACACATCACTCACACTGAATGAATGAAATTTTCACTCTACAGTGGAGTGTGCACTGATATGAAACTTCCTGGCAGATTGAAACTGTGTGCCCGACCGAGACTCAAACTCGGGACCTTTGCCTTTTGCGGGCAAGTGCTCTACCATCAGAGCTTCCCAAGCTCGACTCACGACCCATCCTCACAGCTTTACTTCTGCCAGTACCTCATCTCCTACCTTCCAAACTTCACAGATGCTGTCCTGCAGAACTAGCACTCCTGGAAGAATGGATGTTGCAGAGACATGACTTTTGCCACAGCCTGGGGGATGTTTCCAGAATGAAATTTTCACTCTGCAGCAGAGGGTGCACTGATATGAAACTTCCTGGCAGATTAAAACTGTGTGCCAGACCGAGACTTGAACTCGGGACCTTTGCCTTGCATGGGGAAACATCCCCCGGCTGTGGCAAAGCCATGTCTCCGCAATATCCTTTTTTCCAGGAGTGCTACTTCAGCAAGTTTCACAGGAGAGCTTCTCTGAAGTTTGGAAGGTAGGAGACGAGGTACTGGCAGAAGTAAAGCTATGAGGACAGGTTGTGAGTTATGCTTGGGAAGCACAGATGGTAGAGCACTGGCCCGTGAAAGGGAAAGGTCCCGAGTTCAAGTCTCGGTCCAGTACACAGTTTTAATCTGCCAGGAAGTTTCATCACTCACACTGTTTTGTCTACATGAAGTATTATGATAACATCAAAATAAGGGGGGGGGGGGGGGAGAAAGAGAGAGACAGAGAGAGAGAGAGAGAGAGAGAGAGAGAGAGAGAGGTGCAGACCTTTATTTTTTTTTAAAGGAACGTACCCAGAACAAATAATACATGCTCTACATGAATGACAAATCAAACACCAGTGACACTCCCACCTTGTACAGCTCAACAGATCTGCAATGGCTGAATATTCATTTCCACTAGTCCTTCTGTGGATTATGGGAAAGTTGAAGATACTGGGCACAGCCTCATCCTATTGGGCTACAGAAGTCAAGAAAGCTCTGGAAATACAATTAGCAGACAATCTGCTCAACTGAAACAAGGGATTCCAAATCAACAAATCATGGAAACCACTTGTTCCTTTTCTGCACTCTCAAAGGAATTATGGTTCCAAGTCTTTGCTGCCTGGCGTTCTGACACACATCATCTATTTTAATATTTAATCACATAATTTCTAAACACTGTGGATTTGCACTTGGTATGTTTTATTCTTAGGTGCGTCAGGTTTTATTTATAATTGACACTCTTGTTGCAGAATGTTATCTCTGAAACAGTAGCATATACTCCATAGCATTCTACATCTACATCTACATGATTACTCTGCAATTCACATTTAAGTGCTTGGCAGAGGGTTCATCGAATCACAATCGTACTATCTCCCTACCATTCCACTCCCGAACAGCGTGCGGGAAAAACGAACACCTAAACCTTTCTGTTCGAGCTCTGATTTCTCTTATTTTATTTTGATGATCATTCCTACCTATCTAGGTTGGGCTCAACAAAATATTTTCACATTCGGAAGAGAAAGTTGGTGACTGAAATTTCGTAAATAGATCTCGCTGCGCCGAAAAATGTCTTTGCTTTAATGACTTCCATCCCAATTCGCGTATCATATCTGCCACACTCTCTCCCCTATTACGTGATAATACAAAATGAGCTGCCCTTTTTTGCACCCTTTCGATGTCCTCCGTCAATCCCACCTGGTAAGGATCCCACACCACGCAGCAATCTTCTAACACAGGATGAACGAGTGTAGTGTAAGCTGTCTCTTTAGTGGACTTGTTGCATCTTCTAAGTGTCCTGCCAATGAAACGCAACCTTTGGCTCACCTTCCCCACAATATTATCTATGTGGTCTTTCCAACTGAAGTTGTTCGTAATTTCTACACCCAGGTACTTAGTTGAATTGACAGCCTTGAGAATTGTACTATTCATCAGCCATTTTTTAGAATTGTAATCATGCATAGAAATTCTTAATTAGTGGCTTAATTAATTAGTATAGGAGTCATTGGATTCATAAAAATTATGGTGACAAAAGTATCTTGTCAAAATTCAGAATTTAACGAGTGTAGTGGCAAAATTTACAATAGAAAATATGATATTAATTATCTTGTAAGTTACATTAGTTTTGTGAAAATTGATGTATATTAGTGCACTTTATTGAAACCTGCCCTGCCTTGAGCAACTAGTTAGGCATTCCACACACAATCGAAATATTTTAGTCCTTGTAGCTGCAAACAGGCCTGACCTTATCAGTAGTGTCAGCATACAAACAGGGATTAGCACTCATGATGTCCTCATAGCAGTGATGGTTACTGAAGTTAATAAATTTGTCAAGATGGCTAGGAGAGTATTTACGCTAGAAAAACAGATAAGCAGTTGCTTGTGTCCCACTTAGACAGTGAATGGATGTCAATTAACTCCAATATGATGGATGTAGAGGAATTATCAGCAAAATTTAAACTGATTGTAAATTACGCTCTGGAGACGTATGTGCCAAGTACGTGTATTAAGAATGGAAAGGACCCTCCATGGTTTAATAATCAAATTTGGAAAATGCTGAGGAAATGCAGTTCATTACAGTCTCAGTTCAAAAAAGAATGCGCAAATGTTGCCAGGCAAAAGTTAGTAGAAATTCATCCATCCATAAGAAGACATGACGAAGTATTGCGAGTAGTATTTTCTGTGGATTGTAAGAAGTATTTGATTATGCAGTTCACATTATTCTCCTAGAGCAGCTCAAATATTGTGGTATCATAGATAATTGTGTTAACTGGTTTTCATCTCTCATAGCTAAGAGTAAATGACATATTAAATATTTTTCTGTTTTGTGCTGCATACTGAAGTTATCATCTCATTATTCACGTACAAGTCTCAACTCGGTGGTATCCCATATTCAGGCATTTCTGCAATATAAAATTAAGTTTTTTCATATAAAATTATAAGAATATTAATTTTGGTAGATATTTGTGTTTTATGTGTTACAATACTGGGTGTTCTAAATGAATATTGCCGTTTTAAGGCTTTGTAGCGTTTATTACATTCAACTTCCACAGCTGTAAATAGTACATCAAATGAAAGAGCTGCTCAGTTTATCTTACAGTTATTCAATGTTAACACCATTTGTCACCTGACACACATCGATCCAGTAGGCACTGTCTTCCCAAAAGGTTATCAGTGCGTCTGAAGTAATTGTTGCAACAAGTGCTTCAGTCTTGTTTTTTAAGTCGGGTAGATCAGCTAATAGTGGAGGTACATAAACATTATCCTTTTACGAACTCCCAAATGTGAAAATAGCACTAAGTGAACCTGGATACCATACGAAAGCAGATCTGTCAAACAAGATCTGTTATCTGGCCCCTTGCAGCCAATCAGCGGTCGAATACAATGCTGTAAACTGTAATCTGCAGGCTTTACAGCTTGTAACAATTGCAAAAAATAAGGACATAGTTGTAAACCGTATCTTAAAAGTATTCTCTCAGATATCAGCAGAATTGCTAATTCGCAACTAGCCCTCCAATCTGATTTCTTGGGGCTACATATAAAAGTCTCTGAATCCTTCAACACATTCTTCAGTCACTCCTGGTTGTCCCATACTCTTCCCTTATCAAAAACAACTACTGTCCTCAAACTGATGACACCGTCTATGAATGTTACTATCATTTGGAGGACTACAATGAAACTTAGTGTGGAATGCATGTTGAACTGCAACAGATTCAGTCCAACACAATAAGCTTTCAGTTCACGAGTTGCCATCTTTGCTACTAATGCTTTCTGATGGGTGGCACAGGAAACAGTGCACGCACAAATGCACAGGTATACAAACAACACTGGTTCTCTTCCATTTGATGTACACACTAAGACAGAAAACGTGAGGCTCTATGAATGCTTTCTGATGGGTGGCACAGGAAACAGTACACGCACAAATGCACAGGTATACAAACAACACTGGTTCTCTTCCATTTGATGTACACACTAAGACAGAAAACGTGAGGCTCTCTGTGTCCCTTATGCAAGCAGTTACTCGGTTTGGCATCGATTGATAGTCGTTGGATGACCTCCTGGTGTATCTCATGCCAGATTATATCCAATTGGCATGTTAGACTGTCAAAATCTTGACCTAGTTGGAGGTCTCCAAACATTCCCCATTGGGGAACGATCCAGTGACCTTGCTGCCCAAACCAGGGTTTGGCAAGCGCGAAGACAAACAGTAGAAACTGTCGGCATATGCGTACGGGCATTATCATGCTAAAATGTAAGCCCAGGATGACTTGCCATGAAGGGCAACAAAATGGGGTGTACAATGTCGTCGACATACTGCAGTGTTGTAAGTGTAATGCGGATGACAACCAAAGAGGTCCTGCTATGAAAGGAATGGCACCCCAGACCATCACTCCTCATTGTCTGGAGTAAAATTGTCTTCATTGATGAGTCCCACTTCAAATTGAGCCCCAAAGATAAGTGAAGACAGACCTCAAGACACCCCAGAGAGCGGTGGGATACAATTCAGCAAGATATTTCCCACCTGCACATGGCGAGAATTTCTACTGCTTGTTTTTGTGCTTGCCAAACCGTACCTTGGCCTGCAGCTTGCTGGATCTCTTCTGAAAGGAGACCATTTGGGGCATTATGGACAGGGTTCTCCAACCAGCTCAGGATTTTTATAATCTAACATGCCAGTTGGGTAGAATTTGGCATGATATCCCACATGGAAACATCAAACAACTCTTATCAATAAATGCCAAGCCAGATAACTGCTTGCATAATGTCCAGAGATGGACTAGTGTGTTATTGACTAGCTCAATTTGTGAAGCTTTTTCTCTTGACTAACACATTTCTGTGATTGAAATTGTAATCATTTGCTTGTCTGTATGTGTACATCACATCTACCGATTTCCGCCCCATTTGGATAATTTGTTTGTGGTGTATATTTTTTTCTTTTCCTTTTTTTCCTAAGAGTGTTTTAGTTGCAATTGTAAGTTAAATGTAATAAATACTACAAGTTGAATGTAGTAAATACTACAAGGCCTTAAAACTCCTACATTCATTTTGAAACACTTGATATAATGCGTGCGTGTCTGTTTCTGTGCTGTTGGCGTTCGTCAGAACTTTGACTTGTGTGCACTTTTTTAATTGCACTTACCACATTTGTTTGGCAGCACAATCCAGTCCAGTGACACTTGTACAGGGCTATTACAAATGATTGAAGCGATTTCATAAATTCACTGTAGCTCCATTCATTGACATATGGTCATGACACACTACAGATACGTAGAAAAACTCATAAAGCTTTGTTTGGCTGAAGCCGCACTTCAGGTTTCTGCCGCCAGAGCGCTCAAGAGCGCAGTGAGACAAAATGGCGACAGGAGCGTATGTTGTACGTGAAATGCACTCACATCAGTCAGTCATAACAGTGCAACGACACTTCAGGACGAAGTTCAACAAAGATCCACCAACTGCTAACTCCATTCGGCGATGGTATGCGCAGTTTAAAGCTTCTGGATGCCTCTGTAAGGGGAAATCAACGGGTCGGCCTGCATTAAGCGAAGAAACGGTTGAACACGTGTGGGCAAGTTTCACGCGTAGCCCGCGGAAGTCGACGAATAAAGCAAGCAGGGAGCTAAACGTACCACAGCCGACGGTTTGGAAAATCTTACGGAAAAGCCTAAAGCAGAAGCCTTACCATTTACAATTGCTACAAGCCCTGACACCCGATGACAAAGTCAAACGCTTTGAATTTTCGGCGCGGTTGCAACAGCTCATGGAAGAGGATGCGTTCAGTGCGAAACTTGTTTTCAGTGATGAAGCAACATTTTTTCTTAATGGTGAAGTGAACAGACACAATGTGCGAATCTGGGCGGTAGAGAATCCTCATGCATTCGTGCAGCAAATTCCCAATTCACCAAAAGTTAACGTGTTTTGTGCAATCTCACGGTTTAAAGTTTACGGCCCCTTTTTCTTCTGCGAAAAAAACGTTACAGGACACATGTATCTGGACATGCTGGAAAATTGGCTCATGCCACAACTGGAGACCGACAGCGCCGACTTCATCTTTCAACAGGATGGCGCTCCACCGCACTTCCATCATGATGTTCGGCATTTCTTAAACAGGAGATTGGAAAACCGATGGATCGGTCGTGGTGGAGATCATGATCAGCAATTCATGTCATGGCCTCCACGCTCTCCCGACTTAACCCCATGCGATTTCTTTCTGTGAGGTTATGTGAAAGATTCAGTGTTTAAACCTCCTCTACCAAGAAACGTGCCAGAACTGCGAGCTCGCATCAACGATGCTTTCGAACTCGTTGATGGGGACATGCTGCGCCGAGTGTGGGAGGAACTTGATTATCGGCTTGATGTCTGCCGAATCACTAAAGGGGCACATATCGAACATTTGTGAATGCCTAAAAAAACTTTTTGAGTTTTTGTATGTGTGTGCAAAGCGTTGTGAAAATATCTCAAATAATAAAGTTATTGTAGAGTTGTGAAATCGCTTCAATCATTTGTAATAACTCTGTATGTTCACAATAAATTTACAATTCATATTCACAGAATTTCAGTAACTTGAGAAAAAGCTCATATTATTCTGCACTTTCATTTACTCTGCAGATATATAATTTCCATTGAGTGTTCTATTGTTTTGATTTATTTCTTGGCATCACGAGCTGCTGAAAATTATCCTTTCTCTTTTAGGAAATAAGTAAGGTTGTCAAAATATTGCTTGTGCTTTAATTCTGTTTGTTCATTATGAATTTTGTCTGGAAGTATATATGCTCATGTAAGCATTTATTAAGCGTGGATTCATGACTTTCACAATTTCACATGTGTTCTTTAAATCTAATAGAGTAGTTCCTAGCCATTTGTCCACTGTAAAATTGATTACAATCATCACATGAGATTTTATAAATTTCCTGGGTTTGAGAAAATTTGAATTTTTACTTTTACTTGTTATATTTTCATTTTACGTACAATTAATACAGACATAAAAAATGCAATGAAAATTCTATGGTTCCAACACACTATATTGTTATCCATAAAACATAAATATCTACCGAAATACGCATAAGCAAGCAAATTTATGTTCATGTAAATTTATACGGTAAAAGCTATGTATTGTAGGATTATTTGAAAATCTTAAATTGCCAGGATGAGACTCATATGTAGGTAATGAGATACTGAAATCAGTCTGCAGCAGAAAACAGAAAAATATTTAATATCTCATTCACTGGCCTAGTGCATACTGTGGGGCCCCTTCTGAAAAGCAGCTCTTAAAGAGGAAAAAAAAACCTCCTCCACACAACTTGGATACAAATATGATACTTTAAAACTTTTTACCAAGCTGGAGAAAGGCAACATCTAACCTACTCTTCCAGGACAATATTGCAGCATTCTCACATGTGTCTCCAGTGTGTAAAACTGATTACTAATTGTTATGCGAAGTGGTGAGTAATTAAAACTATTTAATTTTTAAGTAAAACAGCATGACATTTTCGAAATAGTTTTCACTAATAAACTGAATCACGAGGAAGGTTTGTGTATATAACTACATATTACAGAAAAGTCATCAGGATGTTTAAAATAAAATGAAAGTGATGTATTAAAATTTTTTTTTCACTGCCATTCAATAATAATTTTGAAACCAACACTGGCCAACTGCTGGCAAAAATTAGATCTCTTGTCATATTGTATCATTGATTGACATGGAAAATACGTGCTCATCGGAACGAATCCAGCAACCACTCTGCATTACTTTCTTCCATAGGATCCTTCATTAATTTCATTTTAATTTATACGTAGTTAATAAAATGATATAACTGACAACCAATATCAATCATTATATGAAATTTTATTAAATCTTTGAGCATTTATCCAGTGATGGTAAATGCCTTACAGATGGCCAAACCAAAATTGTAATAAAGCTAAAAGAGCTCATACAGTGCAACTTCGTTGTATTCCATAGAAGAATTTGTGTTCAGTACTTGTTAGTTCATTTAGTGTCAAAGAATTTCAGACTTGCTTTAGCTATTTAACTAAATATTATTTGCAGCTACATTAATTCTTCTGCAGATAATTAGCATGTAGCTATATTCAAATACAAATGAAAATAATAATATCTTATTAGACCCTGTCCACATCATTATGATATATCGTACAAGTGACCCATGGAATGTGTAACTAATCTGTACCTGTAACACTGTTCCTATCTCTTGCTAATTCCCATAACAATTGCTACTTGGGACCTTTGTCAGTTCTATATTTTGAAAAGATTCTTCTCATCTCGAGTATAGGCAGTCCACAACTGTTGTTATCAATTTTGTTAAATGAAGCTAAAACTTGAATAAAATGTAAATAACAAATTATATGAAATGCTTGAATGGTGGACAAATGCACAACAATTTGAGCTGTGTTGCAGGAGAAGTTTTAAACCAAAGTTTGCCTTCAAAATTACATCATGCATGAGTTAATAAGAGTGAAAAGTTAAGTTCATTGTATGTAACACAGATGGGAGGAGGGCCACGAAAAATAGCCAGGTAATACGATGAAAGATGAAAAATGTAGAAAACTAAAACGAAGTGAAGAAAATAGTAGACACTGTGAAGAAGTGCTGAGATGGAAGAAATTGATGTAAATTAAGGCTGAGTAGTTGACGAAATCTAAGGACATGTTGTAGCACTAGTTCCCTCCTGTGGAGAAACTGGTGTCTGGAGGAAGAATCTAGATGGTGCATGTGGTGAAACAGGCACTGAGATCACAGTTGTCATGTTGTAGAGCATTCTCTGCAACAGGATGTTGTGTGTTGCCAGTATACACTCTCTGCCTACACCCATTCATCCTAATTGATAATTTGGTGGTAGTCACTGCAATGTAAAAGGCCGAATAGTGTTTACGTAACACCTGGTGTATGACAAGTGTTGTTTCACAAGTGGCTCTCCTTTTAGTAGTATATGTTTTGCCAGTTACAGGACTGGTATAGGTGGCGGTAGGAGGGTGCATAGGGCAAGTCTTGCAGTGGGGATGGTCATAGAGGTAGGAGTCGTGGGGTAGGGAGATGGGTGCAGAAGGAGCATAGGGTCTGACAAGAATATTGCAGAGATTGGGAGGGTGACAAAAAGCTGTTCTAGGTGTGGTGGGCAAAATTTCAGACAGAATGGGTTTCATTTCAGGGCATGATTTTAGGAAGTCATAGCCTTGTCGAAGTAGCTGATTAATACATTCCACACCAGCAAAATACTGAGTGACTAGTGGTGTGCTCCAAAGTTTTGAGAGAGAGATCAGCAGTACCAGGATGGGATGTGATGGCCCAGTCAATCTGCTTTTGAACTAGGTTGGTGGGGTGATTATGTACAGTGAAGACTCGCATGAGAATGGTGGTGTATTGCTGTAAAGAATCTGCATCCAAACAAATAGGTTTGCCTTGAGTGCCAAGGCTGTACGGCTGTATGTTCATTCTGTCAACACGCAATATCCTCTTGCAGAGCATGCTCTACAACATGACAATCGTGATCTTGGTGCCTGGTTTCTTCCTCCAGACTCCAGTTTCTCAGAACTATGCAGGTGGGAACTAGCATTACAATGTGTCCTTAATTCTCTCCACTCACCTGGCCTTAATTTACGTTAATTTCTTCTGTCTCAGCATTTCTTCACAGTAACTGCTCTTTTCTTCACTCCATTTTAGTTTTCTACATCTTTCATTGTCTTACCTGTCTATTTTAATGCTCCCTCCTCCCACTTCCGTTACATACAATACACTTAGGTTTTCACTCTTATTAATTCATGCTCAATGTTTAAGCAGTAATCCCTGTCTTGCATATTACCCTATTTTCCACCTTTAAGGTCTCAGGTTTTCCAATCTCATCTGATGCAGTCCTCACCAATCAGTCTTTGCTTCTCATTCCATGCGGTAAGTTTCTCCTGACCCACAGTTCTGTGTGACTTTCCCAAAATCTACCTGTTTTCCTAGACCTCTACAGTCCTTTTCCTTCACCCCTCTTCCTTCCCCTTCAACCCTTCTACCTGAAGAGGAGCCACTGGCTCTGAAAGCTTGCCTAATTAGAACCATTTTTAATGTGTGAGATCTGTCGCCACTTGGTGAGTATTTTTTTATCCGTCCAATTAAATTATTGTGTCAAAGATTGATTGTTTTTGTTTTTATAAACCAATTATATAATACTTAACAGTGAATAAGCTAAAAAGTCCTCAATAAAAGTCTTCTGTGGTATATAAGGAGTTGACCTATAGGATCTCTCTTTGTTTTAACTTAATTATGAATTTATTTGTGCTATTTCGAAAACATTTAATATCATTCAGTAAATACTCACAGATCTTAGTAGGAGCATTATTCACATCCTTTGAAGTTGAAGTCAGTGTAATAAAAAAAGGAAGGGGGGGGGGGAGAGAGGGAGGAGGAGGAGGAGAAGAAATCTCATTAGTACACTTTTGCGCAGGTGTTACATAAGCAGGAGGGGAAAAATAGTCAGTTTAACTGTATGAAAGTGGAAATGTTGCTTAAAATCTTCCTTATCAAAATTGCTACAGCCAACTGTTCGTATATGCTCTTGAATAATACAAACATAAGTAACTTTTGTTTATTCTACATTTAAAGTTAATTTCTTCAAGTCAGTTACTTAGTATTGTTACTGTTTTCAGATGCAGGATGCAGATGAACCAGAACAGAAGGTGGAACAGGAACATGATGAAGATACAGATGCTGAAGAAGAAACAAGTAGTCCACGTATTCACTTTCTTCGGCTTGCACTATTGGAGCACTTCATTGGTGCCGTTTCTAAGCTCAAAAACCTGGGAGGAGTCAAATCTGTACCCTTTTTGCAAGTAAATATATTTATTGTACTAAAATGATGCTTTATGATTTGATAAGTTTACTTGCAACTTGTTAAATGAATACAAAGCTGAACATCTTACATACATTATGAAGTGTCATAAAACCCAGAACTACTTTTATATTTGAATTAAATCAACAAATCTTAGTGCTGCAGATGACGTCTAGTATGGTCTGTCGTATCTTAAACTGTGTGTCCCATAACTGCATGTAGTCTTCATTTTATTGCCATTCCTTTTTTTAGGGAAATAATGTAAAGGACTTTACAAGACATGTACAAGCAATACATCCATGACTTTTTTGTAATCGTCATCCTCATCTCCCCCCCCCCCCCCCCTCTCTCTCTCTCTCTCTCTCTCTCTCTCTCTCTCTCTCTCTCTCTCTCTCTCTCTCTCTCACACACACACACACACACACACACACACACACACACACACACACACACAAGGGTGGTGTGTTGCAGTTGGTTCTGTAAGTCATTCATGGAACTGTACAGTTAAAAACAATTCAACAGCCAAGATGGCATAAAATTTTTCTTTGTTGAAGAAAATCTATTTCAACAGGTTGTGCTGTCGCCTTCAGGTTTCAGAATCTTTTTGTAATAAAAGACCTGAAGATGACAGCATGTTGTTGTTGTTGTTTTTGTTGTTGTTGTTGTTGTTGTTTTTGTTTTGTTGTGGTCTTCAGTCCAAAGACTGGTTTGATGCAGCTCTCCGTACTACTCTATCCTGTGCAGGCCTCTTCATTTCGGAGTAACTGTTGCAACCTGCATCCTTCTGAATCTGCTTACTGTATTCATCTCTTATTCTCTCTGTATGATTTTTACCCTCCACGCTTCCCTGCAGTACTAAATTGGTGATCCCTTGATGCGTCAGAATGTGTCCTACAACCAATCCCTTCTTCTAGTCAAGTTTTGCCACAAATTCCTCTTCTCCCCAAGCCTGTTCAGTACCACCTCATTAGTTACATGATCTACCCATCTAATATTCAGCATTCTTCTGTAGCACCACGTTTCGAAAGCTTCTATTCTCTTCTTGTCTAAACCACTTATCGTCTATGTCACTTCCATTCATGGCTACACTCCATACTAGTACTTTCAGAAAAGACTTCCTGACACTAAATCTTTGCTCAATGTTAACAAATTTCTCTTCTTCAGAAATGCTTTCCTTGCCACTGCCAGCCTACATTTAATATCCTCTCTATTTCGACCAACATCAGTTATTTAGCTCCCCAAATAGCAAAACTCATCTACTACTTTAAGTCTCTCATTTCCAAATCTAATTCCCTCAGCATCACCTGATTTAATTCGATTACATTCCATTAACCTCATTTTGCTTTTGTTGATATGCATCTGATATCCTCCTCTCAAGACATTGTCAATTTCCTTCCAATTGCTCCTCCGAATCCATTGCAATCTATGACAGAATTACAATGTCATCGGCAAACCTCAAGGTTTTTATTTCTTCACCATGGACTTTTAATTCCTCCTCCAAATTGTTCTTTTGTTTCCTTTACTGCTTGCTCAATGTACAGATTGAATAACATTGGCAATAGGCTGCAATCCTGTCTTACTCCATCTCAACCATTGCTTCCCTTTCATGCCCCTTGACTCTTATCACTGCCATCTGGTTTCTGTACAAATTGTAAATAGCCTTTCACTCCCTGTATTTTACTCTGCCACCTGTAGAATTCGAAAGACAGTGTTCCAGTCAACATTGTCAAAAGCTTTTTCTAAGTCTACAAATGGTTTGCCTTTCCTTAACCTATCTTCTATTAGAAGTCGTAGGCTTAGTATTGCCTTGTGTGTTCCTACATTTCTCCGGGATCCAAACTGATATTCCCCGAGGTTTGCTTCTACCAGTTTTTCCATTCGTCTGTAAAAAATTCATGTTAGTATTGCTTTCTTTGGAATTTGTATTATTATATTCTTCTTGAAGTCCGAGGGTATTTCACCTGTCTCATACATCTTGCTCTCCCAAGGCTATCAGTAGTTCTAAAAGAATGTTGTCTATTCCCAGAGCCTTGTTTTGACTTAGGTCTTTCATTGCTCTGTCAGATTCTTCATGCAGTATCATATGTCTCTCATCTTCAACTACATCCTCTTCCATTTCCATAATATTTGCCCCCAAGTACATACCCCTTGTATAGACCCTCTACACGCTCCTTCCACCTTTCTGCTTTCCCTTCTTTGCCTAGGCCTGGTTTTTCATCTGAGCTCTTGGTATTTATACAGGTGGTTCTTTTTGATCTCCAAAGGCCTCTTCAGTTTTGCTGTAGGTGGCATCTATCTTACCCCCTAGTGATATATGCTTCTACATCCTGACAATTGTCCCCTAGCTATTGCTGCTTAGCCATTCTGCACTTCCTGTCGATCTCCCTTTTGCCTGCTTCATTTGCTGCATTTTTATACTTTCTCCTTTCATCAATTAAATTCAATATCTCTTTGTGTTACCCAAGGATTTCTGCTCGCACTTGACTTCTTTTCCTATTTGATCCTCTGCTGCCTTTTGTATTTCATCTCTCAAAACTACCCATTCTTCTTCTACTGTGTTCCTTTCCCATGTCCGTATCAGTCATTCGCTACTGCTCCCTCTGAAACCCCTCGATCTTTCAGTTTATCCTGGTCCCATCTCCTTAAATTCCTACCTTTTTTTGCAATTTCTTCAGTTTTAATCTACAGTTCATAAACAACCAACTGTGGTCAGTCAACATCTGCCCATAGAAATGTCTTACAGTTTAAAACCTGATTCAGAAATCTCTATCTTACTATTGTATAATCAATCTGAAACCTTCCGCTGTCTACAGGACTCTTCCACATATCATATTTCATTATTCTTAAAACAAGTGTTAGCAATGATTAAATTATGCTCTGTGCAAAATTCTACCAGGCGGTTTCCTGTGTCATTCCTTCCCCCAGTCCATGTTCACCTACTATTTTTCCTTCCCTTCCTTTTCCTAGTATCAAATTCCAGTGCCCCATGACTATTAAATTTTTCTCTCCATTAACTACCAGAATAATTTCTTTTATCTCATCATACATTTCTTCAATCTCTTCATCATCTGGAGAGCTAGTTGGCATATAAACTTGTGCTACTGTGGTGGGAGCAGACTTTTTGTCTAACTTGGCTACCGAGCGAGGAGGCGCAGTGGTTAGCACACTGGACTCGCATTCGGGAGGACGACGGTTCAATCCCATCTCCGGCCATCCTGATTTAGGTTTTCCGTGATTTCCCTAAATCGCTTCAGGCAAATGCCGGGATGGTTCCTTTGAAAGGGCATGGCCGATTTCCTTCCCCATCCTTCCCTCACCCGAGCTTGCGCTCCGTCTCTAATGACCTCGTTGTCGACGGGACGTTAAACACTAATCTCCTCCTCCTCCTGTAACTTGGCTACAATAATATGTTCACTATGCTGTTCATAGTAACTTATCCGCATTCTAGTTTTTTATTCATTATTAAACCTACTTCTGCATTACCCCTATTTGATATTGTCTTTGTAACCCTGTATTCACGTGACCAGAAGTCCTGTTCCTCCTGCCACCGAACTTCACTAATTCCCACTATATCTAACTTCACTCTATCCATTTCCCTTTTTAAATTTTATGACTTACCTCTGCAATTAAGGGATCTAACATTCCATGCTCTGATATGTAGAATGCCAGTTTTCTCTTTGCTGATGACAATATTCTCGTGTGTAGCCCCCAATTGAAGATCTGAATGGGGGACTATTTTACCTCCGGAATATTTTATCCAAGAGGATACCATAATCATTCAATCGTACAGTGGAGCTGCATGCCCTCGGGAAAAATTACAGCTGTAGTTTCTCCTTGCTCTTTGCCTTTTGCAGTACCAGCACAGCAAAGCTGTTTTGGTTGATGTTGCAATCATCCAGACTGTTGCCCCTCTTCAGGAACCACAACAGATACCCCTCCATTGTAGTTGCACTTCAGTACCGCCGTCTGTATCACTGAGGAATGCTAGCCTCCCCCATCAATGGCGTGGTCCATGGTCAAGGTCCATAGTTCGTGGATAGCATAAAATATTTCTTTATTGAAAACAACCTGTTTCAACAGACTATGCTATCTTCTTCAGATTTTAAAGTCTTTTTGTTGTGAAAGACCTGAAGATGACAACATAGTCTGTTGAAACCGGTTGCCTTAAATGAAAAAATATTTTGTGTGATCTTGGCTGTTGAAAGGTTTCTAACAGTTAAACAGATCGCCCTTCAATTCTCTCAGAATGAGAAAATTCAGTCAAAATTTATAGCTTATGTTATCCCGTGTCCATTTGACTAACATTTCTGATGTAGAGGTGTTTTGTGTTGAGAAAACTGAAGTCCTTAAAGTATGTTGCATTTATAGTATACATTTGGTTCTTTAAAGAATTTAACTTTTTCAAATTTTGACTATTCATCTATGTTTGTCGTACAGGTTGTGTTGATGCTGACAAGTGATCTTTATGGCAATGAAGAAAGAAGTCAGGACTGCTTGAAACAGTTACTATCTGCACTTCTAAATGAGTTAAACCTGAAACAACCTGATACAAGCAATGTGTCGGAGCGCAATAAGAACCGTGAAGTGTGTTTAGTAATCATGAGGCTTCTTAGTAAGTTTCAAAGTGTGCATCTTCTAGTTTTGTTCAAATAAAGACATTATTGATTGAATGTGTGAAATACCTTTTGGTACTATTTGAAATCATGTATTCATTTTATTGTACTTTGACAGAAAACTTCATCTTTCTTTCAGGTGTTATGTTATCTCGTACCAAGTCAACCAGTAAGGCAACAACAGAGAATACATCATTTGTATCAAGTGTTACCTCCACCACCTTGAGGGAATCTGATCTAATTAACTATTGTTTGGCATTACTGAAGTCACTTTTAAATTACTGGAAGAGGTTATTATTATTATTATTATTATTATTATTATTATTACCACCACCATCATGAAATTTCTTTCTGAACTGAAAGGTAATGCTTTCCCCTGTTTCAGTTCATCGCCAGAAGAAGGAACTTCTATAGTAGGTGGAACCTTGCTTAAGGCTCGTCCAACCATCCCACCACCTGATATGGCACCATTCTTCCTCCGACAGTATGTGAAGAGCCATGCAGCTGATGTGTTTGAAGCTTATCCTCAATTGTTGACCGAAATGGTGTTGAGACTACCTTATCAAATCCATAAGAGTAGTTTGAATCAAGCAAAGACCATACTTGTTGATGAGGCAAGTGAACAGGTATTTTTGAAATTTCCTGGCACATTTAAAATGTGATATTTTTATTCATTTATTACTTGTTAACTTTGATTACTCAGAATGTTGTGTTCACCTTCTACCAGGGAAATGTATACTTGTCAGTCATGTAGAGGGCACATTTTGTGATATAAAAGGTATATGACAAGAGTTTGGGGACAGAGAAAAATCTGTTAGTTGTAGGCAGAACGGTGGAGTCACCAGTTTTAGCAGTGTTGACAAGGGAAATTATGGTCGGCTGTAGTATTATGAAAACATCTGTCATTGGAAAAATGGCTGATTTCATTTGCTACTCATGTCCAGTCAGAGATTGTACTCTATTTCTAATTGCTGTATTGTCAACAGTGTTAAACCCTGATATGTTTAAGTGGATGTGGGGAAACCTATGATCAGACACTGGAACGACAGTGAAATATCCCTATTCAGACGAATTATCTGTTTGATCGTGTTAGAAGGTGAAATCTTTCAGAGAGACAGTTTGAGATATTTCACTGCAGGACTTAGCGCAGGCTGTTAGTGCAAGTTGTTATGCTGTGGGGTGTATTTACTTGAGATACCATGGATGTTTGGTTCTTGCAGGTGGCATCATGAGACATTTTGACTACAACAGTATTTTATGTTGTTGTTTGCACCATTTCATGACAGATCTCCTTTTTGCAAAGCACCCTGATTTTCTGTATAATTACCCTATAAAATACATCCATGTCAGAGTGCACAAATCACTGCCATTTAATATGGGAGTTTGAATAGGAATATCGGTGGCTTTCTACCTCCTATAACACGTCACAAGGAACTGTAGTAGCCATATTCCAAGAAATTGCAAATATTTTGCATGTGGAAGTTACCATTAGGTAGTTGGACACACATTTGTAGCTAGGAATTATGTCTGATTCTTGTATAGTATGCAAAATTGATGACAAAATGAGGATTAAATTTGGGCTAGTTGCTTATTTTTGGTACAGCAACATTATGTACAAGGGGTAGTCATATAGTTTAATTGCCACCTCAAAAAGATACGGTTACGTAATTAATGTATTGTGTGCTTACAGGTACCTATATGCAGTCCTGGTACACACTTATCCTCGTGCTACAATATCGTAGCATGCTGCTAGAGAAGCCAAAATGAAATGATGCAGTCCATTGATGAAGTGGAAGTGTGCTGCACCATTTTGTTTTGATTGCTTTAACAGCAAATTACAGTGCTGTGACTTGGCAGTTTCAAAGTTTACACTTTAAGGCTTGTTACCAGCTGTACACTTTAAGGCTTGTTACCAGCTGTATCGTATTACACTAAGCCCAATCATAGAAAGTCATTTAAATAATTTTTGCACTCAGTCCAATCATAGAAAGTCATTTACATAATTTTTGCACTCAGCCCTATCATAGGATATCATTTACATAATTTATACAAGACGTGTTTTTTTAAAGTAAGTACCATTTTGACATTAAAATAAAACAAGTTGCAATTTTATTTTTACATGAATTCCTGTGCTTTAATCTACTTTTTGACATAATTCCCACTGGCATTTATCATATAGTAAAACCAACTTTTTCAAAACCATCCTTGTAGAAATCTTCCTCTGTTTTGACATCTTCATCATCATCATCATCATCATCATCATCATCATCATCATGCTGATCACCTACGCACATTTAGCACTAAGAAAACAAATATCAGCGCATATTTCACAGTCGGCAGGATTCTCAATCTGACAAAATATATCAAGTACTCACAACCAAATGTAAACACACCAAATTACTCCGTAATGGTGTCTGTGACTTGCTGACAGAGTGTATTACACTGCATGCATACACCAAATACTGACTTTGGTGCTGCAACAGCAGATTTTCAACATGATACTTGAAAAAACATGTCTCGTAATTATTTACATTCAAGTATTTAAACCTGTCTTCTTCTTCTTCGTCTTCTTCTTCTTTTGTTTATCTGAATTTATATTATCAGATTTGGGAGGAATTGTGAGTCCCTTAGATGGATGTCAAAATAGTAGTTAATAGTTACTCGTGTGTTACAGCTATTATTGTAGTAATAGTAGTTACAAGAAATATTCGATGTAGTTATTTGTGTCAATGTTCTTTATTATCTATACAACAGGAATGGCGCTATTACCTCTGCGAATATATGATGACTCAGCAGACGCCTTTCGTACGTCGGCAAGTTAGAAAATTACTACTTTCTATCTGTGGTACAAAAGAAGAATACCGGCAATTGCGGGATTTGCATTCTCTGAACTCGCATTTCAATGTAAGTGATGACATTATTTCAAAATATAGTTCTCTCTCTCTCTCTCTCTGTGTGTGTGTGTGTGTGTGTGTGTGTGTGTGTGTGTGTGTGTGTGTGTGCGCGCGCGCTCGTGCGTGGTAATGGGGGGGACATAAAGGGACAGTGGAAAATTAAAATTAGTTTATTGAAGAGTCCACGGGCATATTGTCAGTTCATAGGGTCCAACGGGCAAAATATTTCGGCAATCAGACATGTCGTCATCGTCAGGTGCACTGATCTCCTGAGGGCGGGATGCTGCCTTACAGGCCATTTCCTATGTGGTTGGCACACGTTGGCAGTTGCGGAGTCGCAGAGGTCGGTGTCTGTGGCAGTGTTGGTGTAGTTAAACACTGTAAATTGGCAGTACACCAATGGACTCTTCGATCAACAAATACGCTGAAAGAAACTGAAGAATCACATTAAAATTAATTTGTGTCATCTGACATACATTTGAAAACTGAGATGGGGTTTATGACAGGCACACTTCCCTTCTTATTAGCAAAAATTTACATGAGAAGAATGAATCTAAATTACACTTGTTAATACATTTTTGAAAGTTAACAAGCTACTAAATTAACAAGTATGTGTAATAGAATATGTAACAGTTTGTGTGGTTTCTCTATGTGTGAGAATATTTGTATTTGTAATTATATATATATTCTTAATTTTGCATTTACACAGGCAATTTCCTTGTTCCACTATTAGAAGATCTTGTCATCAAATGCCTAGGGATTTACTCGTTAATACACATATAGTTCAAATTATGATTTATTATTGTTAAGGACTTGTATTATTCAATCAATGGCACAGGATGGAAATGATTAATTGAGTAACTATGGAAAACTCCTGAAAAACTCCTTTTTTATTTTGTTAATCGAATGGTGGATCCCTTCTTTCTTTCAAAATAACATATTGCTGAGTTTTTGTTCAAACTACTTGATGCCGAAAAGAACGGACTCGCTCATACTGGAGAAGCAGAAGTTTCTCAAGCTACAGAAAAACTACAACTACCAACCCTATTTATGTCAGATTATTCATCTACAAAATCATTACACAGTTCAGATCTACCCATCTGGGATGTAGAAGTTAAGATGATGTCATTGTATGAAACCAAATCTTGGAGTGTCATACACTCACAGGAAAAACTTGTGATAGCATTCTGTTCTCCAGGGAAATAATCTTCTACAGCAATTACATGTTGCAGCCTGCATCAAAAACAAAGGTGTGTGTGGCCTGTAAAACTTTCACTACCTTATTTCTCTCAAGAATTGAAATTGACATCATGGTGTGTGCAAGTAGCAGGAAGAAACCTAACACTAACACTTCTGAGAAACCTTTGGATGTTCACCTCATGTACCAATAACAACAATCGTTTTTCCTCCTGGACCTATCTTCTTATCTTGATTATAAAAATGTAGCTTTTCTGTGTAGTTATACGGCTTGTGTTGAAACCGTAACTCCCTTTGTATAATTACTAGAAGGGAGACAGAAATCATCAACCAAAAAAACTACGAATTATCTAAAACTTTTTCTTGAACCAGTTTTGCAGTTACGCTTGAGTCGATAGGTATGTGTTACAAATGAGAATTTCTGAAAACTTTTTTAAATGTAGGTTTTTACTGTGAACAGCATACATTATATTCTGATGTGAATTATTGGGTTGATGCATAAGTATGTAGCATTTTTCCAAAAGTTTAATAAACACAACAAATAAATGTAATGGAGACTTTAGTCGTCAGTAATATATTCTCCTCCACTGTTTACAACAGTCTACCAGTCTACTGACTACCAGTCAGTAACTTTTTGTTTCCACAACTGTAGAAATCATGCGGTTTTTAGGTGAAAATCTGAGGGCATAAGATCAAATGAATAAGGTGGTTGCAGAATGACTTCCCAACCCAACTCTTGTATAGTGTTTTTTTTGTCAGTATGCAAGCAGGGGGTATTGTGGTGGAGAATCACTTCACACAGTCTTCCTGGTAATTGTTGACAATAATGTCAGCATTGATGGTTACACGTTGGGTAACTAATTTGTAGTACACTACACTGGTGCGTTTCTGCTGGACGCATTACATTGTTTTGTGGATGTGCACAGGTCTTTGTACGGAGAGTTGCTGTTTTGCTCAGCCATCCCTTTGTTTTCCTTATGTTACCATAAAGATGCCATTTCTCTTCACTAAAGTGCGCGTCATTTATGTTGGCGGCCGAGTTTAGGTTCGTTCTGCGCATCTGACGTCACAAAACACAGTCAGCCAATGAACAGAGAACGACGTTGCCAGACCTCGACTGCAGTCCAGAGCATGGACGAGTGTCTTCAGTTTTAGATACGTTCAGTCATAAATAAAGTAATAGAACAAAAGCAATGTCTTGATAGCAGACTTTCTTTTATAGAAAGTTTGGAAAAAGCATTCTTTATACCAATTGCTTCATATTCTAGTAATTAATTAAACAAAACAAGTAATAAGACTCCTAATTCAGGCGATAGCAAGGAAAGGTGTTCGTATCAATCTCACGAACTGCTTTTTCGCAATAAAGAACGGCGGTAATTGTTTATTTCCTATTGTATGTCGACGAAACGTGAGTAATTCATAGTCATACCAACAGTGTTTGTCAGTATTTTGCGGGACGTGTTAGAGACCTAATGGCGTTCTGTAGGCAGACGAGCTGCGTTAGCGTAACGGTTAAGGTGTTGGGCTTCTACGTGAAAGGTTCTGAGTTCAAACCTTGTGTGGTGCTTAATATTTTCATTATTTAAAAACAATATCGAACTGTCTTACTTCACGAATTATATTCGTTTGAATGCAATTTTTTGAAATTTCTAGTGCTTTGTCTCTTCATTAACCCTTTCGCTACTGCAGACACGTGCTCCCAGTATTCCGCGCTGTGCGCGATTTTGTCATCACTGCACTGCTCGCCTGTGCAGACACATGGTGTTCCCACTGCTTTGACACACTTATCATTCGATTTCACAAAAACTATTTGGCCCAAAAATTGGATTTTTACACGTCTTCTTGACTGATACCTTCCCCCGTAAATGACTTAATTTTGTTTCGATGTTCAATGCAGTTACTATGCAGCATTTTAATGTAGTAAAACCATTGCACGAAATTTTGAAGTGTTTGCAGAGGTAGAAGTCCATAGCGTATACTTTCCGTATGGTCGATTTTAGTTGCTACAATGTTGAGAATGAAATGTGGACAAGATACCTAAATTTCATATAAAATTTGCTGTATAACAATATCTCATTTAAGTACCACATAGGTGTCATATGTAATATTGAGAAATATTCCGTCTTTTGCGACTGTAATAAAAGTTTTATTTACACTGGACGCGTTTGGCTTTATTTTAAAGCACTTCAATTAATGAAAGGTATGGCACATTCACAATGGTACTTATGTTCTCTTTCTTGTTTTTGTTTATCAATGGTACTGAAATATATTCCTCTTCTGCAACTGTAATAAGCCACTTATTTAGACCAGACGCATTTCTCTCTTTTGAAGCATCTTCAGTGGACAGTATTTTGTCTCCTCCATTGCCAAGTCACCTTTCGTAGTTTTGTGCTGCGGTAACACAATATTCAACGTTTGTGTTGGCTGATCAGTGTTTTAGCAAATAAATGATGTTTGTGTGTGCGCCATACACAAAAATTATATTTGACATAGCTCAGAGCACTTCACTGATAGACGGTATATTCAAGTCCTAATGTTTTTGTAAGTCCACAGTTTTGTTTAATGTATTTTGTCTACTTCCTTTTGATTGATTGAAGTGCTTTAAAATAAATCCAAACGTGCTCAGTGTAAATAAAACTTTTGTTACAGTCGCGAAAGACGGAATATTTCTCAATATTACATACGACACCTATGTGGTACTTAAATGAGATATTGTTATACAGTAAATTTTATATAAAATTTAGGTATCTTGCCCACATTTCATTCTCAACATTATAGCAACTAAAGTCGACCATACGGAAAGTATACTCTATGGACTTTTACCTCTGCAAACTCTTCAAAATTTCGTGCAATGGTTTACTATATTTAATGCTGCATAATAACTACGTTGAACATCGAAACAAAATTAAGTCATTTATGGGGGGAAGGTATCAGTCAAGAAGATGTGTAGAAATCTAATTTTTAGGCCAAATAGTTTTTGTGGAATCGAATGATAAGAGTGTTAAAGCAGTCGGAACACGATGTGTCTGCACAGGCGAGCAGTGCAGTGACAAAATCTCGCACAGCGCGGAATGCAGGGAGCACGTCTTTGTAGCAGCGAAAGGGTTAATGCGGCCGTGGTGGCTTTACTTCATGAACTGCGCACTCCCCCCTAAACGTAAGCTTGCGAACTATGCTATACTATGGCGCTGCTTCTATTGGCGCGTGCGTCGTGTGCAACTGGCAACGCAGCAATGTCCCGCGTCTGGGCGGGCATGCGTGAGCCGCCAAGGTAAAAGAATTGAACTATAGTAATGATACAAGACAGGAATGATCAGTATCGTTCACAAGCCAGTTGATAACAAACAAGCAGATAAACCCATATGGCCACCTCCCGATTTTTGTGATTTTGACTTAGAGCAGAGCGTGCAGTATTTGTACACCTGATTTTTAAACTTTCCCCATTGCATGCAAATAGAATGCAAATAGAATGGATGGGGGAGTGATCACAGTTCATCACATGTGCCAGTTCTCGTATACACTGATATGGATCATTGTGGATTAATGTGTTTAAATGCTCTTCATCAAACCCCAAAGGCCTTCCTGAACAAGTAGAGTCACTAATGTCAAAACTATCCTTGTTAACAAAAGAAAAAAAATTCTTGCCATGCTCTGTCTAATGGCATTCTATCCATACTTGTCGCAAATTTTTCTGGCTGCCTCTGTTGCTGTCACTGCTCTATTGAATTGAAACAGAAGAATGTCAGATCTTCAGATTTCTCTACTTCTCACTCTATTTTCTAGCATGCACAGCTCCACTCGCTATCTCCATGAGAAAATGACAGTATACAAACTGAAATAGTAACAGTGAACTACCAAAGAAAAAGACAGTCGATAAATAAACCCGTCGCTACTTGAATACCAACATGCAAAACATAAATGTTATGAACTTATGTGCCAACCTAATATATACAATAGTATTTAAAATGTTAAGAGATTAATGTACAAAGTGAATTGTTAGTTAGTTTTCTCCAAAATCAATATTGTATCTTTTTGTTACAGTGGATTCAGCAAGTATGTTCTTCACACGGATTAGACCCACAGTCTCCATATCCTCGATGCAATACACTGCCTTATGATACTTTGGTGGAACTAGTTGAACATTTGAAGGCATGTGTCGAAGTTGCATCTTCTCGTGTTGGTCACTGGCAAACATACTGTGCACGTGACACACAACTTGTACCATTCCTCATTAAGGCATGTTGTTTGCTGGATGAAGGTGTTGCTCCAACTATATTGCAACTGCTACAGTGCCTTGTTTGTGACAAGGTAAATAACAGTCCATTGATGTATGTTTCAGGACATGATGTATTTTATAATTTGTATGTAATTTCTTTTATGAATTAAATCCAGTAGCTAGTTATTGCTCCAGGAATGTACTAAGTCATGTTTAGAAATTAACCTTTGCAAGCAGTTAACAACTTGCCAAAAATCCTGCACATGATTATGTAACATCTAGTGAAGTATGGCATTCCAGTAATATTTAACGCACTGGAGATAGTGCAATAGCTCAGTTTAATAAAGCAGTTTTAAGGAATC
Source organism: Schistocerca serialis cubense (assembly GCF_023864345.2). Taxonomy (NCBI): domain Eukaryota; kingdom Metazoa; phylum Arthropoda; class Insecta; order Orthoptera; family Acrididae; genus Schistocerca; species Schistocerca serialis. Next base: position 423,023,187 of record NC_064640.1, read on the forward strand.
TTAATGACAAGATTTTGGCGCGGCCAGTGTAGCATTATTTGCAGCTGTTGTAATTAGTGTATGCTGAATAATCTCTGGAATGCTAGACATAAATGCTACTAATTTAAGGTATAGCCAGTCATCAGGCATTTTTATGCAATGTTGTGGACCTGACAGTGCTCAAAGCAACATAGTGAAGCATGCTCAAACATATATCATGAATGAAAATTTTTGGGATGGAATTTATGATGTGGTAGTATTGCAAGTATCGGGCATACATGGCTTCACTGCAGTTCAGCAAGAAAGTGAACACCATAAAAAAAGCTTACTACATAATGCCTTTAAATACCAATTACCATTTGACTTGAATGACGCAAACAAAACCTTTAGCAGTTAGATGATGACTTGCAGATTCTACGAAACACTAAACATGGTTAACATTGTGATGCTTGTCTCTTAGAAGGATCTACACACTATCTCACAAGAAGACAGTTGCCCGTGCACTGTTGCAGTTCGTTTGATCTGTGGTAGAGTGTCACAGAGATGCTGAAAAAAAATTGACTGGCAGACTCTTGAAGACAGAAATAAACTATCCCTAAAAAACCTACTTATAGTTTAAAGAACCAATTTTGAATTATGACTGCAGGAATATGCAACTACACCCTATGTGTGCTTCCTTAGGGACTGTAAGAACAGGATTAGATTAATTACAGCACACTCGGAACAATTTAAACAACCATACTTCCCACGCTCCATATGTTAATGGAACAGGGGAAAAAACCCTAGTTACTGGTACAGTGGGACATACCCTCTGCCATGCACTTCACAGTGATTCACTGAGTATAGATGTACAAGATGGGGCAAATAAGTGGCCCAGTGAACAGAGGTCCGGGGTACAAAGAAACACAGGTGTTGGGTCGATTTGGTAGGATTGATTTGATTTTGGCAGGGAAGCTAAAACAGCTTTGGTCTAAACCACCCCCTCCCACACTGAAACCAAGTTGATTGTGGATATCACTTCCTGTTTATTTAGTAAAGCCAACCAATGCCTATAAATTGTACAAGGAGTCCCTTTACCAGTGTTTTTTTTTTTTTTTTTTTAGACACAATTTCTTCATGTCTAGTTGTCTCGAAAATTCTGTGTCTCTTGCTCTCCAATGCTGTGCATTATTCGAAGAATAGGTGTGATGCAGTTTCTTCACTCTCATCACAGATCCTACGTTTAGGGTCTTCTTCCTTTATACCCATTGTACGTGGGTGTTTTTTGAAATTCCCATGGCTGGTCATCAATCCAACCATGAGTTTAATCTCTTTCCTGTTCAAGCCCAGGATTACAGAGCTTCTTTTAAAACATGGCTTTGGCATCACTACCTTACCATGTTTTTGTTTATAGACCTTGGTCCAGTATTCTCTGCTGACTTCTAAGCCAGATCCGTAGTTCTAGTTTGATCAGAGCCTTGGTGATTGTCAGGACAGGTTCTGGTCCAACGTATGGAGTCTTCGCCCCCATCCTGGCCAATCTGTCAGCTTGTTCATTGCCACCGATCCCTGAGTGGCCAGGGACCCACACTAGGTTTACCCTATTGCTTCCCCCGAGCTCCACCAGAGCACTGTGACATTCTCCAACAATCTTAGATCGTGTTGCAGGAGCTGCCAGTGTTTTCAGGACTGCCTGGCTGTCTGAATATATGTAGATGCTACGTTCTTTGTAGCACCTATGCATACTCTCCTCCACACATTGCAGTAATTTCAGCTTGGAATACTGAGGCCAGTTTTCATAGAGAGATGATGCCCTCCAGTCTTGGCTGAACCCCGTACACTCTGGCCCCAGCGCCTTAGTTTGATTTCGACCCAACAGTGAACCAGACAATGTTCCCCGTGCGGTGTCGAACTGTTTTATTCCCACTGCTCCCTACTTCCAATTATTATATTGTAAGGCTTGTTGAAGCAGTTGGGAGTTGTTATATAGTTGGCCGGCATTTCCCCAGCCATTCCTATATTTACCTCACTTACTATTTTAGTGTGTGATTCTGGATATCCCAATGGGATCCAGCTTTTACCAGTTTTGAGCTTGTATGCACCAGCTCCTGCCTTCATCTTCACCCAAAGGTGCAGTGGAGGCATGTCCAGCATGGCTTCCATCCCAGTAGTTGGCGTGCTGCTAATTCCGCCTGTTATGGCTAAGCAGGCTAGTCTCTGCACCTTAGCAAGCTCCTTAGCTGCAACCTGCTGTTTTACCTTTTTCCACCACACTACAGCCCCATAGGCGATCCTAGGTTTAACCACCATTGCGTATATCCAGTGCATACCTCTATGGCTTAGGTCCCAGTTTTTGCCACAAGACCATCTAATACTCACTAGAGTACCTTTCACATTGGAGCAGATGCTCTTAATGTGAGGGGCCCATGTTAATTTCTCATCTAAGGTTACCCCTAGATATTTCACTATCCCCTTCACAGGTAGAGTTTCATCGAAGAGCTTTAGATTCCAACTTGGTTGTTGGATATGCTTCTTCATGAATGGTACCACAACAGTCTTCTTAGGATTAACCCTTAGATCCTGTTTAATGCATGAGTCTTGCACAATGTCCAGTGCACCTTGTGCCAATTTCCTAATTGTGTCAGTAAATTTGCGAAGTATTACTATGGCAAGTTCATCTGCGTATCCTTGGCAAAAGCATTGTCTGGAATTTAGTTTCTCAATGAGTTCATTCACCACTAGATTCCACAATAAAGGGGACAAAACTCCTCCTTGTAGACAACCTCTAGTGATGTTAATTACCATCTTTTCATTCATCATGGTGGCCTCTACCTTCCTTCCACTAAGCATGGCCCTAGGCCACCTACATATAGTGGTCCCTAGGTTATGCACCTCTGCTGCCCTAACCATGGATTCAAAGGTTGTGTTACTAAAGGCCCCCTCAACTTATATTTACATAACATCAAATATTATAGTATATACTTATATTAAACTAATAATGAAGCATCAGAACCTAATAAAAATGCAAATGTTAGGGAAAAAAAAGTTTGACGTGGCGAGACACGAACCACCGCCCTGTCAAGCATCTTCATGTGGGTCAGTGACGCTACGCACTATGGTAAATCAACATAACAGTGTCGGTAGCCAATCCTAGCATGTTGCCACTTGCTAAAAGCTTTAATCATAGTTATGTTACTAATTGAAATTTAATTATAACAACTTGTACCAAGAACAATGCATTTTTGGTGGAGCCTCAGTGTGTCATTGCCTTCATATAGCATACTCTCACAGCACGCAAGTTACAATAATTCTTTTGCCATGAATCTGATGATTCTCATTATTTTATTGCAACAAATCACACAGTTAACAATGGGTTTTCGAGTGATTCTCAATTTGCTGGTGCTCAGAAACAGCATATATACGTATAGGCTTGAAATGAATGCCAGTATGGTGCCTCACAACTCTGTGCTGACTGGAGATGGAGTGCATGTGATGTAGGTGGCGTTGTGCCATCTCATTGGTCAATGTTCAGACATATGCTCAGAATATCTGACATGCTAGATATTGCTCTGCACGTTTGGAAAGACTCCTGAACATGCTATTCCACGCTATGATATCTGAAACTCGGCACGCTCTATGTTCAGATGTATGGTCTGTGTGCCAACGGCTTTAGATTCCTCCCTTATCCTCTTGTTACCTGTCTTCGACGTTGTGGGGGTCTGCTTATCCCCTTCAACCTGAGACAGTTTTTTCTTGGGGGGTCTTGGGCTAAAGCCCTTTTAATTCCCTCCACTTATGTCTAGAAAGCCATTCTTTGCCTTCCTTTTGTTTCTGTTCCCTGAGAGGTTTCCTTCTCTGGGTCCCAGACAAGGCTTTAATCTTCATCTGGTCCAACTTCCCAGTTCCTCTTGCTCAGGTCTAGACCCTGATTCAGTAGTGGGAGTGTATTCTGTCAGTCCTGACCCTTATGTTTGGATGTCTGAGGTCTCAGTTTTCTTTAATTTATTTTCGTCTGTCATAACCATCTTGGTCCCATGAGATTTGGGGATCTACATGGTCCACCCCATGGCAACCCCGCGCTGTGTAAAGTTACTTACTCATGGAGGTCGCCTGGTATACCTGAGGCTCCATTTGCAACACATCTTCCCACATGCCACGCACCCCTTGGCACGGATCGCATCACACCTTGGGTTGGGAAAGGGAATTAGGTAAGGACTAGGAGTGGATAAGAAGATGTGCAGCAACCTGTGGTGGGTGGTTTGGTAAGGCCCCTATTGTGCGTGGTTACTGTGCTCCCACTTCGGTTCTCTGTGCTCTTGTGGACCAATACCTTCAGCCTGATACCCATAACCTACCCTCTTGTATAAAATGTTGTGGGACACTCTCAGGACACAAGTGTGTGTGAATCATTGAGTTTGGTATATATGCATACATTCACGTCCAATTATATCGACTCGTCGAGGCCACTTTTTTTTGCCCTTCCTCTAGATGTAGATGCCAAATATATAGCACACAGTGTACAATAGTACAGTCAGAGAGTTTCAGGGAAAATTTGTGATTTATATTTACAATATGGAAAGGATAAACTACTATTCTCAACATAGAGTAGGCGGCTACTGTCTCCGGCTGTTGGGGCCCAACTGAGGACTGTGCCTGTGCCTGTGCCTGTGCCTGACATGTGCAGCAACCTGTGGTGGGTGGTTTGGTAAGGCCCCTAATGTGCCTGGTTACTGTGCCCCCACTTAGGTTCTCTGCGCTCTTGTGGACCAATACCTTCAGCCTGATACCCATAACCTACCCTATTGTATAAAAGATACAAGTCATTTCCTCCACCAGCTCTCCACAGTTTCTGTTCCTTTACCATCTAATGCCTTGCTCATCACTGTCAATGCCTTCTCCCTCTGCACTAACATCTTAAATGGCCCTGGCCTTGCCAGTATTGAAAACTACCTTTCCTAACACCCAGCTGATTCCAAACGTACAACCTCCTTTCTGGTCACAATAATCAACTGTATCCTCACCCAGAATTACCTCTCTTTAAAGGCATCACCTACAAAGAAATCTATGGTACAGCAATGGGCATCCACCAGGCTCCATCCTATGCCAATCCATTCCTGGGCTATCTAGAGGAATCCTTCCTAACCACCCAGAATCCCAGACCTGTCACCTGGATCAAATTAATTTGTGACACCTTTGTGATCTAGGCCGAGGGTGAGGACACACTATCCACATTTTACCAGAATCTCAACACCTTCTCTGTCATTTGCTTCATCTGATCCTCCTCAACCTGAAAAGCCACCTTCCTCGATGTCTGCTTCCACCTCAAGGATGGGTGCACCAGTACCTCCGTCCACATAAGACCTACCAGCCATCAACAATAATTCCATTCTGACAGCTGCCACCCATTTCATACAGTGAAGTCCCTTCCATTCAGTCTAGTCACCCATGGTCATTGCACCTGTAGTGATGAGCAGTCCCTCTCCAAATATACCGAGGGTTTCACTGACACCTTCACAGACTGAAAGTACCCTTCCAACTTGGTTCAGAAAGAGGATCTCCTATGTCTTGTCTCTCCAGTAACCTGCCACCACCACCACCACCACCACCACCACCACCATCACCACCCCTCACATACCCATAGTTCAACCACAAAGGAGCACTCCCCTCGTGACTCAGTACCAACCAGGACCAGAGCAACTGAACCACATTCTCCACCAGGGTTCCCTGTCCTACATCTATCTAACCCCTTCCCTGCTCCCATTCCAATACTACCCACGCCTTCTGTTACACCAACACATTGTCAGTCTTTTCCCCTTCTCTGTAGCTTTCATCGCCCCTCCCAGCACATTCTCCAGAACTAGAAGCCCTATCCTGTCCCCACCATGTTCCTGCAGACTTCCACAAACAGCACATCATGTTCCTCCACCTCTACCCTGCTATCCTGCCCCCTCCCCAGCCCCTGCCGCCTCCTTACCCCACCACCTACATCAGATTGCTGCACACATCAGATGTAGGCGCAGCCCACATTTGGATTGTAGTGGCTGCAGACAGCAGCTGTGTGCACGTGCGCTTGCGCATGCATATGTGTTATTTCGGAAGGACCACTTTTTTCTCCAAAAGTGTGAATGTTTAGCAGTCTTTTCATTGTGTCTGTCTGCAACTCAACGCATCCTGTATGGGGTGAGTAGCAATTTATCCTTTCCATATTATTGTCATTCCATCCCAGACTTTCCATTGTTTCACATTTATAGCTGAGACATAAGTAAGTAAACAGGCATTTTACAAATAATGCTATTTATTGAAAATTTGATTCCTTTTATATTATCCACTACTATTATATTTAACTACTGGGTGGTTTGCTAGAATTGGTAGAAATCAGAGTAGTGTGATTCAGGAGCAGTTGAGGTGATAATGCCCAGAGGAAATGGCAATACTGTTTATGACATTGCTGAAAGATTTCAAGTTGTCGATTGCAATCTGTTAATGCTGAGGTTTTTTTAAAGAGAAACTGGTACTGCTTTACCTCTCACAAGTTGCAGTGCTACTCTAGATTCCACAAAGTTCATTGCAGGTTACTGTCACAAGCTTGAAGTGCTTCATATTCCTGAATGTCAAGAATGCTAAATGTTGTTCTGTCTAGTATCTGATGAAATATTGTGTGTTTTGACTACCAATGAAATATTGTGTGTTTTAACTACCTTTGCTGTTACACTTACTAGAACCACGAACTTGCATCAACAATGCTTTTGAATAGATTTAACGCACTTTATGTTGAATGTGAGATGAACTTGATCACAACCTCCCTCCTGTGGGCCTCACCACTCTTGGGTGAGTTCTTGCTTGGCTACCATTCCTTTTCCCCCTCCCTATAGCAACATGTATGGTATATTTTTGGTAATTTGTTCTGAAGTTTTAATGGCCTGACATCAGAACAGCCCCTCATCTGTTTCTTTGTTCTACACCTCCTACCCTTTCTCTGCTTTGGCATTTGAGGTCTCCCTACATTTCTTCTTCCTCCTTGTGTGCTCCTGAATGCCAGCCCATGTGTTTGACACACAGCAGGTGACTGGGTAATGCATAATTCCCAGCCACAGGTTGACAGGTAAGTTTCGCACATACTGCCTGGTACAGCCCAGGCACAGTGAGGTGTGACTGCACGAGTGTTGTTACCTTCCCTAATTGTCAGTTGGTGCCTCTGTCAAGAGTTCGAGAGATGTGACCTGAGGTATGAACAATCACCTAAGACAGGTGGCCCTCCTGTGGGGGGGGGGGGGGGGGGGGGATAGCGAGCCATTGAGACACTGGCAATCGTGGAGGATTTTTTCACAGTGAGCCAATCACCATCTCAGTCTATGTCTAATTAACGTAAATGGAATGATGCTAAAGATTCAAAGAATCTCCCAGCTGCATCTCGGTTCCTTGTTGTATCACATACTGGAGGAGGTCAGTCCTTTGCTATGGTTAATTCATTTAGTATTCTGAAAGGCATTGATGCAGTTGCAGGCCCTGTGAAATTCTGCTCTCGTTTACATAATGGGACTTAGCTTCCGAAGACCAGTTGTGGTTTTTCAAGCCCAACAACTGCTTACAGCTTTGGTCCTCCACAGGCATCCTATTCATGTTGAGGCCAGTCAAACACTGAATTCTTCACATGGTGTTATTTACGCTGAGCTGCTTGATGGTCTGATTGAGGGAGAAATCCAAATTTACTTCTTTGATGAGAGCATCACTGCAGTTCATCAGGTAATGGAAAAGGTTTATGCTACCTTAGTGCCTACAAGCACTCTTTTTCTCACGTTTGATCACGTAATGCTTCCATTGAAGATCAAAGCAGGCTATGAAGTCATCACGGTCTGACTGAACATTTCAAACCCAGTGAGTTGTTACCAGTACCAACATTTCAGCCACACTTGCATGCCCTGCAAAAATTCGGCCAAATGTGTTACTTGTGGTAGGGATGCTCATGAGGGTGATAGCCCGCCTCCTCCGCCCTACTGGATCAATTGCAATGGGGACCATGCAGCCTCATCCCGAGGTCCACAGCTCGCGGTCTCATGGTCATGTTCTTGCTTCTCAAGCATGGGGTCTCGGGTTCGATTCCCGGCGGGGTCAGGGATTTTCATGTGCCTCGAGATGACTGGGTGTTTGTGTTGTCCTCATCATTTCATCATCATTCATGAACATGGCGAGATTGGACTGAGCAAAGGTTAGGAAATTGTACGGGCGCTGATAACCGTGCAGTTTCGCGCCCCACAAACCAAACATCATCATCATCATTACCACCACCATCCCAAGAATGTCCTGTGTATCTCAATGAGAGGACATCGAGGAGATCCGGTGAAGGAAAAAGGACCTTACCCTGTTGCTCACAAGTTGTTGGCTAGTCAAAAGCCCTGCATTTTACGATATGACATGCCTTGCTCCACAAAGGACATGGCCACACAGACTTGCGACCTTCAGTTCAGTACTGCAGTTGTAAAATTGCCCAGTATTGCGGTAGCTTCCCTGTCTCCTCCTCCTCCTCCTCCTCCTCCTCCTCCTCCAGCTGCACAACAGATCACTAAATTTTCACTGCCAGCGGCAAAATCACCTGCTACACAACCAGCAGACCGGAGAGGAGAAAAGGGATATTCCCATGAAGATTTTTTTGCATCCATCCAGCCAACAAACATCCGAGTCTTCAGCTGCTAGCCGAAAAGGTTGTAAGAAATCAAAGACAAATGATGTTCTCCTTCCCCGACTCAGAGATCGTCTTAAACGGTGTTGCCGCATGATACTCTCACCCAGCAGATCTCCGTTTTGCTGGTGTGCACCGCCTACCCTTTTTCTGCCCTGGGATCTGCAGGGATAATGCTGACGCCTCTGTAGGACCCTCCAGTCTCTGCACCCTGTAGCAGTGAGTTTTCGAAGGCTGGTACTTGGCAGCCACTGAGGTGACTACCCTTCATTTGTTCCCTCCTCCTCATTCCTCATTATTACTCTTTTCCAATGGAACATTCGTGGCATTAGATCCAATAAGGAGGAATTACGGCTGCTCTTGGAACTGAAGCATCTGCTTGTTTTCTGCTTCCAAGAAACAAAACTGTCCCCTTGCAACCACTTCGAACTCTCGCATTTCCTTCCAGTCCACTTTGACCTCCCCCCCCCCCCCCCCCCCCCCCCCCCCCCCCCCTCTGAGGACGGCATTCAATCTCGTGAGGGAGTCACACTGCTCATCCTGGATGACGTTATAGCCAAACCATCTCACTAAACACTTTGCTGCAAGCTGTTGCAGTCCGCATTATCCTTCTTTGCCCCATCATTTCTCTTTGCGACGTCTACATCCCTCCATCATTCGGTGTCACCAGGGCTGACTTTCTCCACCTTATTGGTCAAGTCCCTCACCCCTTCTTTGCCACTCAGTGACTTTAATGCATGCCATCTCCTTTGAGGCTCTCCCAGAACATGTCTGAGAGGTGCCCTCTTGAATGACCTTCTCAATCAACTCGACTTTATTTGTCTTAACACTGCAGCACCCAAATCCTTTCAGACTGCACATACACCTATTCCCATTTGGACCTCTGAGTGTGCACTGCCTAGCTTGCCCGCCGTCTTGAGTGGTCTGTTCCCTCTGGGACTGTCTTTTCAGCCATCACCAATTGTTAGGAGGTGATCCCCCATTGCTTTGTGCTCATTGTCATCAACCTTCGATGGTTTGCCATTTCCTGACCAAATGCCCTTGTTTTAACCATTTGTGTTCTAGTGTATGTTTGCAGGCTGTTTGACCGTGTTTTACTTTTTAACTGTTGCAGAAATATGATGAAGCACCTGTAATTTTTAGTTTGGGACCTCCGCTGTCTCTGTGGCATATTTTGTGGATTGGGCTTAATGTGTAATAGCTTTTAAGCTTTTCCGTATTAGTGTTTTAAGGTTGTACGTGGGCACTGGTGACCTTGGATGATTTTGTGGGGTGGATCTTGATCATAGACTCATCATCTGTAGAATTGCAAAGGGAAACTTAATACATACAACAGAAACATTCTAAGGAACTGGAGGAGTGTAGACAGGAACACACAGCACTTAAAATTATCTACTATTCTAAACAGAGGTTGTGAGGCAGAGGAAAAGGAGTGGAAGATAAATTAGTTGTTTTAGAAGACAAAAAAAATTTCCTCGATGCTAGACATACAAAGAGATGCATCATGTCACAAAAGTGTATTGTTGAATATTATTCTTGAAGTATGTAGTCAAAGACACACACACATGATGTACAGGTACACAAAAATATGAAGAGTGAAAAATGAACATACTTGCATATGTGTGTGATTTATAGAACTGGATGTTACTACAGTGGCAGTCACAAGTGTCTGAATTATAGTCTTGCCAAAATTCTTAAGAAATGTACCTGTGTCTAAAAAATTATATTATGTACTTTCTGGAAGTATGTAGACATAGTATTGACCTAATTGGGGAGAAGAGAAATTTGTGCCACAACCTGACTAGAGGAGAGGAAGCTGCATCAAACCAGTCTTTGGACTGAAGACCACAACAACAACACGGAGTCATTAGGCTGTATGTGGAGATATCATAAGAGCATTGTAAATTTGGTTATGTCACCTGAAATGTAGTATGTAAGACTGTGAGTAATAAATACAATATTTAGAAAAGACTATTAAATATTTAAGCCACAGTCTGGTCACAGCAGCCAGAGATAGTGGTGTGCTATTTCTTTAGCAGGAGAAGGCCTTTTGGTGAAAATCGTAAATGTTTAGTAGTCTTTCCTCTGTGCCTATCTGTGCCTCAGTGCCTCATCTCTATGGTGAGTAGCAATCTTATTGTTTTCATAATATTCTTATTCCATCCTAGCCCTCCTATTGATTGATTTAGTGAGCATAAGTACTAAAAATGAATAGTATTCATTTCTAAAGATCTGAGCCACTTTAAGAATTATGTATATATTGAAGATGTATGTAGTAATAACAGTGAAGTGTTTCATAAACTTATTATTCATAATGGTGAGTAGTAATGTATTTAAACTTAACATATGAGATGAGGCTATAAAATAGTGGGACTGACACTGTCACCAAGTACACATGCGCGGAATATGAACGATCGATAGCTGTGAAGTGTAAAGCTTTCTGAGTTGAATGTAGCATATCTGGTGTTGGTAGACAAATCAGTATGGCCGTGACCATAATATTTGTAGGAACTGTTATTTTGTTTTGCCAGAAAAATAAGTGTAATAATAGAACAACATATTGTCATGAAGTTTTTCATGTGAAACTTTGAATAACTTCTAATAAAACCTATCTTTTAGTAGAGGAAGTGTACAGCGAAGACTGTTTATCACATAAAAGTTTTTGAGTGCTTAAAGTATTTCCAAGATGGCTGAGATGATGATGAAGTTGTCCCACGCGTCAGATGCCCTTCAACATCAAAAACAGGTGAAAATATCGAAAAAAGTAGGTAATATTATTTGATCTGACCACCAGTTGAGTATTTGATCAATTGCTGTAGCTGTAGGAATTGACAAAGAATGTGTAAGGCAAATTTTATGTAACTGATTTAACATGAAAAAAGTGTGTGTAAAACAGGTGCCAAAAATTATCACGATAAAACAAAAAGTAACTTGTGAAGATGTTTGTACTATCACCTTTTATACCACTGAAAGTAGTCTTCATTTCTTGGAAAGTATGAAAATATGTCAAATCTAAGTTTTTCAGCAATCCATGCATTGTAAGCACCCGACTTCACTGTGAACAGAAAAAGCTCTAATGACCAGTCAAGATTCGAAGCTATGATGATGATGATGATGATGATGATGATGATTTTGATTTTATTTTTTTTATTTTCATGGAATTGGGTATCTTCACTGAGTTCCTGAATGTCAAACTATTAATCAACATTACTAGTTTGAGATTCTTGTTCAACTCCAAATAAAATAAGGAAAAATCATCTGAATTGCAGAAGAACAAGTCATGGGTTCTGCATCAAGATAACGCAGTGGCTCGTACCACATTGTCTGTTAAGAGGTTTCTGGCGAAATACAGCATCCCAGTGTTAGACGACCCACCTTATTTGCCTAACCTAGCACTTTGTGATTTTCATATATTCCCCAATGTCAGATCTGCATTAAAAGAATCAAGATTTCTGTCCATTTAAGCAGTGAAAGAAAAAGTGGCAAGAGTCATAAAGAAGCTTGCAGAGGTAGACTTCCAGCAGTTTCCATCAATGGAAAATTCACATGGAGTGTTGTAGGAATAGAGGAGGGGGTATATTGAGGATGACAGTAACTAAATAAGTGTGTTTTTGAAATAAAATATTTTGCAGCAGTAGTCTCATTATTTTATAGCCAAATCCCCCCTCCCCTCCCTTACATCATAATTAGCTAACTTTATGTTTATAGTTGTCTAGTTCATTTCCATTTCTAAATTTTCATACATACTTGTTTCTGTGTGTTCTCCCAGGAATCTGTTCAGAGTGCAAGGACACCTCGATCAGTGGCATCAGCAACTTCAGTACCAGCAGCTACATCTGCAGGAGCTGCAGCTGCTGCCTCAACACTGACGATTCTACCAGTATCTGCACCCTCAACTACATCCCTCGTGCCCTCAACTACTCCGTCAAGTTCATCACTATTGTTATCATCTATATCCTTATCATCCCTGTCATCAGCAGGAACAGTGTCAAGTAGTGCATCGTTCCCAAATTATAACCCACCTTTTCCCACTACATGTAGTGCATCGTTCCCAAATTATATCCCACCTTTACCCACTGCATGTAGTGCGTCGTTCCCGTATTATATCCCACCTTTTACCACTACATGTAGTGCTAACCCACCTACATGTAGTGCATCTTTCTCAGATTATGACCTACCTTTTCCCACTACTAGTGGATCGTTCCCAAGTTATAACCCACCTTTACCCGCTACATGTAGTGCATCTTTCCGAGATTATATCCCACCTTTTCCCACTACATGTAGTGCATCTTTCCCAGATTATAACCCATCTTTTCCCACTACATGTAGTGCATCTTTCCCTGTGTCAGTAGCCTTTGTGTACCCCTCCCCAGGAACTCTGTCTTTCGTGACAGCAGCTCCTTCAGCAATTTCCCTTGGTGCACACACTGTTTACAGTTCGACTAATTTACCCTTATCACCATCCACATCGAGGATCTCAATTGGTAATGCATCATTGTCATCTAGTTCATCTACTTCTCTTGATTCAGTTCCTGTTACTGTAATTTTTCAAAGACACTCAACAACATCAACAACACGCTCCACTGCACAAGGTGTGTGTGCCACAAGTACAGTGCAGAGTGCACCAACAGCTGTATCGACCACAGCAAGGATGCCGCCCACTACAACGCAACCTTCATCTGGCACCTTTGAGTCAGCCACTGCGGAAGACCAAGAAGGGGCTGCATTCAGAAATGTGCACCCAGATGTTGCCGCAAGAGCATGGCCTGTTCCAACAACTTATTTAAGAACTAGTACATCATATTCATTACAGTCCTCACCCAGGACCCAGCCAACATCAGGTGTGACATTGTCAACTATAACTGGCCCACTGTCTACAAGTCTCTTGCCCCCATCAAACTGGGCTGTCCCAGGTCCATCTACATGGACAGTTCCTGGTCCGTCCACTTGGGCAGCCCCAGGTTCATCACTTTGGCCTGTTCCGGGAACGTCTGCACCAACAGCTCCAGGACAGTCAACATGGACAGTTCCTGGTCCATCTGTGCCTGGTGCTTCTGGCACCTTCATTTCTAGGGCCCCCAGCTCATTGTCATCCAGAGCTCCTGGCTCTGCAATTTCCAGAGCTCCTGGCCCATCTTCTTCTGGTGCCCCAGGCACTTCAGTTCCTAGCTCTGTCGGACTGTCTGCCTCCGGCGCTCCTGGACCATCAACCTCTGGTGCCGCTGGGCCCTCTACTTCTGTCTCTCCCAGACTATCAGCTTCTGGTACATCTGGTACTCCGGCCACTGGTCTACCTGGTCCTTCTACATCTGTAGCTCCTGGGCCATCCACATCTGCTGGAGCTCCTGGACCTTCCTTGTCTGCAGCACCTGATGCCTCTGGTGGTGCTGACCAAGGTCCTTCTACATCAGAACAACAGCAGCCTTCAATTGTTATAGAATCTGGCCCACCAACATGGATGCACCCTTCCTCATCCTCAGTGGAACTAGTAGAACCTTTCGAAACAGAATCATCAGTGACAGGTGTCACAACAGGAACAGAGGAAAGTGAGAAAATAGAGTGTGTGCTGAGTGAAGCTAGCTTTCAGGAAGACCTCTGTAGTGTGTTCGTTAGTTCAATTTTCTCTCAGGTCTCTAGGGATTTCCTCACACGCTTTGTAAGGACATTCCTTTTAGAGACAAATGCCACTGCTGTTCGCTGGCAGACTCATGCACTGCTTCTGGGTATATTCAAGTAAGTAATTGTTACAAAAGTTTAGTATACCAACAATTGTTTGTTAAAATTTATTTTAGATACTTGATCAATTTTTCTAGTTGCTGGTTATTGTTGACAGAATGGAATTGTTATTGCTATACTGCTTGGGTAGATGTTTGTGATTTTCTGACAAATATTTTCTCTGTTATTTGTGCCTCTACTACACCAAATTAGTATTACAACTCGAGTTGCTAGAACTTTAGCACTCCTTGTATTTAGCATATGAGGCAGACAAGTTACTGAAATCCATTTTCACTCTTTGTATTGTAAAAATGATACTTCTCCTGTTGCATCCTCTGTATATTTTCTAAGTGGTTTGCCGCATTTCAGTATGTAAATGCCACACAGGTATCTTGTTTCTTCATAAATACAAGCTACAGTCTGTCAAGTAAGAGCATGATCGACATTACACAAAGATGGTAAAAGATATCGCCTTAGTTCTTTCACAACCTGACAGGGGGAACCTTTGTCCTTCTTGCAATGTCCATAAAGCATTAGCTTACTTTGAATTCTTGACTGAGATACACAGGAAGAGATGTGAGTGCAGCTTATGTGTCACATTTATCAACGATGTTTGATGCTGGCTGCCAAATGTTAATTCATTGTCAAAAACGAAGATTGGATACTGCAGGAGGACAATGATCTGAAGCCCTGTAGCAGGCTTTGCAGCGACTGGAAAAAGGAGAAAAGTGTGCAAGTTCTGGATTGGCTCTCACAGTCGCCTGATGCCAACCCTATTGAAAATTTCTGGTCTTGCATAAAAAATAAGTTGTAATTAAAAGTTTGGTCTTCACTTTGAAACAGCTGTCAATCCAAATTCGATGCATTTGGAGATCTATTCCATATGAATATGCGGGGAAACTTTGCTTCGAGCAAGCGTCGGAGATGCCAAGCAATTATTGACGCTGTGGGTGACTGGGTGTATTATTAGTTGCAATTGTTTGTTTTTCTTTCATTCATATATGATGTATGTATATCTTTTAGTTTGTTGCTGCCAGATACATTTTTCTGGTGATTAACCTGACGTTTTTCTTTCATTCATATATGATGTATGTATATCTTTTAGTTTGTTGTTGCCAGATACATTTTTCTGGTGATTAACCTGACATGGTGCAGTAATTTCATGCGGGCTATCTAGTCACAGTAACCAGACCACGATCTTAGTTAACAGACTGTACATGCAGATATTTGAAATACAAATGGTGCAGTAGTTTCATGCTGGCTATCTAGTCACAAAATAGGATTGAAAAGTTTTTAGGAAGTACACCAAGGAATGGAATGATTTTTGAAGAAACATATTTAATGCTTTGTGCATTTGTGAATTTCTTTTGAACTAAACTTTGTTTTATCACAATTAGTTCTTTATTTCAATGCTTTCAGAAATGGAATATACAGTGCTCTTTTTCAAAAAACAGAAAAAGAAGGGGGTACTCTTGCACGAGATATAATGCGGTGACAATTGCTGAACTTTCCAGTAAAACTGATAACTTGTTTAACTATAAAACTACACTGTAATTAACATTACCTAGCATTATAACAGTTTCCAGATTGACATTAGTTCTGGCTGGTGAACCCTCTATTTTACTCATGGTATCAGTAGGTTTCATAAACTTAGAGTGTACGTAACGCATAGGTTGAAACGACTGCTGTTGAGGGCCAACCAATTTAACGAGCGTGAGATTGCTGACAGTAAAAAGATGGAAAGGTGAGATAATGAGATTCATTTGCGAAAAAACACATTCACTAGTAGATATGGGAACACATTGCCCTGCATGATATGGGAACACATTGCCCTGCATGGAGGAGAGGAAGGAGGGATTCTGGTATTCTCTTCTCAATCAAATACTCCCGAAATCCTCTAAGCATTCCTCTCTCTGGAAGACCAAAATGACAACAACATAAGGTTTTTATACTTCGTTTTATCATATGATATTCCGCGATTTTTAGGCCACGTCGATTAGTCCAATACTTCTGCACATTCAGAGATAGCAACATCGTCTGTCTGCAGATGATGATTCTCCATCTGCTGTTTTAAACAACCATAAAATCTGCTTGGCTCAAGATGTCCTGTGTTGTGCAGGGTTGTTCTAGTTGAGGACAAATTAGCAGGTGGGTCTGGTCTTGTGTTGTTCCACACTCGCAGGATGTATCGCCATTTTTGCATGTTGGTCTTGCATAGAGGAACGCCCACCCTAAGATGATTGAGCGATCTCCAAATAGGGTAGGGCAAGTCACTTTCACCTGGTGATGCAGTTAGACTCTGGTGTTCCCTCAGAACATAACTATGACATATCAATTCTTTTGTGCAACTTTAAAAGCAGTGTGAAATATATTTGCTGTCACCTCCTGTTCGTTTTGAAATGCCTTAGTGCAGGCATTTTCCAAAGTCTTCTATTTAGCACAAAGTAGTATTTGCACAGCAGCTTGATGAATGGAAGTTTGTTTTTAATATTCCCCCTCCCCGCGAAGAAATCATCTCATCTTTTCTTCAATCACTTGGAGATGCCACAGGTATGGTAGCCAACAGTTGTGCAGCGTTTATGCCTTGTTTATTTCTTTCTTTGTCCAAATTTCTTACTACTTTGCAAATTTTGCAATGAAGTTTTTTGTTTGAAACGATCAACCAGTCATTTGTCTCCCAAAATGCAATTTCTTGAGCCAAGGTCCAACATTCTAGATGATCACTTGACTTTCTGTTGTGCGTAAGTTCATTGACTGTATTTTTACCCATGGGTCCAGTATTCAGGTTTACATCTTTTGTCATCCACTGACAATGTCGAAATTCCAGACTTTTCCTTCATACAAGAATTATTGGCAAGTTTTACCTTTTTAGATGCAGGAGAACAAATAAAATAGTTCGTTATTTTGCTGCTCATCTTATCTGAAACTCTTAGGCTAACTTGCAATGAAAGGCAGGACACACTGTACAGTCATGCATATAACCTATGAGAAAGGAACGGTAAGTGATTAATAAAGTATGTAATGTCCCACATGTCGGCTCACTCACAGAACAGTAAAGTTGACTCACTGACAGGGTGCTAGAGATTCAGTTACTGAGATTGGTTGCCTGCTGAAGCTCTCCAGCATTGTGAAGAACTTACTTTGCGGACAGAAAAGTTTAGGGGTAATCGTCTGCAATCATTCCCCCAGAAAAAATGCTCTGGATGTATGTCAAATTAGAATACATTAAAATATGAAATATTGGACAATTTGCTGAATACAAGTAAAATTGCAACAGTACTGTTAAACAAATTGGACTGACCGGGCACCTTAGAGAACCAAGCCAAAATATTAGGTTTTGTATACAAATGATCTCACTAAAGTTTTGTTTACATTAAGTTGTGGGCTGGCCAGTGAGGATAAAATCCCATTTGTTCATTATTTCAGTTTTAGTTGTAGACAAAGTTGTTATGAGGTAGCTGGTCATAAAAGGGAATAAAGGTTTCAGGAATTACTGCAACCAATCTCTGTTTTTTCTTCAGTTTTCATTTATTCATGACTGGTTTTGAATCGCCTGGCGATTCATCACCAGATGATACAGTTTAGTTTGGAGTATTGTTGGGGTCATGCTCCTGTGGCAAATACAGAGACGAAAAAGTGAGCACAGTATGTGGGAAGAATATTCAGATTGTAAGATTAATTTGATGGTATTACTCACTGTTTTTATTCTTGTTGCAAGCACTGCTCTGGAAAACATAATGTATGCTTTCCAGTATCATTAAATATCAAGTGAAACAGACACTTTTCCACTGTTGGAGACTCCCACATACTTTACAACATATAAACAAACCAAAGAGTGTGGCTGTTGTCTCCAAAGAGTTTTGTTGAGGCAGAGATTTTCTTTGTTCATTTTTCCTTTTGTGTGGCATTTGTAATAAAATATATATTTATTACATGACTTTCTTTAAAAAAAATAGTATTATGTTTCGACATTGCAAATTTTTTTATGCTATTTACAAAATCTACAACAAAGTGTTTAGGACAATATTTCTGGTAGAGAAGTTCTGTTTGGCATGTTTCTCATTGCTCAATAAAGAGGATAGTATACATATGGGGAGGGGAGGAGGGAGAGAGGGGGGGGGGGGGAGAGACAGAGAGAGAGAGAGAGAGAGAGAGAGAGAGAGAGAGAGAGTAAAAAAGAGGCAAAGGGGATGGTGTTTAGGTGAGCATGACCCCCACAATACTTCAAACTAAATTGTATCATCTGATGATGAATCGCCAGGTAATTTGAAACAAGTCATGAATAAATAAAAACTGAAGAAAAAACGGTGATTGGATGCAGTAATTCCTGAAACCTTTAACAAGAGTGTCACAGTGTTCCAGATCCAGAATGGATAAAAGTTTTATAAGAGGGAATGTTTCCCTTCAGTTTTAAAGATTTGAAAACATTGTTGGGACACTTCCTTCTAATTTTAAAGCTGTAAAAATAGTGTTGGAAAGGTTCCTTCTAATTGTTTCTTTCTTGGGACTTATAAGTTGAGTGCTATTACTTTTTACTTGCTCCTCATCGATGATCATATTTATGTATTTGAGAGATATTTGGCTTTTAAACAGAAGTGTCGTACACAGTCTTTACACTCACATCAGTTGAGAGAAATTTTGAGGTTAGATGATTTCTTCAAGAATAAGAAGAAGAAGATAGGTAGTGTATGGAAATTAATAATAGTGGAACATATCACTGACTAGCAAGATTAGGCTTCCTGGATTCCTAGTAGCATACTCCACCCTATCCTGCCCATCCACCCATGCCTGCACATTCTGCTGTCTTTCTTTTTTTCTTTTATTCTAAGTGGGGAAATTGGAAGCCAAATTCCATTTTTCATTTAGGAATCTTCCACCAATAGTGTAAAGACTTTAACATTGTTTGTTTAATCTGCCAATTCTACTATGACTACATGCATATTTTATTGTCATATATATTATAGATGTAAAAGACCAAGATGATTATCTTTCCCCACATTCTTTCCTTTAAATTGTCATTCAGCAGTCCAAAATAACATTTTTATTGGTTTAGTTCAAGTAAAGAGTTGTTTAGATACCTGAATCATCCCAAAAAGGAAAGTAAAGTAATGTGATTTCAGAAGCTTGACATGACTTGGAAATGATTGCATGGTACATACTATTTGTTCACATTATCTTTATCTATTGTTTCCTTACATCTGTATCAAGAAAAATCTGTAGTCTTCAGGGAGGGCCTGTGTATGTTTTGTATTCTGCTAAACTTTGTAAACAAATGATGTAGTGGTATTAGCCTTATTGCCATTATCGTTCAGTGTTCGTTCATGGTTCAAAATATATCATAATGCTGTATTAAATCACATCTACAATGACATTTTGTATTATGTGTGACATTACGTGTTTTGTTTTTACAGGCACTCCCAAGAAGCAGAGTGTGATATATTATTGGAGATTATGTGGAGCTTATGGCCTCAGTTATCAGCTTTTGGTCGGAAAGCTGCCCAGTATGTGGACTTGTTGGGCTATTTCACATTAAACACAGAAAATCTTCCTAGGGATGTAAGTTGTATAATTGTTTCAAATATGTCTTAAAATAATCAAAAAGCAGTGAAAGCTTTATGTAATGATCTGTCCCATTCAGTGGCATTCTAGTTGTGAGAAAATCAGATATCTTTGAAAGAAACACACACACACACACACACACACACACACACACACAAAAAAGAAGCCTTTATCTTAATGGGTAACAGATATGTTCAGAATTATGACAGGTGTAAAATCAATATGTAGATGGTGTGCAGTTACATCGACCTTTACATTCTACAGCTTATTGTAGAGCATCATTAGATTTAGCAACAGTGGTGGAATTTTCAGAATATTTCAGTACCAGCACAATTCTTCACAGGTGATACTAATTAAAATAAAATTCAGTTACAAGAACATTTAATATAATTATTATCTCATCCTACTGTCATTGTTATAGTAACCCAGGTTCACCTTAATGCAGTTGTTACAGGAACTTGTATTCAGGATGATGGCAGATAAAATTGTGCTTTGACCAGCCAGGTTTGTGTTTCCTGTGGTTTCCCTAAATTGCTTAAGGCAAATGCCGGGACAAATCCTTCCTTCTTGTTTCCAATATATAAACTATTTTATTGTTTTTTCTAAACCCATTGAATACAGATACAAAATTTCCATCTTTTTATGCAAATACTGATGTTTAAATGATCACTGGTATTATACTGCACTGGTGTCGGTGATTGTCCATGGATTTTAAAAATTCACACAAAAATGTTGTTGTGCTAAGTCTTCATTACATCAGGTTACACTGCCATAAAAGAAGCTCCCAGAAGGTGGGTGAAACAAAATGAAACTTCATAGAATGAGAAGGTGTGTGATATTACCTCATTGGTTACAAAATCTACTCATATTTACAGTGGAGTTGACAGTATGAGCCCACTTACCAGTATGGTGTTGCACCCTGTCTGGCCTGGCTACATGCAATGATTCAGTTGGGAAGGGAATCCGGGACCTGTTGTGTACTCTCCTGAGGCAAGTTGTCCCACAGCTGTTGTACCTGGTTCTTGATATTATCGATATTGGCACCGGGGCGGAGAACATTTGAACTGGTCCTATATTTTCTGTTGGGAACGTCTCTGAGGATCTTCCTAGCCACAGAAGTATCTCAACATCACATTGACAGTTCATAGAGAGACTTGCCAAATGTGGTAAGAATTGTCCTGTTGAGAAAATGGTACGATAATATTGTCACACAAGAGGTAACAGGTGAGGAGGTAGGTCGTCTGTGATACAATTTTGTCAGAGTTCCCTTGGTCACTACCGTCTATGATGTGAAGTCGTACCCAAAGGCTCCCCACTCCCTGATGCCAGGAGTAACACAGCTGTGCCTCTTCAAAACATTGGGAGAATGGAGCATCTCATCAGGTTGCTCCCGTACTCGCCGATGACGGGCATCACGGGTAGTGCAGAACTATGATTAATTGCTGAACACTATGTGATACCATTCATCTGCTGTCCATACTTGTTGGTCACAACACCACTGTGAACATTGCCATTTGTGTTGTGACGTTAACTGTGGTCAACACGAGATGTTTTTTCCCAGTCCAGCTGCTGCTATTTCTGATACATGGTGAGGATGACACAAATTGTGCAGTGGGTCCATTACTAGTGCTCAGATGGCAAGCACAGTTGTGAAGGGGATGTGTGTGTGTGTGTGTGTGTGTGTGTGTGTGTGTGTGTGTGTGTGTGTGTGTGTGTGTGTGTGTGTGGAGGGGGGGGGGGGGGGAGCACAATAAGGTGAGGCTCCCTTCTGGTTGTCAGATATGATAGACTGGTATCTTGACATTAAGTTTGTGTACCCATATGCTCCCATGCAATTCAACATTGGGCCACTGTCACATCCGAATGCCCCACAAATCTGGATATTGCATGATTTGACCAGTGGCAAAATGGAGACCCATAATAAGGCCCCTTTCAAATGTGTCAGGTGCTGATAATACTGTCTTTCACAAGTACGCAGGATTCTTGATCACTCAACATCTGACTCTGTTCACGCTCTTTATGGATTCTACCAGGCTTGGTAACACCACTAAGCACAAATAATACTAATGCATTGTGTGGCTGCTCTACCTGTCACAGAAAATTGCAACTCTATAATCATTTACATACCTGCCAATTGTCTTCTGGGTGAATTTTCAGGCAAATTGTTTAACCTCTAGAGCACTGTTGTTTATTTTGCCAGATATATTGTTTTTAGTGCCACTTTGTTATGATGTCAGGTTATTTAACTTTGTAACTCATGTGAAAGGGAGGGAAATCGGTACATTTGCTTCTAACAACATATGGAGTCCATATAATCTGTCTCAGTGGAGAGAGAAACCCTTTATGTTTTTGTTTGTACTTCTGTATGTTCAATACTTTCTGTTGCAGGACTTTACAACATAAATGTTGTAAATAAGATCTTGTAAATTCTTGGTGAACCATGATCATTTTTGGCCGTGTCCACAGCTGTCGGAGTATGTAGAAGAGGCTGTAAATTTACTGCAAGCCCAGAACAGAGTTTTATCTTGTCATCCTAATTCCAATCTGTACAGCCAAGTGGCACAATTTGTGGAACTTGATGGTTTTTATTTGGAAAGTGAGCCATGCCTAGTGTGTAATAACCCAGAGGTACCATATACCTCAATTAAACTTTCTACTATAAAGGTAAGTACAGTAAATATCATTGTGTGTGCTATGCTACAATTGTGCTATGCTGTAATTTTTTAGTTTGTATTTAAAAAAAACCTGTTGTTACAGATTGATTCAAAGTTTACAACTCATACTCAGATTGTGAAACTCATTGGAAGTCATACGATTAGCAGAATCACACTTCGTATAAGTGAATTGAAAAGGACAAAAATGGTGCGAACAATCAATATTTACTACAACAATCGAACAGTGCAAGCTGTTGTTGAATTGAAAAATAAACCAGGTGAGTCTGAAATTTGCAGGTGTACCAGAATACTAATTAAGGTATAAGGAGCCCAGTGAAACCCCACTTCTACACTTTTCAAGGGTCTTTTTAAAATATGGTGTAAAATGCAGGAAAATGTAAAATGTGGAAGCCGTAAATGTTATTTTCCATTTTCCATTTTTGTAGTTTGTGTGATATAGTTCCATAATAGGCATCAAAATACTTGTCAAGGGCTCCTTTATTATCCAATAAAGATTATCTGAATTTTGTACTAAATTTAGTCACTGACATAACTGGGACTGGTAACTGTCTGGGAAGCAGAAATGTTTTACTTAATTCGATTCATCATAATCAATGTTTTTGAAAAGCATGCAGTTGTGTCATTCATTATTTAAGTAATCAAATACTGCATTACTTACGTATTTTTTCGTGTTTAGCACAACACTTTTTGAGAATTTATTCTCTTTGTCAAGTGTGAATATTTACATAAGTATTTTGTATGATGATTGCACTTATGCTGTTCTATGTCTCTTGCACTGCAGTCATCTCTTTGAGGTTATAAGATACTGTGCCTCCTCCATTATGCAGAAAACCACACACATGCAGACTATCACTCATACTGTTTGTGTGTGAAACAACAAAAAATACTTACGTAAATATTTTCGCTTGGCAATAAGAATAAATTCTCGAAACATATTTTGCTAAGCATGGAAAAATACGTAACTGTTGTAGTGTTTTGTTGTTTAAACCAGAAATGTTTAAGCAAAGCAAAGACATCAAGAAATGCTACAAGTGGCCAAACAATAAAGTATATGAAATATGCATTCGAGGTATCATGATGATCATAACATTCATGAAGTTGCACGTGCACAGTAGAGACAGTTTGAAAACAGTCGGGGTCGGTCATCATTCAAATGGACCTAATTACTCACATCACCTACCGCACCAAGTAGAGCTTGACAGCAGCAAGAGATAAAATATGAATTATTTAGACTTTCACTGATCCAGAGTTGCTGACTGTAGCATCCTGGTGTTAAGAAACTTAATCACGTAACATTCGCAAACACTACTTGAAGGGCAACACTATAACAGTATCATTTTATGAAAATTATAAATATGTTAACACAAAATTCAGTGCGAATTAACATTGTCCACATCGGAAATTTGTTGGGGTTGATAAAAAAAAAGTCATAGATGTCTGGAAAACGTTAATTCTCGGAATGTAAAAGTGGGGCTATACTGTAGTTGAAAGTGTATAAACTGAAATTTTTGATATGCTGGATTGCGTATCACCTGCTAATTTATTTGGTGTTTCTTGTAGCTATGTGGAATAAAGCTAAGAAAGTGACGTTGACATCTGGACAGACAGAATCCAAAATTGACTTCCCATTGCCAATTGTTGCATGCAACCTTATGATCGAGTATGCAGATTTTTATGAAAATATCCAGGCCTCCACAGAAACACTCCAATGTCCAAGGTGTTCAGCATCTGTACCTGCTAATCCTGGTGTTTGCACAAACTGTGGTGAAAATGTTTTTCAGTGCCACAAATGCAGGTAAGATCCTAAATCTGTTTGTTGCTCTCCTGTATCTGTTTGTTGCTCTACTATGTTAGCCAAACCAGTGTGTCTATGTGGATGTGCTAAACATTACACTGAGAATACATATAACTTTTAGGTGAGAAGTTTCATTAATTTTCTGTTAGTTTCAATTCTTGAGAAACAGAGGTAGTATTATCTTGGTGGAATTGCATTTAGATTCAGGACTGACAAATCTGAACTTTCATGAACCATTTGATCATGTGAGGCTGATGTCACTGCTGTTTGTATTGTGGTTTTATTGCACCTAGATGTAAAATAGTATGTAGCTCTCTGCATAACAATTAAATGAGTATTATCAGAGTTCAGTGTAATTTTTTGTCGATTGCTGAAGAAATGCTAACCCTCTTTTTGTCCTGGTTCATTACTAACAATAAACCTTTTCAGTAAGTACACTGTCTGACAAAAAAAGTGAAGCACCTAGAAGTCAGGGTTAGATGTCAATGTAACTTCATTCACTTAAAACACCATCAGCTGGTATATAAATGTTTAAAGTTGTATTCTCTGTGACAGAACAACCACCAGAGTGCATTTGTGTTTGTATGTATTGTGGTTACCAGGCCCAGCAGAGTACTGTTATATAAGGGCTTGAACAGCATCAGATGTGGAGTTATCACTGTGAAGGACACAGAGATGCCATGTACTCACGTTAACACACTGTTATTGGCAACTAACGGGGGGAGGGGACTCATTGTGGGTCTCCATTTCACTGGCCGGTTAAAGTGTGCAGTATCCAGAATAATGGGGCATATGGATATGACAGTGGCCGAATATTAGACTGTGTGGAACGTGAGGGCAGACATGCTCGTCGTCCAGCTTCCTATTGACGGCATCTGATCATCACAAGGAAGGATCTCTATATCCTGCACCAGGCACATTGTAACCCCGTCACATCTCCACTTGCCATCTGATAAGAAGTGATGGACTCACCGCAACATAGTATGACATCCAGCACCATTGTTTGGAGACTAGCAGCAACCAGAATGGGGCATTACTGTCCTTGCCATCAACACCACTCTGTATTTGGAGGTGTGCTGTGACCAGAAAGCATGGACTGCTGATGAATTGCACCACATTGTGAACAGTGATGAACTGCAGTTCTGCACTGCACCAGATGACTATTGTCAACAAGTGTGGTGGTGACCTGGGCAGAGGTATCATTCTTCCTGTGTGTTGGAGAGGCACAACAGTATTACTCTTGACATGATGGTGTGGGGATCCATTGGGAATCTGTTCAGCTCACAGCTGGTAGCGAAGAGGGAATCTGACTGTACAGTGGTACATCAGAGACACCGTGCGCCCTTATGTGTTGCCTCTTCATGCGGCAGTATTGTGGTGCCATTTTTCAGCAGGACAATGCTTGTCCACATGACTCTGAATTGTCTGCATGGTGGTGAGGTACTCCCGTGATTAGGAAGATCTCAAATGACAACTCAATCCCAGTGCCAGTTTCCAGTATATCAAGGACCAGTTACAACAGTTGTGGGCCAGAGAAGGTACAATGGTTTTCTGACACCCTTTCCAACTGAATTGGTGCATGCGTTCAACCTGTGGAATGCAACTTCAAACTTTTAAGTGGGCTCATGCTGCAAGCTTCTTTCTAAATTTGCCTCTTATTTTGTAACCAATGAAACAACAGCACATACTATCTGAATTTGTGAAGTCTCATTTCGATTCCTTTTCCCATTCTGGGTAAAATTTTTTTTTGTCAGGCAGTGTATGTGTTTGGGGATGTCAATGTAGAATTGATAGACTTGAATTCTACTTCACTATGTGACAGTAGAAGATTGACTGTTATTTAATGTAATTTGAATAGAATTTCTCTCTATTTGTTATGATACAGATCCTGCTGAACAAGGGGTTTATCATCAGAGGCACAGTGTGGCTTTCCTGGCTATATCTTAAGATTTAGTGAGTTTTATGTCCCATTGTTTCAGAATTCATTGCTTTCCATGCTATACTAATAGGAGGTCACTTTTAATAACTTTAGTGAAGTCTTGACCACACTTTTATTTTTCATCATCCTCACACATTTTGACTTTCCGTCATTTTCAAAGGCTACAGAAATACAACATAAAACTGGTACCAGACGATATTAAAATATGATGTGTTTCACCATTGATAAGAGGCATATTACAATGACTAGAATTTGACTTCCTAGCTTACCATTTCTATGTTAGTCATACAAAAACATTAGATACATTGTATCACGTCAACATTCTCGAGCACGAGACAAGTGTAACCTGCTACCAAGTGAAAAAACCACCAGGCGGCGCTGGGTGTGTGGTACATGCTGCAATTTTTTTTTGTGAACAATCAATTTTCTTCATTCCAACGTATAAAAAATTTCATCAGTTATTATGGGAGTTAGTTACAATGTTTTACTAAAGATCTTACTTTACAGAACGATGTGTTACAGGTTCTCAACCTCCCCCCCCCCCCCCCCCAATACAGTGGAAGAGCACGTTTATTGGCGCTGGGCCAACAGTCAGTTAACAAACAATTATTTTATTTACAACTTACAGCACATAAATTAATACCATAAGTAAAATTTTGTGAAGATTTAATAAAAGTTAAAATTATATAGATTACTAGAGGGTTGCAAGGGAATTGCTTAAAGTTGGCCCACTTAAAATACCGTCCATAGACTTTCTGTAGTTGTATTACAATAAAATTGTTTTCTGTAATTAACAAACACTGTAGATCTCCATGTCGCAACTAAGGGAAGGGGAGGGGTCAAGGGATTAACAATCAGAAGATACAATCAGGGCTGCCAAATGCTCCCCATTCACAAGTGTCTGCTTAGCGCTGTTGTATTCTTAGTATGTAGCTGGGATATGGACCATGTCTCAACAGGTAGTATATAACTCCCTTGGTGGGAAGGAAGTATGTCATTCTTAACGTTCTTTTATGTTAGGAAGAAACTGGTAGATTCTCCTCCCTTTCTTACTAGGAACGTTCTGTATCAATTTGTTACTGTCCAGCCCTGGTAGCTGCATGGTCATCGTGACGGAATGTCATACCTAACAGCCCGGGTTCGATTCCCGGCTGGGTCGGGGATTTTATCCGCTCAGGGACTGGGTGTTGTGTTGTCCTTATCATCATCATCATCATCATCATCATCATTTCATCCCCATCAACACGCAAGTTGCCGAAGTGGCATCAACTCGAAAGACTTGCACCAGGCGAACAGTCTACCCAACGGGAGGCCGTAGCCACACGGCATTTCCAATTGGTTATTGTAATGGCAAATTCAGAGAGATGTTAAAATTCAGCAGGCTATGTTGTTTCTGGATCATTTCAGTTGTTCACCATTATTTTCTTGCAATATGCGTATAATAATTGTTTTGCATAAATTCCTCACTGTTATAGCACAAGATATTAACAAATTTGTCAATAGCTACACAAATAATTAATAGATCACTTCTCATAGGCTAATGTTTGAAGGAATACAGATGTTCCAGAATGAAGTTTTCAGAATGTGTCCTGATACAAAACTTCCTGGCAGATTGAAACAGTGTGCCAGACAGACTCAAACTTGAGACTTTTGCCTTTTGCTGACAATGGTCCTGGGTTCAAATCTCAGTCCAGCACACTGTTTTAATCTGCCAGGAAGTCTGATGTGTACCATGTGTGAGAGGGATGTAGACCATCCAGCACACTGTTTTAATCTGCCAGGAAGTCTGATGTGTACCATGTGTGAGAGGGATGTAGACCATCCATATTATACACTCCTGGAATTTGAAATAAGAACACCGTGAATTCATTGTCCCAGGAAGGGGAAACTTTATTGACACATTCCTGGGGTCAGATACATCACATGATCACACTGACAGAACCACAGGCACATAGACACAGGCAACAGAGCATGCACAATGTCGGCACTAGTACAGTGTATATCCACCTTTCGCAGCAATGCAGGCTGCTATTCTCCCATGGAGACGATCGTAGAGATGCTGGATGTAGTCCTGTGGAACGGCTTGCCATGCCATTTCCACCTGGCGCCTCAGTTGGACCAGCGTTCGTGCTGGACGTGCAGACCGCGTGAGACGACGCTTCATCCAGTCCCAAACATGCTCAATGGGGGACAGATCCGGAGATCTTGCTGGCCAGGGTAGTTGACTTACACCTTCTAGAGCACGTTGGGTGGCACGGGATACATGCGGACGTGCATTGTCCTGTTGGAACAGCAAGTTCCCTTGCCGGTCTAGGAATGGTAGAACGATGGGTTCGATGACGGTTTGGATGTACCGTGCACTATTCAGTGTCCCCTCGACGATCACCAGTGGTGTACGGCCAGTGTAGGAGATCGCTCCCCACACCATGATGCCGGGTGTTGGCCCTGTGTGCCTCGGTCGTATGCAGTCCTGATTGTGGCGCTCACCTGCACGGCGCCAAACACGCATACGACCATCATTGGCACCAAGGCAGAAGCGACTCTCATCGCTGAAGACGACACGTCTCCATTCGTCCCTCCATTCACGCCTGTCGCGACACCACTGGAGGCGGGCTGCACGATGTTGGGGCGTGAGCGGAAGACGGCCTAACGGTGTGCGGGACCGTAGCCCAGCTTCATGGAGACGATTGCGAATGGTCCTCGCCAATACCCCAGGAGCAACAGTGTCCCTAATTTGCTGGGAAGTGGCGGTGCGGTCCCCTACGGCACTGCGTAGGATCCTACGGTCTTGGCGTGCATCCGTGCGTCGCTGCGGTCCGGTCCCAGGTCAACGGGCACATGCACCTTCTGCCGACCACTGGCGACAACATCGATGTACTGTGGAGACCTCACGCCCCATGTGTTGAGCAATTAGGCGGTACGTCCACCCGGCCTCCCGCATGCCCACTATACGCCCTCGCTCAAAGTCCGTCAACTGCACATACGGTTCACGTCCACGCTGTCGCGGCATGCTACCAGTGTTAAAGACTGCGATGGAGCTCCGTATGCCACGGCAAACTGGCTGACACTGACGGCGG
This sequence comes from Schistocerca serialis cubense, assembly GCF_023864345.2. Lineage (NCBI taxonomy): Eukaryota > Metazoa > Arthropoda > Insecta > Orthoptera > Acrididae > Schistocerca > Schistocerca serialis. The sequence goes on from NC_064640.1 coordinate 423,052,582, forward strand.
CGGTGCACAAATGCTGCGCAGCTAGCGCCATTCGACGGCCAACACCGCGATTCCTGGTGTGTCCGCTGTGCCGTGCGTGTGATCATTGCTTGTACAGCCCTCTCGCAGTGTCCGGAGCAAGTATGGTGGGTCTGACACACTGGTGTCAATGTGTTCTTTTTTCCATTTCCAGGAGTGTAGTTTACTATAAAGTGTTTTTGTAGTGCAATTTGTCCTATTAAGTCACGTGATGAATGAGATATGCAAACTGTTTGTGATATCACTTAATTTCATTGGCATTAATTTTGATCTACAGAAATTACTTTTTCATTTGATTATTGTTGTATGAGATCTCTTTGATACTTTCCTGTATGATTTGTTCCTTACAGTGTGAGCTCTTCATCACAGGAGGAACACACGCAGATTGTTATGTAGAGTGTACTTAAAGTCTGGGGACACTTTCAATTATTTATTGCACAAGAACTAAACATTGTACAGATGCCATACATATTGCATTTTGAAGAGAAACTCTGAAAGTTTGTTTTTTTTCCCAAATATTCGATAAGCGAATCATGAGTGACTCTGCAGACATCAATATGGTAATCGAATTCTTGCCATACCCCTCCCAGTATGGCATCGTCGACTGTGGCAGCCGCTTCCCGTGTTCTCTCCAGGAGAGAGCGGGTGCTGCTTACTGCGCAGTTGAGTGCCCCACAAACCAAACATCATCATTGTCACAGCTTACATTATATGTGGTTTTTTTAACTATTATTTTTGTAATGGAACCCGCAGTAACACATTTTCTATTTCCACCACAAATAAAACAATTATTGTTCTAATGTATGTCCCATTGGTATTGTTTTTAGTATTATATCCAGAGGTTCTCAGTCGGCATTGGCGTTAAGCTGAAATGACATTAAGTAACTAGATGCCAAAATCATGTTTTCGACAGAGGAAGTTCTGCTCAATTTTATTTAAATGTAAATATGTTATCCAAAAACAAAGATGATGTGACTTACCAAACGAAAGTGCTGGCATGTCGATAGACACACACACAAACACACACAAACATACACACAAAATTTAAGCTTTCACAACGAACGGTTGCTTCATCAGGAAAGAGGGAAGGAGAGGGAAATACTAAAGGATGTGGGTTTTAAGGGAGAGGGTAAGGAGTCATTCCAATCCCGGGAGCGGAAAGACTTACCTTGGGGGGAAAAAAGGACAGGTATACACTCGCGCGCACACACACACACACATATCCATCCGCACATACACAGACACAAGCATGTTATCCCTCAGATTGAGTACTTGTAGATACTTGAATTCTCTAAATTGACACTTTTTACAGGGCAATTAACTATGATGAAAAGGACCCATTTTTATGTCATGCTTGTGGATTCTGCAAGTATGCAAAATTTGATTATTCCTTGACTGCAAGACCATGCTGTGCAGTGGACAAAATTGAAAATGATGAAGACCGTAAGAAGACAATTTCTGTTATAAACACACTCCTTGAAAAAGCTGACAGAATTTATAAAACTATCATGACAAATAAACCAGCGTTGGAGGTAATAATACATTTCTTTGGGTTTTAGGAATTTTGTAATGTAGAAGCTTGAAAGAATTGTTGTAAATGAAGTTTTCATTAAACCTTTATTTGCATCTGTCTTAATTTTAAGCTCCTGTTACTGAAAATCAGTGAGCACCGTTCGGACCGCACAGTTGAAGATGGAATACAAACTGGAAGTTCAGGAAGCACACAGGTTAATCGCGCTATCCAACTGTTAGCGCAACGATATTGTGGTGAATGTAAAAATTCATTTGAAGAACTAAGCAAAATTGTGCAGGTACTTCAGAAACTTTTTGTGTTTTATCTTGAATTTATATAGGCTCTATTTAAATATTTGAAACCAGGTGTAGTTACATTTATTCCGATATCATTGCTGTGAAATTGCAGCTACCCATGGAAAGAGAATTACATGTTACCTCTTTCTCTCTTTATGTAAATGATCATACTTTGCTCTGCATCAATATTAATTTGCTCTTCATCCGCTTAATTTGATCTTCATCCGCTTAATTTGATCTTCATCCGCTTAATTTTTTTCCTATAATTGCTTTTTTGTCAGCTTTGTTCTAGTACTGAATTGGCTCAATTGTTTCTCTTTCATCCAAAATTTTTTTCCAGAAAGTGCTTGCATGCCGAAGAGAGCTCTTAGCATATGACCAAAATGACCGAGTGTACAGTGAAACAGGTGAAGCTAATAGTGTAACCGATCAAGAGTATGAATTGCAACAGCCTTGTGAATCAGAGGCACTGCCGCCTTTGCAATTACAAGAGGAAGAACTTGAAGTAAACATTCGTGTTCTGCCACAGCCTCTAATCAGCAGTTGTTATGGTTGTGCATCATCAGCCACTGAACTCTGCCTCACATTGCTTCGTGCTCTTGCATCTAAGGAGGAGTCACGACTTCTGCTTATCTCTGAAGGCCTAATTGCAGAACTTCTTGAATATAATTTGCGTCGTGGAACTGGACAGGTATTTCATTCTCCTTCAGTGTATTCAGTTGTTTTAAGATGATATGTGTATTAAATGAACAAGTGGTGATTTATTTCCATTTGAATTCATGTTGATTGAATGGTATCCAAATGTGCTGTAGTAGAAGAGTACTAAAGTTTTCTAGAACAGTGACGGAGATAATAATTCATGCCTATAGTTGATATTAATACAAGTATAAAGATATAGTGTCAGAAAATAAGTATTGAAAATATGCTAATATTGATAGTAGTAAATCATTTCGAAGTGTCACTCATCCCAATACCATGGTTTAACTTTTATATCAATTGAAATATGATTGTACTCATTATTAATAATTGAAATAGTTATTGCATTGGATGAGGCCAAAATATGTTTCAGCAGAATTTTTACTGGATTTGAATTTAAATAACCAAGGTTTAGATTTTAATTACTATTTCTCTTTGCTGTAAAACTGCTACAAGAAAATATGAAAATCTAGTCAGCACAGCAGCTGTACACATATAAAGAAGTCACTTGTGACCTTCATACAGCAATATAACTTTGTAGCATTCTCTAATTTCGTCTCTGAAAATCCATGAACAAAATATGTCTGCAAAATGTGAAAGTTTGCATTTTCAGTATATTTTAATCTTTACCCGTAGGTACAAGAAGAGGTCAGACAATTACTGTGTTTATTAACTCGTGATAACCTACAAGCAACTGAGCATCTACGTCAGATGCTGATGGATCGTATCTCTCTAGCACTGAGAGGACACAGAGCGAGTGTAGAACTTACCTTTGCCGTTCGCCATGAAATGAATTTGTTGTCTACTCTGGTGCAAAAAGATGACTCATGTTGGGAGCAGAAGATAAGGTATTAACTTTTATTACTCCATGGTAAATTTGTCTTCAAGTTGTTTTTTATAGCTTTTAGCATATTTGTCACTGGTTTGATGATTGACGTTTTGGCAAAGTATTGTCCAGTAATTTCGTTTTTGTGTAACGTGAACGTCAAACAAAACAGTAGAAAATGGAGAATGCTGACTTTAAGTAACTAAAATGTCAAGGAAGTCATTTAAATGACATGAATTTATGTATTATTTATTAAAAATATCGTGAAAGCTTCCTTTGAAGCACAGGTGGCACAGCCTCAATAAATTGAAATACTTAAGAGCAACATTTAATAAATAACATTAAAATATGGTGAATAGTTTAGAAGTGGGTGATGTGTAACTAAGAATGGATTGTGTGTAACTAGCTACCTTCTCGTGTCCTGAAATTACCTGCACTGAAATAAATTTCCTGTTTCTACACTTACCCATCTGAGCTTCACCTTTTTTCTCTGTGTTCTGAGTCCTGACATCAAAACTCAAGTTATTGCATTTGACGTGACTCAAAGGTCTGATATTGACCACTAATAGCTGAACACTAAATTTCTCATTTATTAATGTTTCTGTCAGTTGCATATAATTTTAATGACATCTAGTTTTGAATATTTATGTTCATTTTCAAACCGCAGTAATGTTTGACTGTAACGTAATTCTAGTGAACAAATCTTTTTAATGATGCATAGGAGTTACGTTACAGTCAAACATTTCTGTTGCAGGTAATGGTTTGCAAGTGAACACAAGCATTCAAAACTAGTCACCATTAAAAATTATATGTAACAGTAATGGAAACATATATGAATAACAGAGTTACTGATATTCTATGCCAATGCAATTTTGGATACGCATACACATAAACACTAAATGGTCACGTGACCTACAAGATCAGCTGTGAGAGCATGAACAAAAAAGGAAAAAAATGCTGTAAAAAAGTCACCATAGAACCTGATGAACAATATGACACCAGTCATTAGAAGTAATTACATTAAATTCAATGTGGCTCGATTTCTCAGTAGGTTAGTTTTATACTTGAATCCTAATGTCCAAAATCAGTCCCCAGTTGGTCTTAGGTTTTTTATGTCACTAATCTCTCTTGCTACCTCTGTCACTGATTTGGTGATGAGAAAAAGTGTGAAGTAGCTCTATGGTAAAATACAAATGTTAAACTGTAAGTCCCCCTATAACTGGCTGGGTAATTTATTTCAGAGGTCTAAGGAAGGCAAGGACATATCACCCCCACATAGACCATATCTATTAAAGCATTGTGATATCCAAACCAGGTTTTGTTTTGAGGGCAGCTTTGCTTTAAATATGATTCACAGTAAATGGTAATATTTGATGCCTACAAAAATGGGGAAAAAGTACCAAAAAAATCTGGTTATCCAGTAAAAATGAGAAAAAGAGAGCAATATCAAGTACCATAAAATCATTTGAGTTGGAGGAAGTGAAAGATAAAACAGCAAAAAAAAAAAAAACATTCAAAATAAAACACCTTTAGAATATACGTATAATTCTCTCTCTCTCTCTCTCTCTCTCTCTCTCTCTCTCTCTCTCTCTCTCTCTGTGTGTGTGTGTGTGTGTGTGTGTGTGTGTGTGTGTGTGTGTGTAACTCCCTGGGCTGTTCAATAGATGGCTCTCACAGTAGAACTCGTGACCTTGAGTGGGACTTAGCCGCTGAGCGAGGCAGCCGGGCAACGCGGCCTCTAGTATTACTAGGGCCGCGTTGCACTAAAATAAAACGCTTATCAAGATTGCGCAACTTCCGGCGGCTGTTTATGAATGGGCCGCCTTATCAGTCCACATCCTCTGCGTGCGCCAGGACTGATGCTACATAAGGAGCACACTGTCCTGCCAGCGCATTCACTCTTGTGTGAGTGAATAGCCACTGAGGCACTGCTTCTTAAAATGGTTCGTAAACGTTGTTATCGTCGTCGCCGACGATTGCTTGTTTACAAAACACTTGTAAATGTGGACGGCACTCTTGGTGCTTCGACATCTTCCGCGAAGGGCAAAAAGAACGAAGTAAGGGGAGTAGGTAAAACTGCTCAATTTGTTCTTATAAATGGACCTACTTTGTTTTGTGGCGCGAGGTTAAATTTTTCTTTAATGAAAATTTCTTCTTCTTCCAGTTTGTAAAAATGAGAAAAAGAGAGCAATATCAAGTACCATAAAATCATTTGAGTTGGAGGAAGTGAAAGATAAAACAGCAAAAAAAAAAAAAAAAAAAACATTCAAAATAAAACACCTTTAGAATATACGTATAATTCTCTCTCTCTCTCTCTCTCTCTCTCTCTCTCTCTCTCTCTCTCTGTGTGTGTGTGTGTGTGTGTGTGTGTGTGTGTGTGTGTGTGTGTGTGTGTGTGTGAAATCAGTAGTTGGATATAGAAATTATGTGTCAAGCTTTATTTTACTTTATTGACATGTAAAAATAGTCTTAAAAAGCTACATAAGCTGCTATGGTTTTGTTTTAGGTGTGTGATGCAGCTGTTCATTATTGCGTGTGAAGATTCTCATTCACCTGTTGTCATGCAATCTATTATTCTGCCATGCCTCAAAATGCTTCAGAGTCTCATTAAACCTGACCAGCCGTTATCCAAAAAGAACAAGGTTGGTCAATAAAATACGAAAAGTTTATTATTTCTCTATGTGTAATGTTAAAATAAGCTAGGAATTTGTTAATTAAGGTTGAAATGTTAGATCTTTTTGGAAAGTGCTTCAACAAGGTAAACAACATTAGTGTGATTTTTCGTATACCCTACATAGGAGCCGGTAAATTGTGTGTTGTCCATAAAATTGACTGTCTTTAATGAAATTTTGCAGAAAATAGCATTTTCCCCTCTTCCTGAATAAAAACATGTCATAAATATGAGGACATCAGTGATGGCTGATAGCTATTTAATGTTGAAATTAGGTACTGATTTTATCATCAGCCATATAACCTAGTTTAAAGTAACAGTTCGCTTCATGCACCAAGAAATGCGACTTAGAGGTGCTTTGTGTGTACTCGATGCCAACCTAGGCTATTACACAATATTGTATGTATGCTGCAGCATTGTGGCAGTCAAGGCTGAAAGTTGTTTTTAATTACCGCTAATGTGTGCTTTTGTAACAAAATTCCATTATTGAACATGTAAATTTAGTACATTATTTAAATTTAAATTGAATACAATATTCCAGCATCCATCATATGGTAAAAGGAGGACAAACTGCAGAACTATCACCATATATACTCAACTTGTTGATGGATACCAACTTTGAAAATATTATTAAATATTTCGATAATTGTTTGGATATTGTTTTCAAAAGTCATTTGAAGAGTTTCTGCATTCAGAGAAAAATTTGTGCGACTATTTATCAAGTCACAATTTGTCTCGTTGCATGTTTTTCAGTCATGTAGCTGTTTCGCACAGCTCTTCAAAATTCAAAGCAGTGTGGCACTACAGTTTTCTCTAAAATTCTTGGGAAATCTCAAGTGAGGACAAAATTCTCTCTCTCTCTTCAGAATATCCTAAACTTGATGACAACTGTATGCTAATGTTCAGAGGTGGACAAAAATATGGAAACATAGTGAGAAATACATGCTTAAACATCTAATCGGATGCTAGCCAAGTGTGCATGTTGCACTGTTGTATTTGACCACGAACGACACCTGTTTAATGTTGTCAAGACATTGCAATTGTCATTTATGGTCAGAATAGTGTCCTGTGTAATTGTGAGTGCATAACGTTGGAGCTAAGTGAATCTGAACACAGCAAATTGTTGGTGCTCCAGTGGTGGGTGCTTCCATAACATGATGAACTGAAGTGTTCAGTGTTTAAAGAGGCTACATATCAAACATTTAAGTCACATACAGGGAAAGCAGAAAAAGCATCATCCACTAAGTCACAATGTGGACAAAATTGTGCATTGAGCAATCCCAACCGGTTGTCATTGAAGACGATTGTGAGGAACAGTTAGAGGATGTGGAGGATGTCAACTAGAAAAGTCACTGCAGAACTGAGTGTCGCACTCATGAACCCTGTCAACACCAAAACAATGTGAATATAAGCAGAGAATTGCAGGGCGAGCTTGAATTCCAAAACCACCCAGCAGTAATGGAGAGACGTCTACAGACGTTAAAGTAACCTCTGGCGTGCCACAGGGGAGTGTTATGGGACCATTGCTTTTCACAATATATATAAATGACCTAGTAGATAGTGTCGGAAGTCCCATGCGGCTTTTCGCGGATGATGCTGTAGTATACAGAGAAATTGCAGCATTAGAAAATTGTAGAGAAATGCAGGAAGATCTGCAGCGGATAGGCACTTCGTGCAGGGAGTGGCAACTGACCCTTAACATAGGCAAATGTAATGTATTGCGAATACATAGAAAGAAGGATCCTTTATTGTATGATTATATGATAACGGAACAAACACTGGTAGCAGTTACTTATGTAAAATATCTGGGAGTATGCGTGCGGAACAATTTGAAGTGGAATGATCATATAAAATTAATTGTTGGTAAGGCGGGTACCAGGTTGAGATTCATTGGGAGAGGCCTTAGAAAATGTAGTCCATCAACAAAGGAGGTGGCTTACAAAACACTCGTTCGACCTATACTTGAGTATTGCTCATCAGTGTGGGATCCGTACCAGATCGAGTTGACGGAGGAGATAGAGAAGATCCAAAGAAGAGCGGCGCGTTTCGTCACAGGGTTATTTGGTAACCGTGATAGCGTTACGGAGATGTTTAACGAACTCAAGTGTCAGACTCTGCAAGAGAGGCGCTCTGCATCGCGGTGTAGCTTGCTCGCCAGGTTTCGAGAGGGTGCGTTTCTGGATGAGGTATCGAATATATTGCTTCCCCCTACTTATACCTCCCGAGGAGATCACGAATGTAAAATTAGAGAGATTAGAGCGCGCACGGGGGCTTTCAGACAGTCGTTCTTCCCGCGAACCATACGCAACTGGAACAGGAAAGGGAGGTAATGACAATGGCACGTAAAGTGCCTTCCGCACACACCGTTGGGTAGCTTGCGGAGTATAAATGTAGATGAATGTAGATGTAAATGCCTGTAACAGGAAAACATGGTGCTGAAGCCATAAAACCTTAACTATGGAGCAATGAAAGAATGTTGTATGGCCGGATGAGTAAGTTGCATGCTGTTTCCAACTTCTGGCCATGTTTACGTCCCAAGAGTCAAACGTGGTGGGGGTTCGGTGATGATTTGGGCAGCCCCTATTGGAATTTCATGAGCCCCATAGTTGCATTACTGCCCAGGATTATGTGACCATATTGGCTAATCTGGTCCATCCCATGGAACACTGTGTTTGTTCCCCAATGGTGATGATGTGTTCCAATATGACAAGGTCCCTATTCACACAGCTAGCATTGTCCAGGACTGGTTTTGTGAGCACGAGGATGAATTGTTGCATCTACTTGGGCCACCACAGTCACCAGATATCAATATTATTGTGCCTTGTGGTCTACTTTGGATTGAAGGGTGCATAATGTCTTTCCACCACCATCATTACCACAACTGGCCACTATTTTTCAGGAAGAATGGTATTCATCCTTTCTGAGATGACTGGAAGCTGTTTGACGCATGGTAATGTCTTGTGTTTTCAGTTTTTCCATGTTTTTGTCCACCCCTGCAATTTGTGACTGAAAATGCCAGTCTGCAGTGACTGCTGGTGATGGAGCACAGGAATTCAAAACCACCAAAGGGTTTTACGCTCCTGATAAATCAGTAGTTTTTTTAAATACTGAAATTGCAGAATTTCGAGTGTAAAGACATTATTTTGAAACATACATAGTGAAAGCATACAAAATGAAGTAGTCAGTTTTGCCAGCAAAGTGGCTTTCTTCTATTAGTAGCAGCTTTGAAGCTGTGAAAAAGAAGAAAACAACAGTTTTCGTTTGTCGCAAAGGACTGTGGAATCATTTTTTGATGGCCAACATTCCACTCGAGAAAATGGAAAATGAAGACATTTGGCAGTTTATGAATGAATTCATTGAAGGTGAGCAGTATATTGTTCACAATAAAAACATAGTTTGACCTTCGCACTATTAAAAGTTAAACCAAGTAATATATTTTACTCTAGTGTAATATGAAATTATTTGGTAACAAATAGAATAACTGTTCCTTTTTGGCTGATGGTAACATCCCACATGCAGAAACAACGAGGGAGAATATTGTGCCTTTAGTACAATGATGACGGAAAAATAATGTAGTGGAACAGCTAGCAGGTAAAGATTGTATTAGCTGATGACAGAAGAGGCCATGTGTTTTTTTGAAGACAGTTGATTTGTGAAACAAGTAGAAACATTTTTTAGCTAGTATACAGATTTTCAAGACAGAAAATTCAACACGTGCGCTCGTGCAACCTTTTGGGGTTGGGGGTTCCTCTTCAGGAATAAAATATACAGTATGATAAAGTGAAAACAATAGTGAGTTACAATGTTAGATTCATGAACAAAAATAATTTGTTGACTCTTTGAAAACAATCATCAGTAGTTATCTAAAATACGTTCAGTGCTCGGCATATAAATAGAATGTGATAGTGACCTTTTTTGTAAAGGAATTTTGTAAGTGCAATATTAAAAAAAGCTATTCAAAGAGTGCTTTCTTGAACATAAGGAAGAGGAAACATTTGTACATTCTTTTTTTTACAAAAGAAAACAACAGAGTTTTAAAGGATTTTTGTCTTCCAATTTGACACATTCAAACTCATTGCTATCCACGGCAAATTACGTGGCAGAATATTTTGAAAAATAATTGAATTCTTCCACAGTGATAACCTATGGGATGCAGGCATTATTCACTGGCAAACAACAAAGTGAATCACTTTCTTCTGGAGACCATGTTTTGTGGAGTACGTTCTAGTGACTTATTTAATGTGACTGTCTGCTTCGAAATAAAATACTTCAAAAGAACTTTATACAAGAGCTTGAAGAATGTTTCAGTATTATGGATGAAGGAATTTTTGCTCATGAAACAAATAAGATTTTTAAAAGATAATGAAGTTAAGGAGGATCAAAGCACAAAAGGTTGCAGCTTCGGATGAGATTTCAACTGTTTTCAAAACCTTGGATTCATGTTTTAACTGAGATATTAAGTTTGAACCCCTTTAATGTAGCCATCACAAGGATCTTACACTTTGTACCTGGAATGACTGGCCGCACTAGTGCGGGTATTCTGAAAAGGTATAAATCTCTTCAGAATTTTGTTGAAAATCAAATGTCTGTGCAATCAGGAAATGTTGGCATAGTCAAATGTCTGCAGGCAACAGGAGATGTTAACCAAATGTTTAATTGTGGCATTGAAGGCTACTTAGATTCAGTGTTCCAATGTAGACTATGAGGGGCTATTTTTTAATTGCGTTGACAGATTGATGCCAGTCTCTCAGAGGGTAACCTAGAAACCGTGTCAGTACTATCATTTGAAAAACTACCTGCAGTGGGCTAAAAAACTACACTCTGAGGGAAAAAGATACACCCCACTGGAGGCTGGGATGGAAATTGGTGTATGTGATGTAAATGTGTAGACAAGCAAATAACAATTTCAGAAAACTTGGATGATTTATTCAAGAGAAAGAGCTTCGCAAATTGAGCAAGTCAGTAAAATTTTAGTCCATCTCTGGCCCTTATGCAAGCATTTATTTGGCCAGCATTAATTGCTAGGGGTGTCATATTGTGCCAAATTCTATCCAGTTGGCATGTCAGTTTGTCAAAATCCCGAGATGGTTGGAGCACCCTGCCCACAATGCTCCAGATGTTCTCAATTGGGGAGAGATGTGGCAATCTTGCTGGACAAGGTAGGTATTGGCAGACACAAAGACAAGTAGTATAAACTCTCATAATGTGCAGGCAGGCATTATCTTGCTGAAATCTAAGCCCAGGGTGGGCAACAAAACAGGGCATAGAATACACTACTGTCCATTATAATTGCAGTCCCTTAGGGGTTGAATTTCCAGAAAAACTGAAATATTTCTAACCTAGAAGTCCAATACCAATTGTCATAGATGTAACCTTAAAAATCCTTTAATAGTTTGTTAGGAATTATTTATTTTCAAAAAAGCTTTCACCCACTATTTTACTCCATTGGTGGTTGAATTTACAAAGATATTGAAACGTGTATTTCTTATTTTCTGACGGGGAAACCAAATACCAGATTTCATAGTTCTAGTTTCAAAATTCCCTGAACAGTGACATAGTTCCAAAAAGCCTTTCATCCTCTATTTCACCTCCTTAGAAGTGGAATTTCAAACAATCCGTTCTGAAACGATTCCTACAGTATAAGATCTGCACCCTCTCCAAACTTCAAGTTTCTATCCTTAGCAATTTGGGCTAGGCAATGATAAGTCAGTGAATCAGTCTGACCATATTTCACGCCCTTAGGGATTGAATTTCCAAAAATGCTGACATGTGTTTGTTTTATTTCTAACAGAGAAGCCAAATATAAATTTTCATAGATTTAACGTCAAAAGTGCTTGCACAGTGAAATATTTCCATAAAAACTTTCATCCTCCTTTTCACCACCCCCTAGGAGTCGAATTTTCAAAAACAGTGAAACATGTATTTCTTTATTTGTAACTGAGAACTCAAATTTAAATTTTCATAGATTTAGCTTTAAATGTGCTTTCATCATAAAATATTTTTCATAAAAAATCTCAGCACGTATTCGGCCGTGAGGCGTGCTGAGATAGTCTGCGCAGTTGTGATAACACTGTCCCAGATGGCACAGTGGTTAATGCACCTGCCTGGTAAGCAGGAGATCCTAGGTTCGAATCACAATCCGGCACACATTTTCACTCTTCACCAATGATTTGCGTGATGACTCAATGCATTAGTGTATCACAGTTGCAGATTCTATGTGGTATCAGTTCTTTCGGACATGTCTGGAACGACAGACACCATGCATTCATATGAGTTAATAGTTCTTTAATAATGGTATATTTAAAAAAAATTCACTCACTATTTCATCCCCTTAGGGTTAAATTACCAAAAATCCTGAAAAACTTATTTCTTTTTTTCTGACTGAGAAACCAAATACCAATCTTCATAGGTCTAGCTTCAAAATTGCCTTAATAGTGAAGAGAGGGGGAAAAAAAAGAGAAAAACCTTCACCCCCTAAGGGTTGGAATTTAAAAAAATCCCTTCTTAAACGATGCCTCCAGTAGAAGATCCAGACCTTCTCCAAGTTTCTATTCTTAGCAGTTTTGGCTGGGTGATGACCAGTCAGTCAGGACATTGCCTTCTATATATAGAAATAGTGTATTTTGTGAGAGGAAATGCTTCATCTATAACAAAACAAAAGTTACAGGTTTAGATCCTGGAAGCACGTTTAATGCTCTATAATCACTCTTGCAATCATGCTCCCCGATGTCAAAAATGATGAAAATAATGCAGCTGCATATATAAACAGCTGAGACAACTATGGGTTGGAATTATAAAATGTTGATCAAGATTTCCATTAGTTTCAACCCAGATGTGCTTTCTGTTTTGCACAAATAATCAATTGTTCTCTTACAGAATTATTGAGTTGATGTTGATAAGTATTCAGACTGCAGATGCTTCGAAATTGGCTTTGCTGTTTAAGCCACAATTCTTCTAATGGTAGTGTATCCTCAGATAAAATAAAAGGAAAGCAGGATATGTATTCAACTCTTTGAACACCTAAGGCTGAGTTCACATAAGTGGAGTGTTTGTGAAAAGTGAGCTGCATGGTGAAGTTTTGAGAAACTCCTAAATTTCTCTTATTGTTGGCATGTTGCGTCATGCTTCTTTTGACACAATCTAACAAATAGAAAAATTCCATTGCAATTATGACAGAATCTGATACTGAGTTTTTTCTTAACACAGCAGTTAAGGTCAAGACACATAAAATAACTACAAAAATTCAAAACTATGAGATTTCATTGATTGACTGTTCCATCAGTTCTGGATAGAATATTTTGTACATTATGAATGGAACACATACAACACCTGGTGTGATTGATCAGAGGTTGGATACTGAGAAACATGTCTTAATACAATCATTTTTTATATAAAGACAATTGTGTTGTAATTTATGAATTACTATATTATGAACATGCATAACAAATTAAATAACGAAGGATAAGAATCAATCATTGGTTGCAGCATGCGTATAATTTCTTACAAGGTGTGACAAATGACACTGTTCCCACACTCATTTCATGAACAAGCAACATTAATGGTGTCGACTCCTTGGCATCATATGAAGTGAGCCACAGGATCTCCTTAGACAATGATGTTATTGGAAAGAGTGATACCTAAATCAGTAAACCAACAGCCTTAAACAAACCATGATCAGTAAGCACTGCTTTAAAATGGATTTTTGGATAGTGTGAGGAAGAGAGACCAATAGCAGATTAATTTGTTATACTATGTTTTAGAAGAATTTACAACTACTGGAAACAACAATAAAAATTTTACAGTGAAATCAACAAAATAGTATATAAAACGTACAATCAATGCCTTCACTGCACGAATAACCATGGCACTAAAGCAGAGTAACTAAACATGGTTTTCTGAAATCCCTTCACCAAAGAAAACGAAGTAAATGTTCCAGAATTCGAATAAAACAGCTGTCAATATGAATAACTTACAAAAGTAGTTATCCTCGGTGTAGCAGAGAAACTTGAATCACTCACCAAAGCATGTCTTCTGGTCCAGATAGGTTCTTATCAGAGTATGCTGATATCATATACAACCATTTGCCCAATGAAAGATCATGTGTCTAAGGACTGGGAAGTTGTATAGGTCACACCAGTATATAAGAAGGTAAATAGAAGTAATCTGTTGAATTACAGACTAGTATCACTGACATCAATTTGCTGTAGGATTTTTTAAAATGTACTGTTTTTGAACATTATATCTTACCTTGAAGAAAATGGTCTTTCGGCACGGATTCAGAAAATATTGTTCTTGTGAAACACAATGAGCTCTTTATTCACATAAAGTAATGAATGCTATCCAACAGAGAATCTCAGATTGATTCCATATTTCTAGATTTGTGGAAGGCTTTTAATTTTACAGTGAAATCAACAAAATAGTATATTTCTCACAAGCAGCTCCTAATCAAATTATGTGCCTAAGGAGTATCATCACAGTTGTACAACTGGATTTGCTATCTCCTGTTAGATAGGTCACAGTTTGTAGTAAGAGGTCATCGAGTAAAACGGAAGTGATAGCTAATGTTCCCCAAGGAAGCATTGTAGGTCTTCTGCTGTTCATAATCCATGCACATGATTTAGGGGACAATATGAGCAGCCCTCTTAGATTGTTTGCAGATGATACTGTTGTTTACCATTTAGTGAAGTCATCAGAAGATCAAAAACCAATTGCAAAGTGATTTAGACAAAATATCTGTGTGGTATAAAAAGGGGCAATTGACTCTACGTAATAAGATATATTAAACTGCCGATATTACACCTGTCCATGCCCTTCCGAAGTATTGATGCATGGTATGGGATCCTTACCTGATAGGTTTGATGTAGGACGTCAAAGAAGTGCAGCTACTTTTGTATTATTGCGAAATAGGGGAAAAAATGTCACGGATATGATAGAAGAGTTCAGTTGGTAATATTTAAAACAAAGGTGTTTTTCTTTGCAGCGAGACCTTTTTGCAAAATTTCAGTCACAAAATTTCTCCTCCAAATGTGAAAATATCTTATTGATGCTCACCTACATAGGGAGAAATGATCAATGTGATCATTCATTTCCGTGTCCAGTCAGCTATTTCCAAAAAAAATAGCAGCTGCTATAGCTTTGTCATTTCCTTCGTAAACATCAACGTAATAAAATAATAGGATTCAGAGCTTGCATAGGATGATTTGAGAGTTCATTTTTCCCTCAGGCTGTGAAAGAGTGGAACAGTAGGTAATTAGTCTGAAGATGACATGACGAACCCTCTGCCAGATGCTTAACTGTGAACTGCAGAGTATTCATGGAAATGTTGATACACATGCAAATGGAATGGCATATGACAGCTTATATTCTGCCTTATGTAACACTTCGGATTTTGCTGTCCTCTTTTCAGTCTCACTTACAAAATAACTGGCCACTGCATTGCATCTCTTTGTCTTACAGCTGACATATTTCTTCTTCTTACAGCCACGTTTGTGGCAGACTCAGAACATTTCACAGTAAATGTGTCTTCAAGTTGGTGGCCATCTCTCTCATGTATTGCGCAGAACACGGCATGCTGTCCAGAACATGGTATGCTTTAGTTATAGAAATAGTGAAATCCAATTTCACATTCATTGCTCACTATAACATGTGCCAATTGTTCAACAGTATTTGAACAAAAATAGTTACTGAATGTTTTGTGACTAGTGATATTAGTGCAGGCAAGGAAAATTGAGCATACTGTATATACCAACTCTGCCACTGGATATGTGATGGTCAATCTCTAGTTCTAAAATGAAAATAACTGTTAATGCAATGTTAAAAATGTGACTGTAACTGACTTCATAAAGCACATACAAAAGAGAAACACATACCAGAAATCCACACAGCATCATTGAGTGTGGCACATTTGAGCCCATCATGGCAGAATACCAGGAGTATCACCTATTTACTCGAGAGCTGAAATACTTATGACTCGTCTTCCAGTGTTAAAAAAATTTCGATGTGTTAGCTAGATTTTGTATGCATCCAGATATGGCCTAAAATGTAAACTGGCCAGCAGTTATATTTTTCACTGTGAACTTAACAAAATAGGTTGGTAGTTTACTTAATTTTGAAGTAGCATAATAACTACAAGCAATAACATAGAGCGCCAGATCATTGTCAAGCTGCAATGTCAAACATCAGGTGCAAAAGACCCAATTTTTTGTATCATATAGTTTCCTTGAAATAGAATGAGAAAGATGATTGCATAGTGGAGAACACATGTGAATCCAAAAACAATTGTTTTTAAAAAGTAAAAATTTTACGAGAAACTAATGACAGAGATGGATGTAGAATTGGTTCATTTGCGTAAAACATTAAGTTACTGAAGCCAGAATGCAGTCGTCATCCAAAGAAAACATGGCACCTCGTTCCTTCTGTTGGCGTATGGCCAAAAGAATTACATGTTGCTGACAAGTTTCTGTCACACCAAGTGTTACTTCACGTGACATGTCATGTCATGTCATGCCATGCCGTGTCGTGTCAGTGGGTGCCCTGCATCAGATTCTTCTTACACTTCACACATAGCACTTGACTGTGCACTATTTACATCTAAGAATTTAATGGCTGTGTGCTTAACTGAAATGTATAATTGCTTTCACCAGATTTACTCAATGAGAAATCTGTAACTGCAAGTTGATTTTTTGAAATGAAAATTGAATACTGCTAATTATAGAAATTTTGGAAGGCACAGTAGCAGTTTATATTGTTAGTTTGTCATCATTATGTATGCTATAATGGGCATAATAAAATTTATGCTCTAATGTGCTGTTCTTGTTAGTACCATGTTTTGCATTTATAATGATAGATTTGTGATGTCTAGATTTGATTGTGACATCCTAAAATAACTCCAATTTACATAGAGTTGCTTCAATAGCAATGCCCCGACTGGGCCAGCCAGTAGGTTCAGAAACATTTGTAATATTTAGGATATGCTATACCACTTCTACAGAAAAGTCCATCAGGCCTAAAACATCACACACATGTGGTGTGCATTGTAGCATTTGCATGCATTTCATATTGTACAAAATGGAGATGATGTGCAACAAGACGTACAAAGTAATGAATTTGTACATTTAACATCAGATGTAAGGTGGGGATTTACTACAACACATTTTCCCCATCCAAGTACCACTGAGAGAGCATAATTAACATTTGTGCTGTGACACTGAAGAGCCATGTTTCAAAGAAATGACCCCAACTGTATCATAATGGGAGGGTACTTCATTGCGATGTAATGATATGAATTGAGTTGTGCAATATTTGGGTAAATTCTGTGTGACCTGTACTCCATACTTACTTGATATCCAAGACCTTGCACTTTCTGGTTGACAATTAATAAAGGCAGGATTAAGTTAGAAAAAATCAGTAGTGCTAGATACTTTGTCAGATGAACAAAGGTCATCATCGTGTGTTTGAGACACACACAGTATGCAAGAGGACTGCTTCACATCTCAAAATATCAGTGGTTTTCGAGACTGTTACCAAATTCCATTCTTTTAGGTTATTTGAATACTTGGTATGCCAGGAGGAGCAAAAGTTTCAGATTTTCTACACATTGTAGTAGAATAATAAAAACCTGTTTTTGTTTCTTGGTCAGTTTTCATGTGATTTCTATTAACAACAGATCACTTTTTTTATTATTATAATGCAGCTGGTACTTCACATTCTTAACCATAAACTTATGCTCACTGTGTGTATATATTAATCATATTACTTCATTCTATGTTGTTTAAAATGAACAAGCCACTTATTATACCCTCTTTTTTTATTAGGATAAGACAGTGGACGCTCTGGCTAATATCAGCCCTAAAGAGGGAATCAATATAGTATTGGAAAAATATTTACAAGGAGATCCAAAATATTACTATGCCTACTGGTACATGCGTAAACCAGAAAAGATTGCAGATTTGTCATCAAGGAATCTAAACAAAGTAAGTACTGGAAAGATTATCTTGTATATATAGTGCTCTGCAGCTTTCAGATATTCAAATATCACATTGGGGAAAAAATTCAAATAAAATGAAACTTCATCTTCAAATAACAACCTGGGATTAAGCTTCAGAACTCACCACCTAGTGTGATCAAGTACTTCTCATTCCTTATAACAAACCTGTGTTTATAAGCTAAACTACGATAAATGCAAGAAAATAGATGTACAACATATCGGAACAAATTTCAAAACGAGATTCAGAGAACATGTGAATTTCATTAGCACGAATCTATCGACACCAAAGCACAGAGACAGTGATATAAGACAATGCTTGTCAGTCCTACGCACCACCAAAGTACATTCCTTTGTCTAGATATTTTGTTAACACAAATAATTCAATTTAGAAATCAAATTATATTTATGATATAAGCAAGTCAGTCACTATCTTTGGATGCAAAGCACATTGCCATTCACTGTTGTTCATGCTGATTATCACTCTCAAATAATTAGATATTAATACACAAAGGAATTACAGACATTGGCTATGGGTGGACACTTATTTAAATCAATGAGGAAAGCTGAAAATTTGAGCCTGACCAGGATTCAAACCTGGGTCCCCTGCTTAGTAGACAGATGATCTGGCCACTAAGCCATCCGGACACAGTGGTCACACTACATGGTATATAAAATTAGATGAACATTAATGGCAAGCGTCTTTGGCATATGCTAAGCAACTAGTGTATATATATCAAATGCACTATAGGTAAATGTATTTTGAAAGATATTTTGTCTTCTATGTTGCCGATACCGTTACTGATAGGCATATGTACTCAGTATTAGTTTGGCAGTGAACAAATAAAAATACATTCTGTCGATACTAGTCTGGCAATGAATAAATAAAAGTAATGTCTATCGTGTGTGTGTGTGTGTGTGTGTGTGTGTGTGTGTGTGTGTGTGTGTGTGTAACACCATATTTTCATTAAGCTATGAAACCAAATTTGTGTTTCTTTCAAGTGAAAGGAATATAGTATAATTCTAATGATATTTTGGCCTACGATGATATTCTGTGGCATACAGATGTGAACATCTGGAAGAACCCTGGGGATACTAAAAGGTATCAGATAGATTATATAATGGTAAGACAGAGATTTAGGAACCAGGTTCTAAATTGTAAGACATTTCCAGGGGCAGATGTGGACTCTGACCACAATCTGTTGGTTATGACCTGTAGATTAAAACTGAAGAAACTGCAAAAAGGTGGGAATTTAAGGAGATGGGACCTGGATAAACTGAAAGAACCAGAGGTTGTACAGAGTTTCAGGGAGAGCATAAGGGAACAATTGACAGGAATGGGGGAAAGAAATGCAGTAGAAGAAGAATGGGTAGCTTTGAGGGATGAAGTAGCGAAGGCAGCAGAGGATCAAGTAGGTAAAAAGACGAGGGCTAGTAGAAATCCTTGGGTAACAGAAGAAATATTGAATTTAATTGATGAAAGGAGAAAATATAAAAATGCAGTAAATGAAGCAGGCAAAAAGGAATACAAACGTCTCAAAAATGAGATCGACAGGAAGTGCAAAATGGCTAAGCAGGGATGGCTAGAGGACAAATGTAAGAATGTAGAGGCTTATCTCACTAGGGGTAAGATAGATACTGCCTACAGGAAAATTAAAGAGACCTTTGGAGAAAAGAGAGCCACTTGCATGAATATCAAGAGCTCAGATGGAAACCCAGTTCTAAGCAAAGAAGGGAAAGTAGAAAGGTGGAAGGAGTGTATAGAGGGTCTATACAAGGGTGATGTACTTGAGGACAATGTTAGGAAATGGAAGAGGATGTAGATGAAGATGAAATGGGAGATGTGATACTGCGTGAAGAGTTCGACAGAGCACTGAAAGACCCAAGTCGAAACAAGGCCCCCGGAGTAGACAACATTCCATTAGAACTACTGACGGCCTTGGGAGAGCCAGTCCTGACAAAACTCTACCATCTGGTGAGCAAGATGTATGAAACAGGCGAAATACCCTCAGACTTCAAGAAGAATATAATAATTCCAATCCCAAAGAAAGCAGGTGTTGACAGATGTGAAAATTACCGAACTATCAGTTTAATAAGTCACAGCTGCAAAATACTAACACGAATTCTTTACAGACGAATGGAAAAACTAGTAGAAGCCAACCTCGGGGAAGATCAGTTTGGATTCCGTAGAAACACTGGAACACGTGAGGCAATACTGACCTTACGACTTATCTTAGAAGAAAGATTAAGGAAAGGCAAACCTACGTTTCTAGCATTTGTAGACTTAGAGAAAGCTTTTGACAATGTTGACTGGAATACTCTCTTTCAAATTCTAAAGGTGGCAGGGGTAAGATACAGGGAGCGAAAGGCTATTTACAATTTGTACAGAAACCAGATGGCAGTTATAAGAGTCAAGGGACATGAAAGGGAAGCAGTGGTTGGGAAGGGAGTAAGACAGGGTTGTAGCCTCTCCCCGATGTTGTTCAATCTGTATATTGAGCAAGCAGTAAAGGAAACAAAAGAAAAATTCGGAGTAGGTATTAAAATTTATGGAGAAGAAATAAAAACGTTGAGGTTCGCCGATGACATTGTAATTCTGTCAGAGACAGCAAAGGACTTGGAAGAGCAGTTGAATGGAATGGACAGTGTCTTGAAAGGAGGATATAAGATGATCATCAACAAAAGCAAAACAAGGATAATGGAATGTAGTCTAATTAAGTCGGGTGATGCTGAGGGAATTAGATTAGGAAATGAGGCACTTAAAGTGGTAAAGGAGTTTTGCTATTTGGGGAGCAAAGTAACTGATGATGGTCGAAGTAGAGAGGATATAAAATGTAGGCTGGCAATAGCAAGGAAAGCGTTTCTGAAGAAGAGGAATTTGTTAACATCCAGTATTGATTTAAGTGTCAGGAAGTCATTTCTGAAAGTATTCGTATGGAGTGTAGCCATGTATGGAAGTGAAACTTGGACGATAAATAGTTTGGACAAGAAGAGAATAGAAGCTTTCGAAATGTGGTGCTACAGAAGAATGCTGAAGATTAGATGGGTAGATCACATAACTAATGAGGAAGTAACTGAATAGGATTGGGGAGAAGAGAAGTTTGTGGCACAACTTGACCAGAAGAAGGGATCGGTTGGTAGGACATGTTCTGAGGCATCAAGGGATCACCAATTTAGTATTGGAGGGCAGCGTGGAGGGTAAAAATCGTAGAGGGAGACCAAGAGATGAATACACTAAGCAGATTCAGAAGGATGTAGGTTGCAGTAGGTACTGGGAGATGAAAAAGCTTGCACAGGATAGAGTAGCATGGAGAGCTGCATCAAACCAGTCTCAGGACTGAAGACCACAACAACAACAACAACAACAACAGATGTGATCAAAGAGAAGTCTGTGTGATCCCATAAAGTAGAAAATGAGGGTTTCCCCATTGGGTAAATAAATCAGCAGACTGACTATAACATCACTTCTCTATAAATTCACATTTCTCTAATTTTATTCCCATCATCGTTAAGTGAGATGTATTATGTGAAAAGAAATATATTTTGTGATGAATCTTGGAAGATATCCTTTCAGGATTTTTATAATAAGCCCTTCAGTTATGCACTCTAGCATAATATTTATTTTCACTGACAACAGAAGTAGAGCTCCCATTGTGGAAAAATTATCTTGTGTGCGTGTGCGCGCCCGTGTGTGTGTGTGTGTGTGTGTGTGTGTGTGTGTGTGTGTGTGTGTGTGTGTGTCTCTCTCTCTCTCTCTCTCTCTCTCTCTCTCACACACACACACACACACACACACACACACACACACACACACACACACCATTTGTGATATACTGGGATCAATTAAATTCCCTGTATTCGATTTTTCTATAGTTGCATAATCTAAGAGAATATTATATATTATGACAAAATGGTGAATTTGTTGTAATTACTTGCTTTGCTAACAGAATGAATGGAGGAAGATATACCTAGCAGAAAAATACTTTGGCCGTTGGCACCGTAAAGTTTTTGGTGAACCAGAACCCTTGTTGTTATGGGAAGGATCATGGTTGAGAAATGTCCTGTTCAATCCCTGCAGCAGATTAGCACGACAAGTTACTTGCAACATGCTTGAAAGTTTTTGTCAAGTAGCTGTACGAAAGCGAAAGGTATGTTAATAGTCAGTAACAATATTTCATTAAATCTCTCTGCATGAGGTGGACGAGATGACTCGCTCTGTGTTGTATTGCAACTGGCTTGAAAGAAAATCAATGAATTGCATGCATATCTTTACTGCTTTCTCAACCGAGCATGTCCCAACACATCTTAGGTATGATTGGTGTGTGTAAGCAGCTTAAAACCCACCTGTAAATATATTGCTCTGCTTTCATGATATGCTTTTTATACAACAAAAGTGTCATAATGTGTTAACTCAAAAAATTAAAAAAAGATTTTTCAGTGCCTTAGTTGGCAATTGGATATATATAATAAACATATTGTAGCTATGTACCTCGCAATACTGTGAGAATGTTTCATGTGGTGTGTGTGTCTGTATAAATATTGCCATAAGCTATGCTGCATGCAGTGTGGTGTAATGGTTAATTCTGCTGGCTGGTGTGCTTTGGGGCACCAGTTTGAAGCTGGCCTCCATATTTGTTATTTAGTATATGTCATTTCTAGAATGTTCTCAAAATCTCTTACGTTTGTAAGGCTTGTATCTTCTGGAACAGTTGATCTTTTCTATAAATAGCAACATTCTTCATGCATGAGTTCAGTTTTGCTCTGGCTGTATGTTGATGTAATAATGAATGTGCTTTATCTGCTAAGTATTATATTTAATTGATGGGGCATCATTCTGATTAACTAAACCTCTACAGAATACATGAAAGAATTGTGTTCAACCACACAAAGACAATGCCGCACTGCTATGTCTTTATGAAATGCCCGTGATGAGAATAATGCAGCTTAATGCCAGAAGAAGTAGGCCCGTTATTGCAAAACAAACAAATGTTGATGTGGAACTCGATGCAAATGTAATTTGCCCCAAGACCTATACTTCAAAGATGGTTAGCTTTCATGCCTTCCTTTGGGAACAATAACAATTACTGGTGACTAAATGCCAGTGGTTGTCATGATAGTACTCTATAAAAATGTTGCAACCGAAGTAAGTAAAAACTGTGGTGAGCATATGGTAACCATAGGACCATCTGGGTCATAGCCTGTGTCTATGCACAATACTCTAACGGTATAGAACCATATGTACATTACACTAGGAACATTGCACAAAACGAAAGCCTTTAAGTATGTGCAGACTTTAAGGCAAAGTCGATGTTATGGCACTCCAACACAACTACCGATAGAGGAAGTATGGGGTGGTTGTAATTTAACTTTCATTACTTGAGCCAGTGTAGATGGATAGCTCTTTACCATATGAGTATCCAGCTTTGTGGGAATGATGTTCAGACTGTGGGTGGCAGGATTTGCAGTGTTTGTAGTGTTACTATCACAACTTCCCATTAAGCTTTGGTACTGGTGTGGTGATGTAGGGTTGAAACACGAGCATCAGTGTGCATTACAGTTGCAGATAGTCAAAATGGGTCCACTCAAGATGAGCAGGGCTTCAGTCAAAGATTTTTTATCAAAACAACAGCAATAGTGCTGTTGCTCTTCGAGAGTATCAACCCACTAAAGGAAAACGGAGAGGTCCTCTTTCCACACTGGAGTTGAAGACTAATTCAAATGATCAAATTAACTAGCAAATAGGGAATTACTCCTGGGAGAGACCGACAGCCAATAGCATCACAGTTTGTTGAAAAAATTACTGTTGCTGTGGTTGAGAATGCCAGACACAATGTGTGATCTTCACATTATTATAACATTCCATGGTTCATTGGTGGAAAATTGCTATGAAAAATTGTGGAATGGTATCTCTTCTGCAGTTGCAGGCTGTTGTGGATGCAGATGGTCGGCACATTGGGCAACATTTGTAACCTTGAATGTAAACATGGTACACAATTAACAAATTTCATGTGAAAGTTAAAATTTGTTTCTTTCAGTGGTTTGTTCATTATTTCTCTTCTGCACGTCCTTGCAAATGTGTCCACAAAGTTTCATTGTCTGAATATCACTAATTTTTCGTGAGAAACTCTCTCATATGGCAAAAGTGTAATTATATCCACCCTGTGTGGTAAACAGTACACTAAAGAACAGAACCTACTGATTCTCAGCTACCACCTACCTTTCAAGGAATCACATGAAAGAAAACTAACATGGATATGTTTATTAATAATAAAGCTCGCACAGAAATAGGAGACTGGGCCATTCTTGAAGATTGCCAACAAAGTGACCAAAACGTAATCACAGTAAAAACCCAGACCAGCAGTGCAGCAGATGATGTCTCTGAGAAGAGACTCTTACTCCATAAGCAGACTGGGGTATATTCTGAGAAATTGTATCAGATTAGCCTCTGCAAACTGCAAGCATGGACTACAAAATCCGTACACTGACTGAACTGACACAGACAGCACAAATGACAGAAACACCACACAAACAATAAACCAAAACAACACTCTAAAATCCCATGGTAGCTCAAGCTTACAATCCTAAGAAAACAAACAAGGCAACCTAAAAATTACTACCAGTGAACAAACAATGCTATAGAAAGGCAGGCAAGACTGGATATGCACAGAGAGGTGAAAAGTAGATACAGAATAGCCATTTTTCATACAAAGAAATAACGTTGGGACAGCTTTACACAGACACAATTACAGGAAAATGTGTAAGGATTACCTTACAAAATTTCAGCGGAAAACATCAAAACCCAACTGGCCTTGTCAGCTCTGCAACAAGATGGTGGCACTCAAATGCAAAGGTGGAGAGGCACTGCTGAATACTTACTCCAAAAACTCCTACGTGATGATCAAAATACAGCTGTACATATACTCACCAACCTACGAGCAGAACAGCAGCTTTACTACGGAACTGAAACCATCACTTGTCCCTTTGTGCTAAAGGAGGTCACATGAGTAATCCGAGACTGAAGAAGAAATAAGCCCACTGGACCTGACAACATCTACTAGAAGTGCTACAACAGATCACGCTGCTTATTATCCCCTTTCCAACTGATTCCCTGTGGCAGGGGACAATACCCGTAGTGTGGAAAATAGCAAATACGTGCTCCTCATAGGCCTTGTAAAAACAAATCAATCGACAATGCAATAAATCAAGCAGCCTGCATAGTGGAAAACACAGTTCAGAAATATGTGATAGCCATAATGGTAGACATTGCACGTACATTGGACAGCCTCGGTTGGCCTGCTCTTTTTGCTCATCTAATGGATCTGTGGGTAACACCATGCTGTACTGCAGCCTATGGAGGTAATATTGGAACAGGGTTGTTGAATGGCAAATGGAACTAGTAGTGGTCAAAAAACTCCATAAGAGATCCTCACAAGAACCAACAAGTATTCCCATCTTTTGGGATCTAGTAGTAGAACCTTTATTACATCTCATAAAGAGCATTCACTATGCTGACAGAATTACAGTATATGGCAATAACCTGTTCGTGGTAGTGTCAGCAGTCTCCCATGCACGATATGAGGAGAAAGCCAGTGGCATATTGCAACAACCTATGCACAAAAAATTAACTAACAATTTCCTTGAACACAACACTTCGTCATACTTGAGCTTCTAATAGTGGACGAGCCTCCAATTTTTCTGCACAAAATCATGGAGTATTTTTATTTGCTAATTAGAATAGTTGTAAGAATAGAGTTAGGGGAATGTAAGAAGGCCAAGACAGTCTAAGTTCTTCTCCAACATACGGGAAAGATTAGGAATACAACACACTACTCCAAGCCAAAAAATGATACATTTACTAACCGGACATGGTCCATATCCAACATGCTTAAATCGGATGAACATCCATCTGAGCCAAGAATATGCATGTAGTGAAATTGGCCACCCCAAACATGGAATACCACACCTCATCTCTCATACACAGGTTAGATGACAAAGGATAGCAAACGACAACACTTATAACTTGCGTAGGAATCTAGATCAGTGGGCAGACCTAGACAAAACAGTAGACACTATTTTGAGAGCAGATCATTGTAAGTGGCAGGCAACTATTTGATCTGCACTTACCTATCTTCTTTTTTTCCTCTTCTACTTTACTGACATTTTTACTTATCACACACTGTAACCTGTAACTAATTTGCAGTTTCTGTTTTGTTTAACTTTCTTTTCAACTCATTATTATTTCCTTAATCAGTTTTTGCTAAAAAATATCCTATTGGTGAGGGTCTTACACTGATGAACAATACAGTGGAATAATTTATGCTATTACATGATGAAAACTGTAGAATGTATGACATGTTTTAAAATACTAGGTCACAGGTCTTTGAATATGCAATAAATGAATAAATGTGGTTTCGACATAACTGTATTGTAAAATGACTATGGGTACTTTCAGATAGGGTTGTACAATGAAAGTATACATGACTGAGCAGTATGTTCATTGCATACATGACTGAGCAGTATGTTCATTGCACAGTCATCCTGATTGTACAAATGCTACTATGATGTGTAGATACAAAAAAGGTGTTCATGGTTAACATACAACTTCTCCCATATCCATCATAGGGTCTTGGAAGACAGTGGTGAAACAACAAGAGGCATCTTTCTGGATTTCTTACCCTCTGTACATAAAGTTTCTGTTGAAATTATACATCATAGCTAGATTGAATGTATGTAGAGACTAAATAGTCTTTACCCCATTGTTCCTGACTGTGCACGTGTGTATCAGCACCATTTTGTGTTGGTCCAACAAATACTGTGGTTTAATTGTTCAAAATACATCGATACTCCACAAACCCATTTAAACTCATGAATTTTCCATTTGAAAATGGTTCTCAGTAAGAATGAGAGCTGATAAGCCTCCATATGAGTTCTGATCCCTCTGACTTTCCCATCATTATCATTTCATGAAATGTAAAATATCTCCAATCTCCATGATGCATGTGGCACTCCTGTAGTTTCTGCCAGTGTAGTTTAATGGGTAACTCCATAATGCTCTTGCACTTACTAAATGAAACTTTGATTAACTACGTTTTGGGTCTTCTCAAATTCCTCTATTAATCCTACCGGTAAGGGTCTTACACTGATGAACAATGCTCAAGAACTGTTCTAAAGAGAGTTCTGTATCCACTATAAAAATGAAGTTGCAACCATGAGACATCAAGTATTCTGTAAACATTTCATATCTAATCAGTGATCTTCAGTTTCTGATACAGTAATGGTTTAGCCATGAGATCCATATACGAGAGCTACCATGGCTATGTCTTTCATGATTATACACTTGCATGAAAAGGGATAGGTGTCTTATGGCACTGTGACTGCTGATCATCTTGTGCATCTGTCCTTCATATGTAATCAGAATAAATTTCTGCTATCAAAAAATAAAACAGAAATACAGAGAGAGAAACTTTTCTTTTGTTGATTATTGAGATAAATTCACTAACGAAAGTATGGCCAATATATGCATCTGCCATTGCCCATCTGAGATTGAATCTCTAATAACATCTCTGTCATTGGGACACTAAACTCGCTCCTTTTTCTTTCTCGCGGATGGTAGTTATCTGCTGATGTAAGGGTAGACCATCTCCTGCTTCCAATATGAAGTGAAGTATTATATGCCAGATAGACACACAGAAAGTAGGACTCTGTCATTTTGTGTGCCTCGTTGCCACCTAACACTTCATTGGAAAGGTCAATGTTAAGCTGTTCTTCCACTGTTCTGCAAGTCTTTAACTGTTAAAGAGAATTGAAATAGCATTTTAATACATGAACAGTGTCTATAATGTAAGCAGTTGTGTTGGTGTTGATTTGAACCAAGCGGAGTAAAAAGAATGTGCTAATAAAACTGGATCACCAAAATTTTAGGCTCTTGAATTCATTGGTACACAGCTGACCTGTCCAAAGATGTTTCACATCATCATCAGCATCATCTTATTTCCATTTTTTGTATAAATAAATTATGTAATAACGACTTTAAACGGTTTAAATGAGACAAAGTTGAGGATATTTCCAAAAGTAATTAAAGTAAATATGGATAACAGTGTTAAACAAAAAAAAAAAAAAAAAAAAAAAAAAAACAGTATGTATTATCATAAGATCAGTTATACCTGTCATTTAAAGTTGAATAATACCTTTCAGTGCTGTGCTACGATTGTCATTAGTGCTTTAAAAATTCATCACCAACTCCTTCCCGAATGCTTTATATTGCTTGCTGTTAAAAGTGCACATTTCACTTTGCTTTGCATACTTATTTTGAACAGTGTGACTAGCAAATTGTATTTAATATTATTTTCCAGCTTTTGCTGTTGTACAATGACTACATTCCCCTATTGTACCAAGAAGTAATCCCATTCTGTTATAGTAAAAACCCATTTTTACATTCCCACATTTTACGTTTCCGTCTTTTTACATTCACTTTTGTCGGATACAACAGAACTCCTATTACCTCAATACAATGCTTTCCTGTCACTAACAATTCTGTGGTACATTTCCCACATTTTAAGTTTTCTTTGACGTTATCACGATCTTTAACACTGATTTTCATACAGATTTCTGCAAAAAGTGCATCATATTTCTGCTCAAAGTCAGCCTTGGAAAAAGCAGAAAACGCAGATTATACACAAAGTTATTGATCACATAAAGCACCGTTCGCACAGTAAGCCAGATTTTCATTGTCAGCGTGTTGCATCATAGTCCCTGTATTATAGGTATGTTGTGTTGGGAAGTGCGCAGAAGTATAAATATGCTGAGTCACTGCCTTAATGGTAATCACAATCTGACAATAATGACTCTAGCAGGTATCTTCTTCTGCTCACGGTGTTGTAATACAACAGTTTTAATTTGATTGCACAGACATGTATACAAATAAACACCACTTTTGAAGATGGCCATCTCTGTAATAGGCCATCATGAATAGTTGTTACTTCTGCATGAAATACACTAATCCACACTAGGCATGCAGTCTTATGTTGGTACAACATGATATCAGTCGTAAACATTCCTCCTCAAGATGCTCTGTAACATAACGACAATTTCTGCCCTCTTTCTCACCCTGGATGTCTCTGAACCGAGGGACCACCTTGTTGGCAACAAGCTTTGTATTTTGTGCTTATTGTTCTATGTTTACGTAGACTACCAACTTAGTGCTTTAACCAGTATTGTGTTTCAAGTTTTATGTACCATAAGTTTATAACGGTTATCAATAATAAGTGTCATATTAGAACATGAATGCCTTTTTAGTGTGGTTTCATGAAAGAGTAGAGCTAATTGATGTTAGAAAAAAATAAAAACAATTATGTTAGAACTTTTAAAAAAGTACAATTTGTTTTAATTTCATAATTTGAGCATTATAAAGAGAATGACAGCAAGAGTAATTTATTCATTTTTGCTTGTTGTTTTTCTTATTCTTTCTTGTATTTTACACTTTCCTACATTTTACATGTTTTTGGTCAGACCACTGAAAAGTGTGTAAACAGGGTTTTACTGTATGTGGAAATCAAACCTTCAGGTGGAATTCATCAGGCTGCAGGGAGATTCCCTTGGTTAAGTATTATGAACTAGTATAGTAAGGGCTGTTTAATGAATACTCAACTTTTATGTGTACTAAATATTTTGTTTGCTGATCATGTTGTCTTTATGTTGCAGATAATTGATCTCTTAACAGCATATCTTAGTGAGCTTAGTACTGCTGGAGAGAGTGCTGCTGAATATCTCTCATTGTATCAGTCCTTAATTCAGCCTCCTCCATGGAAAGAGTACCTAGCGTTGAGAGGCATATTAGTACACATAGCTGGTCTTCTTACACAGGAGATTGAGGAGCTACATCACCTTGAAGAGACTACTCTAACTTCGAACCTTTCTCAAGGTACTGTAATGGATGATCCTTGCTGTATATTGTCAATGCATATAGTTTCGATTTGCGAGAATCACCGTAAACTGTAATTAGAGATAAATTCCATGTTAGATATTATTGACCTCCACATCCATACTCTTCAAACTACAATTTGGTATATATTGAAGTCTCTTTTTTTAAAAAAATAATAATAATAATAATAATAATAATAATAATAGTAAGGGGTTCATCATTTTCAATTTATGGATGGTGTGTGGGAATAATTATTACTTATCTGCTTCTGTGCATGCTGTTATTAGTGTAATTTCATCTCCATTAATGACCTGTACAGGGCTTAAGAATATTCATATTTTTCTACTCTCTAAAGTGGTTTTTGAAAATTTTGCAAGTAAATTTTCATAAGGTATGTGATGTTTTTCTCAGAATGAATGCCATTTCAGATTTTTCAGTGTTTGCATTACACTCTCTTCTGAAATGAACAAGCCTAAAACTATCTGAAGATGGTATCTGTTCTTTTGGACATGTCCGAAAGAACAGATCTTGCAGCTCTCAACGAATGAAATTACAATGAAATCCAGACCATTGTGCGCCAATGTGTGCCCCGACTGGGACTCTAACCCGGGATCTCCTGCTTACATTGCAGATGCTCTATCGGACTGACTCATGAGGACACAGAAGATAGTGCGACTGTAGGGACTTATTTGTGGCATGCTCCCTGTGAGACCCAGATTTCCAACTTACTGTCCACACGCTACATTTGTGGCGCCCCTGCCCACTATACTCATCACTCGTGGCAGCCAGTATACTGATTCCCGTAAGAGTTTGAGTAATGTGAGTGCATCTGCACTGAAGATCATTGGCTGGTAAGTCTTGTGTATATGAAGATGGGATCTGTTCTTTCAGACATGACGGGACACACATTTTCGACTGTCCCCGTTGATATTTATCAACGCCTGTAAGCAGCTAATGGTCTGGATTTCATTGCAATTTATTTTTTTCCAAAACTATTAATGTTGTGACCCTCCTCCCCCCCCCCCCCTCCCCCCTCTTTTTCCCTTAATATGAATGCAGTGAACAAGGTGACACAGTGAGTTAGTGCTGGACTTGGATTTTGGTGTAGTAACACTCATATCCCTATCTAGCCATTCAGATCTAGATTTCTTTTGTTTTGCACTAAATCAAGTAATGTGAATGCAGGAATGGTTTCCTTCAAAATGGCACACATATGGTCCTTTCATATTCAATCAGTATTCCACTACAGGCTGTTAAAGTTATATTTAAGCAATTTCTTTCATAGACATAATGTAGTTTCCCAACATCCTACCTTAAATTGAAGGCTAATATTATGTTCCCCTATACTTTACCTGTGTATTTATTGCACTGTGTGTATCTACACATTGCCACTCCTATTCCTGTTAACTTGGTTGGCTCCATTTGTGACCCCTTGAGTCTGTACTTCAAAATTCATGAAATTCACTATGTCACTTTGTGTTTTTGTACCAGGTTGGTACAGTGACATAATTTACTGTTTGTTTCAAATAGTTTTGTATAATAATGCTTCTCCATAGCTGTAAAAAATCAGATATGGCAACTAATACACTGTAAGAAAAAGAAGCCTCATCACGAAGGACGCGACTGCTACGGTCGCAGGTTCGAATCCTGCCTCGGGCAGGGATGTGTGTGATGTCCTTAGGTTAGGTTTAAGTAGTTCTAAGTTCTAGGGGACTGATGACCACAGATGTTAAGTCCCATAGTGCTCAGAGCCAATTTTCATCACGAAGGAACTTTCCAAATAGGACAAAAATTGAAAGATGCGATTTACTTGTACAGGCAAACAAATAATTACAATGTCAGAAAAATGATATGATTATTCAAGAGAAAGCGCTTCACAAATTTAGCAAGTCAGTAATGCATTGGTCCACCTGTAGCCCTTATGCAAGCAGTTATTTGGCTTGGCACTGATCATGTTGTTGGATGTTCTCCTGAAGGATAACATGCCAAATTCTGTCCAATTGGAACATTAGATCATCAAAATCCTGGGATTGTTTGGAGGGCCCTGCTTATACTCCTCCAAATGTTGTCAACTTGTGAGAGATTTGTTGCCCAAGGTAGGGTTTGGCAAGCACGAATATAAGCAGTAGAAAATCTCACTGTGTGCAGGTAGGTATTAACTTCAGAATGAGATATTCACTCTGCAGCGGAGTGTGCGCTGATATGAAACTTCCTGGCAGATTAAAACTGTGTGCCCGACCGAGACTCGAACTCGGGACTTTTGCCTTTCGCGGGCAAGTGCTCTACCATCTGAGCTACCGAAGCACGACTCACGCCCGGTCTCACAGCTTTACTTCTGCCAATATCTCGTCTCCTACCTTCCAAACTTTACAGAAGCTCTCCTGCGAACCTTGCAGAACTAGCACTCCTGAAAAAAAGGATATTGCGGAGACATGGCTTAGCCACAGCCTGGGGGATGTTTCCAGAATGAGATTTTCACTCTGCAGCGGAGTGTGCGCTGATATTATCTTGGTGAAATGTAAGCACAGGATTCCTGACCATGAAACATACTGCTGTGTTTTAAGGGTGCCACAGATGATAACCAATGGGGTTCTGCTATGAAAAGAAATGGCACTCCAGACCATCACTCCTGGTTGTTGGTCTGTATGGGAGGTGACAGTCAGGTTGGTACCCTCTGCTGTATAGGTCAGCTCCAGACACATCTTTGCTGGATATATCAGGGCTCAGTTCAAAGCAGGACTCATCACTGCAGACAATTCCGCTGCTATCACTGAGATTCCAGGCCAAAGACATGTCTGAAATGCCCAGAATGGCAGTGGGATACCAACCTATCTGTCGCCATATGGCCAATAGTGCTCAGAGCCATTTGTCGCCATATGGCCCTGACGCCCAAGATAGTCTGGGGTGCCATTTCATTTAATAGCAGGATCCCTTTGGTTGTCATCCAGAGCACAGTAGTATGTCAATCATATTGTATGCCCCATTTTGTTGCTCTTCACGTCAAACCATCCATGATTTACATTACAGCAAGATAATGCCCGACTACACATGGCAAGAGTTTCTACTGCTTCTCTTCGCACCTGCCAAATCCTACCTTGCCTAGCAAGGTTACCAGATCTCTCCCCAACTGAGAATTTTGTAGCATTATGGGCTCAGGATTATGTAATTTAGCACACCAGTTGGACTGAATTTGGCATGATATCACTCAG
Organism: Schistocerca serialis cubense; assembly: GCF_023864345.2. Classification (NCBI taxonomy): domain Eukaryota; kingdom Metazoa; phylum Arthropoda; class Insecta; order Orthoptera; family Acrididae; genus Schistocerca; species Schistocerca serialis. The sequence goes on from NC_064640.1 coordinate 423,085,714, forward strand.
GAGCACATCCAACACATCTTTCAGTCAATGCCAAGCCAAATAACTGCATGCCTAGGGGCCAAAGATGGACCAATACATTACTGACTTTATCAATTTACAGTGCTCTCTCTTTGCATAAAGCATCCCTTTTCTGAAATTGTTATCATTTGTTTGTCTGTACATGTACATCACATCTACCAATTTCCGTCGCATTAGGATAATTCCTCCATGGTTCGTCAGCCTTTTAAAGCATATCATCCAATAAGTAATTAATGTATAACATGAACTGAAATAGCCACAGCAACTTCCCTGTAGTACACATAAACTTTTCTCTGTCCGTGAATAACTCTTGGTACAGGGTAGTATGCTGCATCTGTCTTGGAAGTAATTCTCAGTCCAGTACCAGACCTAGCAGTATATTCTTATTACCATATTTTCTTGGACAGAGCAGTGTATTGAGAAAAAAAAGAGTTAAATCTTTTATATGAATAGACATAATGCTCTTCTAGTGATTTTTCTCTGTTTTGCTTATTTTAATGCCATGCTCATATTTCTATCTTGTTCATCTCTCCATCTGCAGTGGTTGAACAATGTTCTGCAGTCGTTAAAATGCTGAATTTGCTTGTCGAATAAGGGCATTACAATTTCCCATCCAGATTCAGGTTTCCATGGTTTGCCTAAAATGCTAAGGCACATACCGTGATAGCGCTTTGAAAATGATAGGCCTCAATTTCCTTCCCTAGACAAAGCTTGAGCTATGTGCCAGTTGACCTTGTCATTAATGGGACATTATACCATAATCTTCCTTCTTCCATCTCCAGTTTGCAAGGTAAGCTAGCTCTCCACTGATATTCATCTACAGAGTGGCAAGTTAAATGTTCATCTTTTTCTATCTTTTCCTCATAGTATGTTTATTAATTTCTGTGCACGCTGTTCTGTTTTAACAGGTTAAATCTCATGTTTTTGTTAGGGTAAATTCATTGTCTATAGTGCAGTAGTTGCTCTGTGAACAGCCAGCTACATAACTCCTTAATGCATCAGTGTCCATTGGTGACACATCAGGAGGGTAGCAAGTTGCATATCTGGGATTCTGTCTGTTTCTATAGTTCACTTCCTCAGGATGATGAGGACATGTGCATGCTATGTGCTGACACAGGAGGAGTTGGTTACAATTCACGAATAGCTGAATGCGCTTATGGCTGCCTCAGGATGTAGCAGTGGTGGAGAATCCAGCACGTCACTTGGGACACCTCAGGTGTCACTTGTTTTGCCCGTGGGCTCTGCTGCCGAGGCACCTTGGGAAATAAAATAAAATTTAAAAGAAAAAAATAATAAAATAATGGTGAGTTTATCACCCCCTGCACAAATTTCAAACAAGGGGTTTCAGCATTAATGGGCAAGAGCTTTGAAATATCTACAAGATCTGGAGTTCACAATCAACTCCACTGAAACATTCACATTTCACCAGAATTACTTATGAATATGCACTGCAATGGTTTGAAAGCAGATAGCATGTAAATACAGCTGAGTATTTTAGTGATTATGTCCAGTCACCATACAAATAAAAAAACTTGACACTCGACGGGTTGTGCCTTTACTATATTCAGTTTTGAGGGAGCTGATGTGACCTTGAAGGAACAAACTCCGCTAATCAACCACATCATGGGCAAAAGCAGAAGTGACACAGGGGCATTAGGATTGAGTCAGGGTTTTGCATTTTCGAATCACTTTACACATTAACACGTACAACTGGAAACACTTCTTAGTGCATGAGAACTCAGAAACAGAAGAGGACAGTAGCAGGTGTGTTTAATTAATAACAACAAGAACTGTATTTATTTTAAAATGCATTACACAGTACAATCAGAACACTTAACAAACATTAAAATGTCATTTTTTCCTCTACTAAATGCGTTGTATTACAACAGCCTTATTTACATTTGTATTCCTTGCTACAAGTAAGCAAGCTCACACATTTGAAGATGAAAATCAGTATAACGAGCATTGACGAATCCATGTTATTTACGTGTGTAGGTTTTACCATAAGAATCTGATGATGAGTATGAGATGCACACAACTGTGAGTTGTCATCACTGGAAGACCAACAATTTTTCAGGCGCCAAGTCAAAAAGAATTTTATTATAAATGATAGGACTACTGATACTTAAACCAGACTACCGATAGTGATGATGGTGCAGATACTATCGATAGTTTATCGATGTTTAAGTAACACCAGTGTTTGCTGCACTGTGATGGAAAATTGAAAGCGCCACTTGTAGTTTTAATTGGTGCATGAGCTGTGGACGGTACAGTGGTAAATGTAACTGCCATCACAAAATCTTCCATGGTTTGTCACAATATTCCAAGTTCATGGATGTACCCCTGCTTCTTTTTTTTTTTTACTGCAACGAAACTCTGTCACGTTCTGTCAAGTGCAAACTTTGAGTGGCATGGCTATATTATAGGAATACATTGGTATGATGAGTGAAGGTGGCAGGACTGCTGTGTCTCGCCACACCTTCCCTTAGTGTTCCTTAATACCGTATTGTGCTTTTTATACCACTTTGCCCGCTTCCCCCAACAAAACTTCTACAAACTACAGGGAGGACGATGGTTCAATCCCGTCTCCGGCCATCCTTAGTTAGGTTTTCCGTGATTTCCCTAAATCGCTTCAGGCAAATGCCGGGATGGTTCCTTTGAAAGGGCACGGCCGATTTCCTTCCCCGTCCTTCCCTCACCCAAGCTTGCACTCCGTCTCTAATGGCCTCTTTGTCGACGGGACGTTAAACACTAATCTCCTCCTCCTCTACAAACTACACACTTTATGTCGACTGCACTAAGATCACAAGTCCGATCTCAGAGATGTAGCAGCTGTAAAACTGCGGTAGTGTGATGGCCCTTCTGTTTTCTACGGAGAAAAAACATAAGGAGTGAAGAAGCCGCCCTTGATCTCTTCAAGAAGCCGCCCTTGATCTCTTCAAGAAGCCGCCCTTGATCTCGTCAATGCAGTTTGAATCTTGTTGTTCCCATGTGCAGTTTTACTCCCATGTGCAGTTTATATCGTATCTGCTGCAGTTCATCAGCAAGCATGTACACCTAAGGTAGCAGCATTGCATGGCAAACCAGTAAACACTACCCCTCTCGCATCCCTATTCCTTATGGTGACCTTCTTCTTCTTCTTCTTCTTCTTCTTCTTCCTCTTCCTCTTCATGCTTTCCCCATGCTTCTAGACGCTGAAGCTCAACGTAACATCGACAATAAATACGTTCCCCAGTTTTATGAGAATTTTTTTTTTATATATATGAAAGTAATTTTTCAGATAACAAGACGTTGAAGAAAAAAAAAAAGACATTTTTTGACAGTATTATGCAAAATTTTGGACATTCTGGCAGGTTACTTTGACATTAAATTACTTTTTTTTTTATTCAGGTCATCTATCAAATCTTACTAGAATACAATATCTGTGATAAGACAGTAGTAGTGGTTACAGACAATGCTGCAGTTATGAAAGAGCTGCCTAAATCTTAAGGATTCGACATTCACCCTGTTTTCCCCACTGCATGAACTTAACAGTACAAGATTGTTTCAGAGCAGAAATATTTTCAAAAACTTTTACTGAAAACAACGACCATTTGTGACTTTCTTTCATAACTCTACACTAGCCAGTGACAAATTGCACAATGTTTGAAAAAGAGCAAACAAAAAAGAACTGAGACTGGTACAAGAGGTGCCAACTCGATGGAACAGCTCATGCCACCTGGTCAAAAGAATTTTGGAAGTACAAAGTTAGCTTGAGATTGCGATCAATTAAAGTTCAAAAGCACTGCCTAGCCTCACAGAGAAAATTACTTAGCTATACAAGAGAAGCAACAACAACCACCATCTCAGTTAAGTCGTACAGCACTGTTTCCTTTAATTATACGTCCTATACGAGGTATTGCTGCAAAGTTTTCAGACTTGTAAAGCACCTTAACAACTAATGAAAGACAAAGTGTTCTGAATTCCCTGATTAAATCAGTCAGTGAAAGAGTGAAAGCGTGTAACTCATTGACTGTTAATATGCCTGTGACATTATTAGATCCTAGGTTTAAAAAACTTGTTTCAGGACATTTCACGAGCAACATAATGTTGCACAAGTACTTCAGAAAGAGTATGCTGCTATCATCGCATCAACTACAAGAATAATACCTGAAACAGGAGCATCCATGAGCAGTGCTGATACACCTACTGATAGTCTAACAGTTTGAAATCGGATGATCTACTTTCTTTGTCCAATTAGCAACAGTGTAATGTCGATGCTGTTACACCAGTCGGTGATTCCATAATTGACCTACATCAGTATTTTGAAAAACCTGTAACAGACAAGCCTGCTTGTGTATTAGAATATTGTGCAAAATGTAACAGTATGTTGCATGTAATGACCATTAAATTTTTGTGGTGTCCAGCAACTTCAATTCCTGCAGAAAGGGTTTTCTCCAAGGCAGGATATAATAATTACTTAAAAATGCAGTGGACTAAAGGAGAAGAATTTAAACACCTTAGATTATCTTGTAATATTGTATTTCAAACAACAGACCAAGGGACAAGAATTTAAATACCTTAATTTTTATAAAACAAAATTTGCATATCTTGTATTGTTGTATTTTAAGCAATAAAAATTCTTAGAAATATATTTTTCATTTAAAATGCCTGCCCAACACAATCAATGTTTAATAAATACATCGACTGTTTTTAAAAATAAAATCGATAATATCGGACGTGTCAACTATCGATGTTTAAGTAACACTAGGAAGCACTTGAGGATAAATATATTGCCTGCAAGCTGATAGTCAACAACAAAGCAACCTCCCATGTGGGACACTGAAAATCCTTATGAAATTGTGGCACATTAACGAGATTCAAAAAAGGTTAATGTATACCATGCAGTGCCCCAGGCAAAGCTGTATGGGCCATTTTTCTTCCGTGAAAAGAAAGTGACAGCTCCCTCTTGCCTTGATATGTTGCAGTTGTGGGTTGTCGTTGCTCACCCCCTCCCCAGCATGAGTGCTAATTTCATGTGCTGACAAGATAGGGCACCCCCATTATTGGAGCATCGATGTTTGTCGCTACCTAAAAATGAACTTCTGCATCATTGGATTTCTCATAGAGGTGAAAATGTGGCTTTATTCCCTTGGCCCCCTAGGTCACTTGATGTAACGTCTTGTGATTTATTTCTTTGGGAATACATTAAGAATTGTGGTCACATACCCCAACTGCCAAGAACACTGGCCATAGGGGCTCAGCAGTAACAACATTATTGGTTGAATGATTGCATATGGTACTTATGGTCAAGACATCTAGGAAAGTTCTAGTAAACTTGTTCAAATTCAGTAGTAATTCATTTTGTGATCCTTTTGTTGGGTAATCAGCTTCTCCAACACCTGATGATAAACTTCAAACTTAATCACTTTATTCTGTTCAGTTAATTCTTCCACATTACATTCATGTACTTTTTTGTATGTGGCCAATGCTCTTTTTAATAAGCACTAAACTTCCTAATTATGTCATCATTCACAGTCACAAAGTGTGTTAACCTAGTAGAATGAAAATTTCACTAATAAGTACAACGGAATGTAAACAAATGGCCTCGCTTTCGTACCCTGTTCCACCTACCTCCTATTAAACACCCAACAGACGTTTCTGAGGCTAGATGACTTTCATGTTGGCTGAATTATACCAAAATTTATAGTAGGTACATTGAGATTTGCTGTGAGATAAGTTATGAAACTGAAACTTCCAAAGTAGTTCAATTTTCTCATTACCTGTGCAGTAGAGCTTTGTGAATTAACATTACAGAAGTAAAACTTAACTGCCTGTGGTTGTAATACTGAACCTACAAATTGTGCTTTTAGGGTATGCCCTGAAGATGCTTACAGAACTGCTTGCACTGTTCCTGGAACAAGACTGTATCAAGCAGCAATATAAAGGCCAGCTTGTCAGTGCTGTTCTTAATGGCTATGTATCTCTTCGAAGACTGGTGATCCAGAGAACAAGGCTTATTGATGAAACTCAAGAGAAGCTCCTTGAAATATTGGAGGAAATAACAACAGGTAAGAGATTAGATTACGCTTTAAAGAGAAATTGTATTTTATATTTCAAATTTGCAGCTAATACTAATACTTGCAATTTTGCTGTATTGATTTGTCAACTGCCGTACTGAAGCTAAAATTATGTCTCAAGCAACTCATGCTGAAAATATAGAGAAGTGTAGATACCCATGAATTATAAATTATGTTTATTTGAAGTAGGCTTAATGTATCAAAAATATTTTACAGGAACAGAAGATGAAACAAAGGAATTTATGGCAATTTGTATTGATGCTGTTAAAAAGTATAGTCTGCATGATATGCGTACACCAGTTTTCATATTTGAAAGAATATGTTCAATAATTTATCCTGAAGATAGTGATACAGGTGAATTTTATCTTACACTTGAGAAGGATCCACAGCAAGAAGACTTTTTACAGGTAAAACCTACACCCTTTAGAAAGTTGAGTGCTCATATAGTTTGTCAATGTGTACTGGCTGGTTGTGGTTCAAACTGCTGGTGATGGTGGTCGTGTGTGTGTGTGTGTGTGTGTGTGTGTGTGTGTGTGTGTGTGTGTGTGTGTGTGTGTGTGTGTGTCTATATATCCGTTTTCTTTTTATGAAGAAGACTGGCTGAAAGCTAAATGTGTAATAGTCTTTTCATACTGCCTGTCTGCAACTCAACATGTCTTCTTTATGGTGAGTAGCAATCTTTCTTCTTCCTTATATTGTTGGGAAAAAGAATGTTGGTTGTTTAGTGATTGCACATTCCAATTGCTTAACGTTCAGATTATTTCATGATGATATCTGTAGAGTAATTATATAGTCATTAAGTAAATTGAAGTGTGAAATTTTTTTATTTCTGTAGCCACAATTGTAACATTTTAGTTAAGGACATATCTTTGAGTATAGCTGCCTTACTGTTACATAGGGATTTTTCGTGTGCATATTCACTGTCACCTTGATAGATATTGTCAGCAATTTTGGGTTAACATGGTTTTATCCAATTAGTAGACTTCTTTTTTTCCAGGAGTGATGTTTTACGCTGTTAACTGGAGTCCTAATTTAGGGCATGGCATGCCGTTCCTGATTTTTGCATCAGTAATGTTGAGTTTTGGAGCTGCACTCCTATCTAATTAGTATTTTCCTTTTTACATGTGAAGTACAGTTAAACACCGGTAACGCCCCATTTTTCCTGATGAGTTAGTGTTGCCATTAACTATTAACTTATAATTGTAGTTGGTATGGATGTTGATGTTTTTCGTCTTGTTTTGTAGTAGTGTCATCTGCATAGTATCCCCTTTTTTTATTTATTTATTTTTTTTTAAGTGTTCCATACAAGAAATAAGAAAAAAAAGGACATAGACTTGCATCAGTGTGTGTTTCTCCAATGTCTAATAAAGCGTTTCTCGTTTCTTCCATTGAGACTGTCTCAGGTTTTTAATTTCTTAATAGCAAATATTTTCTTCATGTCCATGATTCATAACTGTAACAGTTGTCCTTCAGTACAGTCATCGTGATGTTCAAAAAATTAATGACAACAAAATTCCTAAGAGGTTCTATAAATATTGAAGCGTAGTAACTACCCTAAGTTTGCACACTTTGACTAACTTTAATTTCATAATTTCACTTGAATTTGTACTGAATTATGTGAGTTTTAATTTATGCCATGAATGAAAAGTATTCTCACAGAAATTTAATGTATAAAATCTGCAAGTTTTGTGCTCTACATCTTCCACAACACTTGATTGTTGAAATAAATTTCTGAGTGTTAGTGATGAGAAATTTCTTTCGATATTACTTGCACTCTGCTGTTGTTGTTGTTGTTGTTGTTGTTGCACTCATTATTAGAAATATTAGTCACAATTTCCATTGTTTATTTTAATTTTGAACCGTCTTTGCTTTAAACAGAGACACAGTTCTGTGTGTCTGATTATTGTGGTTTTTACTATGTGTGCATTCCTTTCATCCTAGAAAATTGCCACTGTTGACTCTTTCCGAGATTAAAAATGAAATGTGAAAATTATAATTTCTGTTGCACCACAGATAACCGGGGGGAGGGGGGGGGGGCAGTTTGTTCATATGTATATGACCTTTGTTAAGGTGACCGTCCTCTAGTATGGAAGTGAGACAAGGCTTGTTCCAGACTGAACTTCTAGTAGATATTACATTGAACATGCTGAGTGAATAGCCACTTTCAACATCATATTCATTGGGAATCTGTTGCACTGCGAATAGTTTCATATAACTGGAAATAGCACAAGTCCTCCTGTGTACAAAAAGGACAAACAAATGGATCCACAAAATTACAGACTTGTGTTGCCAACTTCATGCTGTTGCCGTATCATAGAGCATATTTCGAACTCAGTTATTATGATATGCCCAGAGTAAAGAAGCTTCAAAGAATCAGTATGGTATCAGGAAAAGCCACTTTAGCGAAACACAGTTTTCTTTGTTCAGACATTATGTACTGCAAGTAGTAGTCACAGGTAAACAAGTTTTTGTAGATTTCCGAAAGCCATTTGTCACATATGGGGTTTCCCAATTCCCAATGTCAGGTATGCTATTGTCCTTCACATATGTAAATGATCTTTCATCTAATACACAACAAACAGAATTAATGCTTTTTGCAGCAACAGAAGAAATTGTAAACAAAGTTCTTGAAGTATCAATGATTGATTTCTCTGCAAATGGTCTTGCCCTCAGTTCTTTTTAAAACCTCTGTTCAGTTCTCCACATCTAGGGGTACTAGATCAGCGATAAGTGGAACACATGGCAAGGAAATAATGAATAGAGTGGAAACGTTCAACATTCTTAGGTGTCCATGTTGATGAGAATTTAAACTGGGAAAAAGCACATTTTGGAATGCATAAAACAACATAGTTCAGCCACATTTGCACATAGATTCATTGCAAATTTTGGGGAAAGACAAATCAGCAAGTCGACATATTTTCATTGAATAATGTAACACGGAATAATTTTCTGGAGTAACTCACTTTTAAGAAAGTCTTCATTGCTCAAAAACATATGTGTAGACATCTGTTTAATACTGGAGTCAAGCTATTTAGAAGAATATTGGGCCTAGGGAACCAGCCATTTATGCTGTTTTTTAATGTGTTACTGGCACTTACGTAATTGATATATCTTTAAGAATAATAAATAGTAAAAAAGAACCTAGGTTCAATTTTCGTATTTACTTTAGTTCTTTAATAGACCACAAATTTTAAAATAATGATAGCAGAAAGTACAATTTTCCTCTCAAGAAAAAAGTGTGATGTGATTTATCGAATAATTTCTTCCTCTTGAGCTTCAAAAATTTCTTTCGCACTAGACGGACGTGACACATTTGTAGCAGAATTACAGCAAACTGTGAAACCTAACGAATACACACATGAAATTATGTCAATGTAATCATATTGGGTCAGCCATTCGCATCAGCAGCTGTTCTGTTCGCTAATGTTTCTTTCAAAATAGTTCTAGAAATTCGCAACAGAAGGCAGCACCAGTCAAGGGGCAGGTCATGAGACATGCATATATCGTTCTCATACAGAATGAGTCCAGTTTTCACACGATAAGTGGCTCATACGGTGAGAAAATTGCAGCCTGACCTACGCTTGGGTTTGGTCTCCAAAGTGTTAAGGGTTAGGCATTCTGACCACTGTTACCCAGTATATTTTTTCCCTTGTGAAATTTTTTTGTAAATAATCCACTGCAGTTAAAAAGGGACAATGCTGTACATAATTACAATACCAGAAGGAAAAACTACATTCATTACTCCATGTTAAGGTTGTCGTTAGTCCAAAAAGGGGTATCCAGTGCTGCAACTAAAATTTGTTATAAAATGTATGACAGATAGCAAAGCAAAAGTTAAAACCAAACTGAAAAGTTTCTCCTTGACAAGCTCTCCTGTTTCATAGAATAGTTCCTCTTACTGTAACGTGTAAAAGGTGATGTGTAGGAATTACTTATCATTCTGTATATTTAATTTATATGTAATAAATTAAATAAATGTAAATGTTCAGCATGTAGACATAACAACAAAAATGGTTCAAATGGCTCTGAGCACTATGGGACTCAACTGCTGTGGTCATAAGTCCCCTAGAACTTAGAACTACTTAAACCTAACTAACCTAAGGACGTCACACACATCCATGCCCGAGGCAGGATTCGAACCTGTGACCGTAGCGGTCGTGCGGTTCCAGACTGTAGCGCCTTTAACCGCTCGGCCACTCCGGCCGGCACATAACAACAACATAATTTGTGATGTGAATGTAAAATGACTCATTCCACATCATTTTAATTTATCATGCTTACGATCTATGGAACGGAAAAGTAACAGACACTGTATCACATTGTCAGCTTTTGATCATATCGGTTTTGCAGATACAGATTGGCTAGTATACTCCGGTGTATGAAAGTGACAAGTTCAACAGAGATGAAAGTAATTTAATTGTGCATAATACAACCACTAATATTCTTAATATACATAAATGATTTATCAGATATGCTCCACACACCATTAGATTGTTCACTAAGGGTGCTGTTGTCCATAAGAAAGTATTGTTGCCAGTGGAGGATCATGACAAAATGCAGAAAGAATTGAACAAAATTTCTGCTTGGTATATTGAATATTAGGTCTCTAAATGTAGAAAATGCCAGATAATATCCATAACAAAGTCAAACAACCCAATAGTATAATATTACTACATTAATGGTGAACATCTGGTGCATGTCCCATTATAACAATATTTATTGATAATGTTAAGAAGCCATATGAAATGTGACCAACAAGTAAGGTCAGTAGTATAGAGGGGCAATGGAGGCTAATGTATGTTCTGGATTCTGGGAGTGTACTGAGTAACTGTAAAGGAAGTCTCATACAGCACTTGAGTTCCACCAATTCCAGCATACTGGTGCAGTATTTCAATCCTTTGTCAAATGTGTATGACAGTAGGTGTCAAAAATATCACAGACTTGCTACTGGATCATAACAAATTGGTATAGGCATATGAAAGTGGTAACAGAGACATTCAGGAAACTTAAGTGAGAATCTTTGCAAGAATTGGAACCTTTTCTTGCAAAATGCTGGAAGTATAATACCTTATTTTAAGGAAAATGGTATAAAACTTTTTATCATCTGTTTTGAGAGTTGGGTGTAGTGTGAGAAAATTAAAGCAGATGCCCCCCCCCCCAACACACACACACACACACACACACACACACACACACACACACAAAACAGGTTTGAAGTGGGAAGTATGTAAATTATATGTAGATTAATCCATTATTCAGAACCAGAATAATTACTTAATGAATTGATAATAGGATAATACATTTCTAAACTTTGTGAGTATGTCTTGAAATTTGTGATTAATGTCCGTATAATTACAGGGTAGAATGGTTGGGAACCCATATGCAAGCACAGAACCAGGACTTGGCCCTCTGATGCGTGATGTGAAAAATAAAATCTGCCAGGACTGTGAACTTGTGGCATTATTAGAAGATGATAATGGAATGGAATTATTAGTTAACAACAAGATAATCAGTCTGGATTTACCAGTGAGAGAGGTAAGAGAGTGAGTGAGTGAGTGAGTGAGTGAGAGAGAGAGAGAGAGAGAGAGAGAGAGAGAGAGAGAGAGAGAGACTAAAACAGAAACTTTACACCCACTACATATAGGTTCTTTAAAAAACTTTCTCTTTTTTAATACAGGTTTACAAAAAGGTTTGGGTTGCAGAAGGGGGTGAGGGTGATGCTATGAGAGTTGTATACAGAATGCGAGGTCTTCTTGGTGATGCTACAGAAGAATTTGTGGAGACTTTGGATGCCAAAAGTGAACAAGAAGTAAATGATGAAGATTTGTACAAGATGGCCAATGTCATGGCTGACTGTGGAGGCTTACAGGTATGTAATGATATAATGTATTATGCCCTGCAGATTTAATGGGCCAATAAAATAAGTATTTACCTTTTTTGACTGCGTTCATTACGGTATCATATTTTATTACTTAGATACATGTGTCATTTCCATTTGATATGCACCCTTATTTTCCATAAAGGTACTTCAAGCTGGCATCCAACATGTGCCTAATGATAGTGCTTAATGGACATTTTCCAAACTACCTCAGTGGTTACCTTTTTTGCTTAAAATGGTACATGTATATTTTATGGCACATTTGTTTTGTCCATCTTCCATATCACTGTACAGGGTCGAGCAGAGGAAACACGTTTTGTAAATTACTAGTACTCAGCAGGAACTGGGGCTATTCGCCTTGAACAGCATCAGGCAGAGAGCTCATACAACGCAGTTGCAACTACTATGGAGTGTGGAGCCTTGTGTGTTTGTTGTCGATCAATTGGTGGGTATTTTTGAAACAATGGTTCTGTAATCACAGTTCAACATCTTTCCTGTTGAAATTTTGATATCAAATGTCAAGGTGCAGTCTCAGAATGAAACACTCTACTCAAATGAGCTGAGGTGTTTTGCAACTAATGGATTTGTGATGAAGGAAAAAACCATCTGGTCTTCCTTATACAATCCAAACTCTGGAAAATATAGATAGAGTGAAAAGAACAGTCCGAAATGGCCAGTTAGGCAATAGGCTGTAACACTGGGTGTGTCACATCATTTACTTCTTTACATCTTACCTGATGATATCAACTTTCACCTATAAAAATAATGATTGTCATACAGCTAAGTGAAGGGGATTCTGTGCAATGCAAAGAATTTTGTGACATAACGGACTCAATTCTTACGGAAGATGCGGAAATACTAATAATGATGGGTGTCAGAAGTCTATTTCCATCTGGGTGACTATGTTAATGTACAGAGCTGTTGGTACTGGGCATCAGACAGCTCATGTGAACTACACCAAAAACTACTCCACAGCCAAAACTTTTTTTTTTTGGGGGGGGGGGGGGGGGCTGCAGTTACTCTGACATCAGCTTGCTACATTGAAATGTTAAATAACTTCATGCATTCAGAACTGAAAAGGAATTGGATGAATATGAGATAAATAGATAAATGTGGTTCCAACAAGATGGTGACATAGCTCTCACTGCCAGAGCATCTGTGTAAGTGATTCGACAAATGCTTCCTGGACATAACATTTCATGATTCAGTGATTTTTCTGTGACCTGAAAATTTTCCAGGCATTGTTTTCCAAGCCTAAGTAATGTATGTAAATTAAAAAATGTAATAATAAATTATTTTTAATGCAATTTTTTCTCTAAATGAAGCAGTAATTGTTATTCAGTAATGAAAAACAGGCATTTCCTCTGCTCCAACATGTGTGTATAGCACTCAATTTGCTACATGGAGAAAGGGAGAAAAAATTAATAGAAGAAAGCTATTATGGCCTCTGGCATCATGTGACACAAGATTTAGTATACTTTTGTTGAGGAAATTTGCTGATTAGGACTCAAGTTGTTTTGTCAACTATTCATTAATATTCTCATTTCTATTTTTGTTTAGAAATTATAATTGCTACTTGCCAAATCTGGATTGTGGGAGGCCAAAGCATATCTATGAAGACTGTTGTCAAAATGCTTCAATGTATATAGCTATTTGCGAGCATGTATCACCATAATTGGCTGCTTCACCTTTTGTTCTTAGTAATTCAACAAAGGTCAAATGTACAATATTAAAACTTGATTTTAATATGAGTTGCATACAATCCATCACTAGCTCTCTGTCACAGGTCTAATAAAGACTAGAAATAAGTTTTATTGTTTGCTTTATCATTGATTCATCTGGCCACAGCAAGCACATCTACTTTTTTTTATGGTTTCTTTTGAAACAACTGAAACCTGTGCTTCATAAGCTGAAATGATTATGAGCCATAACAAGTCAACTATCTGACACCATAACAAAAAAGTACTAGTCACACTCATTACAATGAGTAACCATCAATGGAGTGTTGGAGTGTTCTCCTGTCCACCAGTCACACCAGTTTCAAAACGAAGCATCACTATTGTAAAGCTTCTGATGGCAGGTCTTAGTTACTTGGCTCTGCTTATGACATAGCCTCCTTACACAAGTGTGCTCCAGTGCAAGGGCCCACCCATTTATGGTGTTTGTGACATAAACATTTTAGTGTGTCATAGTTTATAAGTGCATTTTATATTATGATGACAGGATATCTGTAAATTGAAGATGTGCTTTCTGTCTTGGGCAATGACAAGACAATTATAGTAATTTCTGACAATTTAGTGTATTATTTGGACTTGTGCCTAAACTTATAGCCTGTTCTGTGTAACATTAGGTCTGGCTCATGCTTTTTAAGTCTGGAGATCAGCCAGCCTCATTTTACGATTGCCATTTTTCATTGTTCTATTTCTCATGATAACAAAAATTTCAGAGCTAGTTCATAAAGAGCTATTGGTGGGTTCATTGATAAATTTTTTAGTCTTATCTTCTTTTAAGCAACACTTGTCTCATAATAGTGATGTATGGACACTGAAAACCTAGCTGTCATGTGCCCACTCAAACATATCATCCTCATCATAAACATCTGCACGACTACTCTGCATTTCACACTCAAGTCCTTGTCAAAGGTTTCATCGAACTACTTTGACCATTTCTCTCCTGTTCCATCCCCAGATAGCATGTGTGAAAAATGTACACGAAAATATTTCTGTGCAATCTCTGATTGCTGTCATTTTATTACAATGACCATTTCTTCTTGTGGTGGTGGTCATTAACAAAATATTTTCGCATTTGGAAGAGAAAATTGGTGATTGAAATTTTGTGGAAAGGTCTCACCACAACTAAAAACACCTTTGTTTTAATGAACGCCAACGCAGCTCCCGAATTGTATCAGTGATGCTCTTTCCCCTATTTCGTGGTAATATAAGACAAGCTGCCCTTCTTTGAACTTTTGATGATGTCCTCCATCAACCTTATCTGGTAAGGACACTACTCAATCCAACAATACTCAAGTGGAGGACAGGCAAATGTAGTGTAGGCAGTCTAGTAAATTTGTTCTGCCAGCAAAGCAGAGTTTGTTGTTTGCTTTCCTCACAACATTTCCTGTGTGAAGGTTCTAATTTAAGTAGTTCCTAATTGTAATCCAAAGGTATTTAGTTGAATTGACAACCTTTAAATTTGTGTTACTTATCGTGTAACTGAAATTTAATGTATTCCTGTTGTTGTTTGTAAGGAGGACCTCACTTTTTATTTATTTATTTATTTATTTATTCTTATGAGACAGTTGCCACTTTTCTCACTATACAGACATCTTGGCTGAATCATTTTGTAATAGGTTTTGATCTTCACCATATGGTAAATGGTAGCATCATCTGCAAACAATCATAAATGATTGCTCAGGTAGTCTCCTAAATCATTTATATCGATTAAAAACAGCAGAGGGCTTATAATACTTCTCTGGGGACCCAAGATATCACTTCTGTTTCACTCAATGCCCTCTCTTCATTTGACATCACCTGTCAGGAGCACTCATTATGTCATGTAAATAATGGACCAGTTGTGTTATACTAGAGTTTCACTGTCACCATAGTGTATGCTGTTTTGTCACAAGTCACTGTACTGGAAACAAGACACAAATTTGAACTTACCCCAAGAACTGTATTCCATGCCTTGTCCAAATTAAATTATTACCTAATCCAACTCTGTAGCTTCCTTGAAGACAGAATCCCAAAAGGAAGAGGTGGATGTTGAGATCTCCTCATCGATGTAGTTCATGGAATGCCCTATATCACGACAATGTTTGGCCACGGCTGACTTGTCTGGCTGCGATAAGTGTGTGTATCTTTGATGTTCCACACACCTCTCATGAACGGAGTGTGTTGTTTGGCCTACATTGTTGGACAACAATTTCCATAAGGAAAGCAATAAATTGTCCTTTACAGAGCCAAGTAAAGCTGCAATCTTCGTCACCTTAATGCTGTGTTTCTCGAGAATATGGCCTGTCTTCAAGGAAAGAGAGCCCACATAGGCCAAAAACCCACTTGACCTGAAGGAATTACCATCTTCTTCCCCCATCACATACCTGCATTCTAGGTTTTACATTGAATGCTTTACGAATTTGCTGCAGAGAAAATGCATTTGCTTTAAAAATGCTCTTTAGATGTGTGAGCTCTTCTTGCAAATTATCTTTATTGGATATACAGTGCACCCTGTGCACTAAGGTCTTAAGGACACCTGTAGTCTTTGAAGGGTGATGGCAGCTTACTGGCATGTACGAGGGCATTTCGAAAAGCAAAGATACGATGGCTCGCAGTCCTTCAATAGAACATTTATTTAGAAAACGTCAGTTACATCTTATTAACTGGATTATCTGTTATTTTTTGACATAATCACACCCGTTATCCAAACATTTGTTAAGTTGGTGCACAAGCTTTTGTATCCCACAGTCATAGAAGGTTGCCGCCTGTTGTCAGAGCCACATTTCAACTTCATCTTTGATCACTTCATCGTCGTGGAATGATTTTCCACCAAGATGTGACTTCAGGTAACGGAAGACATGGAAGTCGGTGGGCGCAAGGTCCGGGCTGTATGGCGGATGGTCCAATATGTCCCGTTTGAATTGTTTGAGTAGTGCTTTGGTTACAAGCGCTGTGTGAAGCCGAGTGTTGTCATGAAGCAAGCAGACTCCACTTGTCAGCATTCCCCTGCGTTGCAAAGTCTGGCAATATGCAGCAGCATTAATTGTCGTTCCAGGAGGCATAAATTCCAACAGGAGAATGCCTTGTCTGTCCCAAAAAACAGAAGCCATGATTTTCTTCGCTGAAATCGACGTTTTGCATTTCTTGGCTTTTGGTGAATTCGAATGGCTCTATTGCATTGATTGTTACTTGGATTCAGGTGTATGGTGATAAACCCACGTCTTGTCACCTGTCACAATGTGATCAAGGAACTCATCACGTGCTTCAGCATAGCATGTGAGAAAGGCGAGTGCAAAGCCCTTCCTTTTTTTTTGTGTTCTTCCGTTAACAGTTTTGGAACCCAGCACGCACAAAATTTCCTGTGCCTAACTTGACAGTCACAATGTCATAAAGAGTTGTCATTGACACGTCCGGTATGATCTGATGCAATTCTTTCAATGTGAGACGTCTATTCGCACGAATTGCTTCCTCCGTTCTCCGAAGAAGGGCATCAGAGATCACAGATGACCGACCTGTTCTTTGTTCGTCATGGACATCAGTCCTACCTTCAGAGAAATGATGACACCATTTTGTTACATTTTGTCAATTCATAATGTTCCCATAAACAGAAAAAACTTCTTTGTGAATATCCGCTGGTCGCTGACCTTTTGCATGAAGAAAATGTATGACAGAGCGCACTTCGCATTTGGCGGGATTCTGAATCGGTGCAGCCATCTTAAACACGACCTACTCCAACCAGAAGCAATGTTCAACTGCCGAACAACTGCGAGGAGAAAGCTAACGGTTCAAGGTTAACACCAGTGTTGCCAACTTGCTCGCCAAAACTCTTCTGTTCCTCTGGCGTACGGTGTATCTTTACTTTCCGAAATACCCTCGTAGATATAGATTTTTGTGTGTGTGTGTGTGTGTGTGTGTGTGTGTGTGTGTGTGTGTGTGTGTAGGTTTATGATACATGGCATGTCCTAATGTGCTGTCAACTTTACAGTGAACAACAACATCCAAAAAGGGGAGGCAGCAATCTTTTTCTATTTCCATAGTAAATTTGATACTAACATGTATAGAATTCAGATGCTCAAGAAATTGATGTAATTCATCCATCCCATGCGGCTGTACCACAAATGTGTCGTCCATGTACTTCCAGAAGACAGTTGGTTTAAAACTTGCTGAGTCCAGGGCCTTGTCCTCGAAGTCTCCCATGCATAAATTAGCTATCAGAAGGGAGAGGGGAGTGTCCCATAGCAACTCCATCAATCTGCTCATAAAATTCACCATTAAACTGAAAATAACATGACAAAAGCAAATGTTCAAATA
The DNA here is from genome assembly GCF_023864345.2 of Schistocerca serialis cubense. Taxonomy (NCBI): domain Eukaryota; kingdom Metazoa; phylum Arthropoda; class Insecta; order Orthoptera; family Acrididae; genus Schistocerca; species Schistocerca serialis. The sequence continues at coordinate 423,103,692 of NC_064640.1, forward strand.
AGACCATGATGTTCTTATCAAAATGTTGGCTGATAAGAGACAGAGTCCTTTAAAGGTACCTTGGTATATAGTACCACATCAAAACAAACGAGCACATCCGTACTATTTAGCCTGATTTTGCTGAGTCACTGAATAAAATCCATAGAATTACGAATGTGGTGACTAAATTTTCCTACCAATGGTTTTAATAAGGAAGCTAAATATTTGGCAGAAAAATATATTGGTGAGCCAGTAGTGCTCGTTACATGCCTCATGAACAGATCCTCTAGAAATTCATCCTGATCCATCTTGTGAACTTTAGCAAGCCCATAAAATCTCTGTGCTACTGTATCTCGCACTTTTAAACTTCTTATGACTTCCTTTTGTAGTGATGAGACTTTCAGCAAGGCAGCAGTCCTTATTGTCACCTTGTTGTTGATCTTCCGGTATGCACCCGAACTAGGTAAACCACCTATCTTGGACAAATACTCAACAATAGCACACTTTTCTGCAGGAAATTGTAAAAGTCTAGATTGGAGCTAGTGGCATAGTTCATGTTTTATGCAACAATGTTGTTGATGCTTATTATGAGGTGTAACAGGAACGATAGGGAGGGCGTCAGCTGCTGGTTCTACACAGCCGATGAGAGAGTGGCGGGCAGACAATATGTTTGGAAGCAACAGACATTGTAACATTCTCACATCAGTACAGAAGCAAAATCCACTATTTATTCAGAGAGAGAAAAAAGCTACTTTCTCAAGTCCCACTGTAACCAAAACCTCAGAAATTAACATATTTGGAAGAAACAGCTAAATATTTGTGACAGCAAAGATCTACCATAGTTCAATAGAAGTCTTTAATTTTTATTAGTAGGAATATGTTAAAAAAGTACACATTTACCTAGGAGCTTTTAAAAAAAAAGAAAAAAAAGGTGTGTCGTCTTATACATGGGTAAATATAAATACGGTAAGTGTTTGGATTTTTCCATGCACTGTTAGAGAGTGGTATGGTAGAGAAATGATCTGAAGATGTTTCAATGAACTCTCTGCCAAGCACTTAAGTGTGAATTGCAGATTAGCAATGTAGATGTCTATTTATTTTTGTTCTTACCATGTACAAACATTACAACATGCTTATCGTAATACACTGAGGTGACAAGAAGTCATGGGATACCTCCTAATTTCATGTCTTACCTCCTTTTGCCCAGCATAGTGCAGCAACTCAACATGGCATGGACTCGACAAAATGTTCGATGTCCCCTGCACAAAAATTGAGCCATACTGTCTCTATAGCCATCCATAATTGCAAAAGTATTGCCAGTGCAGGATTTTGTGTACAAACTAGCCTCTCAGTTACGTCCCATAAATGTTCGATGGGATTCACATTGGCAGTCTGGGTGGCCAAATCATCTGCTTGAACTGACCAGAATATTCTTCAGGCAAGTCACAGACAGTTGTGGCCTGGTGACATCATCGTTGTTTGGGAACATGAAGTCCGTGAATGACTACAAATGGTCTCCAAGTAGCCAAACATAAGCATTTGCAATCAATGATCACTTCAGTTGGACCAGAGGACCAAGTCAATTCCAGTTAACACAGCCCACACAATTATGGAGCCACCAACAGCTTGCACAGTGCCGTGTTGGCAACTTGGGTCCCTGGCTTTGTGGGGTCTGCACAACACTCGAACCCTACCATCAATTCTTTCCAACTTAAATCAGAACTCATCTGACTAGGCTACAGTTTTCCAGTCATCTAGGGTCCAACTGATACCGTCACAAATCCAGGAGAGATGCCGCAGGCAGTTTCATGCTGTTAACAAAGCACTTACGTCCATTGACTGCTGCCAAAGCCCATTAAGGCCATATTTTGCCACACTGTCCTAACAGATGCATTATTTGTACATCCCACATTGATTTCTGTAGTTACTCACACAGTGTTGCTTGTCTGATAGCACTGACAACTCTAAACAAACGATACTGATCTTCATCGTTGGATGAAGCCTGTCAGCCACTGCTTTGTCTGTGGTGAGAGGTAATGCCTGAAATGTGGTGTTCTTGGCACACTCTTGACACAGTGGATCTCAGAATATTGAACTCACTAACAATTTCTGAAATGGAATATTCCATGCATCTAGCTCCAACAACCATTCCGTTTTCAGAGTACTAAATCCCAGCATGTGGCCATAATCACGCTGGAAGCCTTCTCAGATGAATCACCTGAATACAGATGACAGCTCAGCCAATACAATGTCCTTTTCTATCTTGTGTATGCAGTATTACCGCTGTCTGTATATGCACATATCTCTATCCAACTACTTTTCCGATGTGTATTATACATATAATACAAAATATGTAGAATGCGTGGTTAGATGTAAGATAGGGCTTGATGGCTCTAATCTTGCCAAGTTAAGTAAATTACTTTCTTCCTCCCTGCCATGTAAAGGACTCTACAGATCGGAAAGCTATCATTGTTGCCACTGTGTGTGTGTGTGTGTGTGTGTGTGTGTGTGTGTGTGTGTGTGTGTGTGTGTGTGTGTTGGTGGGGGGGGGGAGGGAGAGAGAGAGAGAGAGAGAGAGAGAGAGAGAGAGAGAGAATATGCCCACAAGTTTTCAGTTTGGCTGTGTTATGCCTCACATAGAGTGCTGTACAGTCATTGCATCATAGCTGATATATAACTTGGCTGCTTTCACACATGGCTCTTCCTTTTTTGGGTGGGAAATGCCTGTGATTGGACTGTGATGGGAATTGGTGGATGGGTTTATGGGACAGGTCTTGCACCTGTGCTGACCACAGGCAATTGACCCATGAGGCACAGGATTAAGAGCAGTAATAGGGACAGACAAGGACATTTTCTAGGTTGTGTGCATGGCAGAACACTACTCAAGGTGGTGTGGGTAGGATTTGGACAGGATATCTCTCACCTCAGGGCACGAAGAGAGATAATCAAAGTCCTGGTGGAATATGTGGTTGAGGCTTTCAAGGCCAGGGTGATACTGAGTGATCAGAGGAGTGTGGCCAGTGGCTGTTTAACAGAGGAAGAGATGGCACAGGAGATGTGTTTATGGATGTGCTGGATGGGATATTGTCCATCAAAAAAAGGCTCTGATAAGATTATCGGTATATTTCGACAACTCCTGCTCTCCACTGCAGATGTGGTGTGTACATGTGAGGAAGAAACTTTTTGACATGGAATGGGTGACAGCTGTTGATGGAGGCACTGTTAGTGGTTGGTGCACTTCATATGAAATGTGTACTTATGGAGCCATCTGAGGGGTGGAGATTAGTGCCTACAAAGGTGGCTCACTTAGTTGAGAAAGACCAGGTGAAGCAAATTTGGAATTAGGTGATGAGGTTATGGAGGAAAGTGCAAAGGCTGTTCTTGCTGTGACTCTAAATCAAGAAAATGTCATCAGTGAATCTGAACCAGAGAAAGGGTTTTAGGTGTTGATTGGATGGGAAGGATGGCCTGTAAATAAGCAGGCATGGGATGGTAACATGCAAGTACGTATAGCAGTACCACAGATTTGTTTATACATTTGGCCTTTGGAAATGAAATAATTGTGGGTCAGTATGTGGTTGCTTGAAGGATTAGGAAAGAGGTGGTGTGTTTGGTATTGGAAGGGCATTGGAAAAGGTATTCCATGGCGGCAGGGCCATAGGCATGGGTGGATTTTAGTGTACAAGGACGTTGCATCAACCATGACCAACAAGGAATCTGGTAGTAATTTGACAGGAACTGTAGAGAGGCTGTGAAGGAAGTGGGCAGTGTCTGGGAGGTAGGATGGGAGGTTATGGATGGTAGTTTGGGCAGTAGGCAGACGTTCCTTCTGTGAGAGCATTGTAACCAGCCACAGTGGGATGACCGTTAGAGAGACCTGTGGGTTTGGGTTTGTAAAGTTCAGGGAGTAGGTAAAAGATGTGAGGACAGCGATTGCTGGTGTGAGGAAGGAGATGGATTTCAGGTGTCAGGTTTTGGGATGGACCTAAGGCCTTGAGGAGCAGTTAGAGGTCATGTTGCACTTCTGGATTGGGATCATTGTCGCAGGGTTTGTATGCATAGGTATTCAAACGTTGGTGAAGACCCTCAGCCACCTAGCCACTACAATTCATGACCACGATGGTGAATCCTTTGCCTGTGGGAAGGATGATACCTCTTTCCCACTAAACCCTCCTTACTTCCTTCCCTAGCCCCTCCCCACTGCCATCAGCAGAGGAAACTGCTTTCAAAAATTGCTCATCAATAATCAGTCTCTCCATTGCCATGTGTGCATGTCAGTGTGTGTAACTAAAAAAAAGCGCTGAAAACTTGGAGTAGAAAGTTGGTGATTGGATTTCATGAGAAGAATATGGTTGGTTTTTGTTTTTGTTGGACAGCTCATGTCCCTATGATTCCTTCAGAGTCTGAGTGAAACTCCTCTACATTCCCTACATATTTTGCATTTATTTGTTTCACTCTTACCTACCTACAAAGTGGTCTGCAAAAAATAAAAAATGTGATTAACCTTGATATACCATTCCTTTTTCTTGGTCCTCTGAGTACCGTATTTACTCGAATCTAAGCTGCACTCGAATCTAAGCTGCACTCGAATCTAAGCTGCACTCGAATCTAAGCTGCACTCGAATCTAAGCTGCACTCGAATCTAAGCTGCACTCGAATCTAAGCCGCACTCGAATCTAAGCCGCACCTGAAAAATGTGACTCGAAATCAAGGAAAAAAATTTTCCCGAATCTAAACCGCACCTAAAAATTGAGACTCGAAATTCAAGGGAAGAGAAAAGTTTAAGGCCGCACCTCCAAATCGAAACAAAGCTAAACTATGAGACACAATTTAGGTCGAATGAATGATGATACAGCTACAGTAGTTTGGTTCGAGTCATAAGCTTAGCAGTTACGCTTCACCAGGTAGCCATTACTATGCGTCAGGCACTCCGTCCGTATTTATATGGGTTCCCTTCCTTTTCCCCGTGCTTCGTCTGGTTTGAATCATTTGCTTATTTTTCTTTGATCTGATAAGTGCCGTTCTCTTTGTTATGGGTGTTTACATCACTCTAGCTGAAAATGCATTATTGTACTGTGTCATGCATTGTTTGTCACATTCTGATGATGTGTGTTTACGACCTGTCGCCGCTCGCGGCATGGCTTGCTTTTGTGCACCCTGTCGCTGCTTACAATTAAAAAAAGAGAGGAATTGTCTCATTAGCAAAACAATGGCGAGAGACTGCTATTTGTTGTTACTTACACTGCTGCTTTCTTTGATAATGATCAACAAGAACCAAATAATAGACTGCGTATGATAGAAGACGTTCTGAACGAGAGTTTAGCTAAAATTTTTCTCCATTTGAAAATCTTTGCAGACACCTCTTTTGTACATTATATTCTGCACAGAAATTAGAGTCATCTTAGATTTAAAAATCTAGTCAATTTCCGTGCTTCATTTCTGACTGTATCACTATTAGGCATAAGAATAATACGAATATAAACATGACATGATATGTATATTCTTCCGCATTTGCTGTTGTCTCACACTAGTTTCGTAGTTTATTAGGCAGACAGGATTTAAATGAGATAGCAGCAAACACGAAAGAATACATGGCAAAATGTTTATATTCGTATTATTCTTATGGTGAAGAGAATGCTGCATGTGATTCACAATTCATAAAAGTTCCTATTAGAAACCATCTCTTCTCACAGGGAGCAAAAAATTCAGAACGTAGAGTTGGCCATATTGATAAACATCCTGAACAGTCTTGACAGTAGGATTTTCGTAGTACATTGAAATGCTGCTACATTTGAAGATGAACAATACGGAATTTGTATTTACTTTGTTGGATAATGTATGAAAATGCAGTGGTCGAAACTCGGGGCGGAGAAAAAAGCTCGTCTCCCACTTTTTTTTAATTTTTTTACTGACGCAGAAGTTTTGGCACCAGTATTTATCTTTATGCCTGCAAAGCATGCCTGTATAGCGCTACATATTTTCAACGGCAGAAGTTAGTTGTGGCGGCACCTACCAACATTTTTCATAACTTCCGCTTACTTTGCACTCGATTCTAAGCCACAGGCGGTTTTTTGGATTACAAAAACCGGAAAAAAAGTGTGGCTTAGATTCGAGTAAATACGATGTGTGGCTGCAATGGCATGATGTAATTACTAAATAAACAAGCTTGATGAATGACACTTGTAGCAGTGGGCAAAACATTATAGACACTATGCCAAAATGACTTTGGCCGTGCATCCAGACAAAATTTCATATTGGAATTTACAACAGCTACAGAAGCCTCCATGCATGTCCACCTTCACATGTGTTACAGGATTGCATCTGTTAAGAGTAAATCATAATGCATTAGTAGTAATTTAGCATTTACAAAAGGTTTGTATTTGTGTATTATCAGGTCTTCAGTCTCAAAGAGCAGACAGGATTTTCATATTGTTGTGTATATTTACAGTTTATTGTTGTGACAATTATTTGATCCGTGACTTATCAAAATTTTACTTTCAGATTATGCTTGACCGGTTTGCTGCTATTAAAGAGACAACAAAGTCAAAACCATTGCTTCAAGTACTATTGAAATTATTTAAGCTCTGCCTTAAGGTACAACGTAATCAGGAGTTGCTGATCGATCCTGAATTAGGAACTGTTCCTGTTCTTCTCAGAATAGTCCACTTGTGCTTGGTAAATAAATGTGAGAAAACCATCACAGAACAGCTATTACAGGTGAGGATATTTTTACTGCAAGAGCAGTGTACATTCAAATCTTAATAATATTTTGAGAATGAATATAATCTTGTGTCTGATATTACCAGCAAGGAATTTCTCCAGTAGAATATTTTATAAATTAATTCATATTTTCTGTTACACAATAATTTGATCATTGTAAACAAGTAAAAGGAATGTTAACACAGTTTGAGGAGATGGAATGCATATTTTTAAGTTTGTTCGTGCCATCCAGGTACGATGTACAATACCCAAGAATAGTAGAAATCTATGCTAGAAAATTACTAGTTGTAGAAGAGGCAAATCATTGTTCTCAATAAAGTAAATCAGTGAGTTACTAATACACACTCCAAACAAAACAAAAAAATTTCTGTTATGTAATGTGTTTGTCAGAAACTGGTTCAGAATTGACTAATGTAAACACAGTATACCTATTGTGAAATTATTAGCCAACCAGTTTTCAAAATTGTCAACAGTAATATTTTGGGAAAAGTATGACTAAATGAAAAGGATTCAGGTGAATCTTAACCAGTTTTCTACTGTATTATAAACATTAAGATAGTACTTTTTGACATTCCACAGTGGTGACAAATTCAGTGTCACAAGAACTGAAACGGTTGTCTGGCACTGTATGATGCATAGGATAGCATCACTTCATAGATGCATGTGACAAAAATTGTGTACATTGTTGTGTATCCCAGGAATGTGGGTCCATCATGTGTCGTCATAATATGCTACACAAATTGACAACAAAGGTGTTCGTAATGTCTTCTCCAAATAAAGGTTCAGTACACGTCTTGTTCCATTACTTCATTTTGCCATTTCAAAAATCTGCTTACAATAAGGGCGTGCTTCCTCTGTCCCCTATGGGTGCTGTTAATGCTCAAAAATTTCTTGTCCTGGGCCATATGCCATTGGTCTCAGTGCTGCAGCATTCAAATCACAAGTGTGGCATGTTCCTTTTTCAATCTGGTGGAAACATAAATTACAGTGTGTTTTGAAGATTAGCTGATATACAGACACAGAGACAGACAGATAGACATGTCTCCTTCGTTGGTGCTAAATGTTTTGTATAAATCTTTTGTTATTGATATATTCATGCCTGATGGGAAAAATCTTACGCCTGTATTGGAAACAGGTCATTAAACTGAAAGACCTGTTCCTTTCTGTGCTTTAAGTGCTTACATTTTGCTCAACTTTAAGAACAAGCACACTAATTACTTGCTTTTGTTTTAACACCAAAAACATTATTCTGTCTGGAATACACAATTTTTCATGATAAAATGTCTTACAAACAACCGGCTATTCATCAGTATACCCCAGCTCTGTTATTCTTGATTCCTTTGCATGGTAAGGTGTTTTTAAATAGGATTCATTGTGGTTGAGTCCATAATGATAACATTTTAGAGACAAATCCATACAGTAAAGTTCGGTGATGCCTTTACAATTCCCAGGATACTGGATTATTAGAGCCCTTTCAACAGCCGCATGCTGTTGGTGATACTGTCCTTAACCAAGATGATTTTTTTCCTAACCAATTTTTGTGATTGCTAGGATCTTTCATCTACATTTGTCCTTTGTGTGTTTGATCATTATGATATGGAAAAACAAAACAGACGTGTGACGTGGCAAGAATAATGACTGGTAGAACACTTTTGAATCCTTATCTGCAAAATCTGTCAACTAATTGTAGAAAGTAAGGTTGTAGGTGCATTAGTTATACTGCTAGGACTACTTCAAACAGGACAGTAGTCATATCTAAAATATAACTGGGAAAAGTTTTATCATGAACTTAGCCAATGTTTTAGTTTTTAAGGTTGTAGTTATTAATATTACATCTCGGTTCTGTGCATGTTGAGTTACTGACAAGTTAAATCTTTCAGATCACAGAAACCATACTGCTGAAGGCCACTTCACGACCTGTTGAAGACTTTCAGAGATTTTCTGCTTCTTTTGGAGGTACTTTACATGTAGAGGCACTGTTGCCTTTTACATCAGTTCCTCCTGTGACAAGCAACCCACCATTGCTGTTGCATCTCACCCGGATTTTGGCAGCTCTTACATACTGCAATGAGGAGAGAATGGCTTTGCTGTGTAATCATTTCAAGTCTGTGATAGACTTCAATAAGTTTGATTCTGAGCATACACCAGATGATGAACAGAAGGTTAGTTTGTGGTCATCATCATCATCATCTTCTTCTTTTTCTTCTTCTTCTTCTGCTCATTACCATTTATTGTTATTGTCTGAGAAACTGATATTGTACAACAGCTCTTTGTGGCTACTATGATGATACTATGTTGCAGCTTGAACTTTTCTGTACACTAACGGATGGAATTGAACGAAATGACATTGGAAACACATTGAAGGATTACATTATAAGCCTTGGTATTGTACAGAAAGCATTGGACTATATAATGGTAAGTTGTTCATTGCCGTTATGATTATGGTTTGACTGAATTAGTACAGTAACTGTAAAAAAGATTATTTTAAAAAATTGCATTTTATTATGTGCTTCAGGTCCGTGCACCTACAGATAAGCCAATATTGGTACGTAGTGACTGTGAGCTGTGGAAGGATTTTATTTCGAAACCTTCACTTAAATACATTCTAAGATTCCTGACAGGACTTGCAGGAAATCACCCTGCAACACAGGTGAGTTGCGCAGTTAATTATAAAGTCAAAGTATTCTAAATTAATCTAGTACATTAAATATTGGCTCCTGCTTAGAGAATCCGCTTGTTAAGTAACTGGAATCTAGTGTGTCGATCAACATAACTGTTGTTCCCAGAACCTATTTAATGTTTCATGAATCTGAATAGGTAACTTTTTCCAGTTTGTGCCACCAGTACTCACGTTGCAAACAGAAAAATGCAAATTAAATATTCATAAGTCTTAAATTTTTCTATCCTTAGTATTAAGGCGTTGAAAGTTAAAAGATTAAATTTAGAGGTTGTAAATACAAATATATGTGTATGAAATATCACAATTGAAAATAAAAGTTACATAAGATGTAATGATCACATGTACTGTGGGGAAAAATGTGGTGAAGATAGCAGAATGTGGGGGGGAAAAAATTATTACCAAGAAGATTTCTTGAAACTATGATCTGTATGTATTCATCCTCCAACAGTGTATGGAACAAAAAGTGAAATTCACTTAAGAATATGGATAAAATTAGGAAGACTGGCCAGTACTAACATTTAGCATGAACAGCCACCTGCACTGCCAATACACACACCTCAAGCAGAAATGGGGACTCTTAGCTTTTGTAGCAATACATTTCTTCTTAATGAAGAAGATCTGTGTGTCTGTATGTAGAATGCGCTGAGGGCTGTACATAGAGCATTTAGCATTGATTGTATATTAGTCTATTAGTCTCCGCTCCCTCTTCCCCAACCCCTCCGCTCCCTCTTCCCCAACCCCTCCGCTCCCTCTTCCCCAACCCCTCCGCTCCCTCTTCCCCAACCCCTCCGCTCCCTCTTCCCCAACCCCTCCGCTCCCTCTTCCCCAACCCCTCCGCTCCCTCTTCCCCAACCCCTCCGCTCCCTCTTCCCCAACCCCTCCGCTCCCTCTTCCCCAACCCCTCCGCTCCCTCTTCCCCAACCCCTCCGCTCCCTCTTCCCCAACCCCTCCGCTCCCTCTTCCCCAAAGCTTCAGCTCCCTCTTCGTTGGACTGCCCGCTTTTAACTCTGCTCAGGCAGATGTTTGCGCTGCCTGATACGCTTCCTGCACTTTTATCAGATGACGTTGCAATTGCAGATATAGTTTTATTCGTGCAGGGGGTTTTTATCGCTTGATCTAAGTGTTTATCCTGTTTTTGTATTTAGTCTGGCCTTTGGCCTACGATTTTAGACTGGGGTTTTTGTGCGTTTCTTGGTGGTTGGCTTTTCCTTTTTTGTGTGGTCGGCCAACCGCTGCCACACTCGGTGTGATTTTAATTTCTTTTTTATGGTCTCTGTCCATGTCTTTCTTTACCTGTGTCATCTTTTGTCATCTCCATTGTTTGTTTTTATTCTTTGTAGGTGTCTCAAGTTTGTGTCCCTCCCCCCCCCTCTGCCCCCCCCCTCCTCCTCCTATCTCCCTCCGCCTCCTCCTCCTATCTCCCTCCGCCTCCTCCTCCTATCTCCCTCCGCCTCCTCCTCCTATCTCCCTCCGCCTCCTCCTCCTATCTCCCTCCGCCTCCTCCTCCTATCTCCCTTCTCTCTCCCTCCGCCCCCTCCTCCTATCTCCCTTCTCTCTCCCTCCGCCCCCTCCTCCTATCTCCCTTCTCTCTCCCTCCGCCCCCTCCTCCTATCTCCCTTCTCTCTCCCTCCGCCCCCTCCTCCTATCTCCCGTCTCTCTCCCTCCGCCCCCTCCTCCTATCTCCCTTCTCTCTCCCTCTGCCCCCTCTTTTGTCCCTTCTGGCCCCTTTTTCCCCCTTCCTCCCAGTCTTCCCCTTCCCCTCCACCTCCCCTTTCCCTCCTCTGCCCCGTTTCGCATGCCACCCCTTGCCCACTTCTGTCCTATATTCCCTATTGCTCCCTTCTCCCCTTCCCTCTATATCCACCATTGCGCCCATCCCCCTCTTCTCAACCCTTATCCCTTTTCTCATCCCTATCCCATCTCTCCTTTTCCCCCCATCTTCTTCCTTCTCTCCCTACCTCCTCCTCCCTCTCCTCACCCTGTCCCCTCTTCTCTCTCTCCTTCCTACCTACTTCCTCCTTCACTGTCCTCTTACTGTTCACCCACATTATCCCTATTTCCCTACTCCTCTTCTAACTCCCCGCCCCCCCCCCCCCCCGCCCCCCCCCCAAAACCCACTGTTCTACAGCTCCTCTTCGCTATGTCCTATGGGCCCTCTCCTCCGTTCTACATTCCGCCTGTCCTACAGCTCCTCTCTCTCCTGTCCTCTTGTCTGTCTCCCCTCCCGTGCTCAAACTTTCCCCATGCCTGTCTTCTCTGCCCCCACTTCTCTCCTAATCTGTCCCACACCCTCATTCCCAACTCGAACTTCTGTTTCAGTTTGTGGATTTTTTTGTGTTTCAGCTGGCAGTTTCAGCAGAGTGTGTACCAATCATCCATCAGCTCGAACAAATGTCATCAGATGAACATGTAGGTTCCTTGGCTGAAAACTTACTGGAAGCTCTGCGTCAGCATCCAGAAGTGGCTTCCCGCATTGAAGAGGTTCGGGAGTATACCCGTGCAGAGAAAAAACGTCTTGCAATGGCTATGCGGGAGAAACAACTAGGAGCACTTGGAATGAGAAGCAATGAAAAAGGACAGGTTTGAAGCTTATAAATTTAGAACATTATCAGTTTTATGTATTTAAGTGTCGCTGGTTTCAACCAGTCCATGAAATTTCTTGGATGAAGTTACGGCATCGGTGGCTGGAAGATCTTTTGTTGATATGTTTGTAATAGCCTATTAATATATGAGCTGATTCTAATTTGTTAGACAATTTTTTGTAAAAAAAAACATGAGGTGGAATGTTTTATTTTGTTTTTAATGTAGTCTTTATATTCATGTAACATGCTTGTTCTAGTATAGACTTCATGCAGACAAGTGAACTTTGGAGATAACTGCATTTACATTTGTAATGGCTAGTGACATGATCAGCTGATTTTAGAAATGCTTCCTCGAAAATTTGTATACAAAGTATAGAAAATGTAAGAGAGAAATTTGGAGCAAGTAGATAGAATATAGTATAAATATTTATGAATGGTTCTTTCTTTTGTTTTTCATATAGGTTACATCTAAGAGCCCTCATCTGATGGAGGATCTTGGTGAAGAAACAGGTCTTGTGTGTGTTATATGCCGTGAAGGTTATAAGTTTCAGCCCAAGAAGGTCTTAGGTATTTACACATTTAGCAAACGATGTAATGTTGAAGAATTTGAACCAAAGCACAGGAGAAGTTTAGGGTATACTACAGTGACTCATTTCAATGTAGTTCATGTCGATTGTCATATGGCAGCAGTTAGGTAAAAAACTTATTATTATTATTTATTATTATTATTATTATTATTATTAGTGTAGTTATTAGTTGTAATATTATTGTAGTTATTAGTTGTAATATTATGTAGTAGCACATTCAATAAGTATTTGGTTTTACTTAGCTCAAGAGAGAGGATTTTAATTGACCTTATGTCATCACTATTAGTGGAAACACATTGAACACATTCAAACTATGAAAATTATTTATGAAAGTGATGAACTGATAATATGCTTAACTTCTCTTTATGCTTTTGTCTTATCCTTTCATTCTCCTCTCACCACTGCCGCCACCACCACCACTATGGACAGCACTTCTGCAAGAAAAGTGAAGAATGAATCAGTACTTGATATGTGGCTGTGTAATATAGGCTTAAAGTTGTGATAAAAAACGTAGTAGTCTTAGTCAGATCTGTGGAAGTGGGAGAAGTTGGGTGGAGTTTTCATACACTAAGTATTCTAACATTTTATTTCACAAGTAGATGCCAGTCCACAATTTTAAGTGTAATGGGAAAGATCTGTGTCATCTGTCCTATGCATTTTGCTTGCACAGGAAGAATAATCAGAGTTTTGCCAGTATACATTTATTCAACATTTCCCCCTTCCCTTCTTCAAACAAATACATTTGTATTGTCATTGTTGCAGTTCTTGTAATCCATTCAAATGAAGTCACATGACAGACCATCAAACCAGCTCTCAACAGCATGTTTTGACACCGTCAGTGTAATCACAATGATAACTTTTTGCTGCTTCAGGTGTCTCTTCAGCTTAGGAAATTGAAGCTAGTTCAGAGGCACCAGGCCAGGTGAATTGAGGAAGGGGGAGACAGTGGTGAACAGGTTGGAAAAAATGTGGCTTTGATTTAATTTCACAACTGGGGAAGAATGTGGTGGTGTATTGCCATGCAACAAAAGAATTCCTTTGGTAAAATTGCCAAGGCATTTCATCATAGTTGCCCAAATCAGCTGGTTAAGAAAGCTGATGTAATACTCTCTGTTTATATTACGGTCCTTAGCTAGATAGACCACCAACAGAATACTATCTTTGTCCCAGAAAAATGGTACCGTTTGTTTTTTGACAGATTTCTGGGTGTTGAATTTCTTCGGTCATAAGAACACATTATGCCATCATTACTTTGACTGTTCCTTGATTTGGGGATCATTAATGTAGGACCAGCTGTAATTCTCAGTCTCTAGCCTAGCCAAGAAGTCCATTAAATATCAGATTGGTCCAAAATAACTCGATGTCCCAACATTTGCTGTCTTCTAAATGTTAAAACATTTTGGCACTCACATCACTGAAAACTTTCTCATGTCAAAGAAATTGTTAAAAATGAAACCAACCCAACTCCTGGTAGATGTCCAGCATTTTGGGTATCTTTTTAATACGTATTCAGTGTTCTTCAAGAATCCACATATGGACAATAGAGATTGTTGCTTGGTCTATTGATGATGTGGGCTGCCCACAATGTTGTTCACCTTCTCCAGTGAAATGCACAGAGTGTGTGTGTGTGTGTGTGTGTGTGTGTGTGTGTGTGTGTGTGTGTGTTTAGTTCCTGTAGTGTATCTCTGCAGGAATTAGGTTATATGTACCGGAACATAATTTAAGATCATTGAGAAAATGCAAAGAAGAATATCTAATACATCCTGTACTAGTCCTTTTCTTATTATAATAGCAATAAGACATCATCACTGTGTGTGATAAATTTTGCAAAAATCTGACTGACACCACATTGCAGATGCTCAGATGTTTTCTTTCATAGTCATCACAGACTCTCTAAAAGGACAAAAAGATTTTAAGTTAAACATCTTCAGTGACATACTTTGCAGCCACATTTCATTGCTACTTCAGGTCATATTGCCGAAACATATTTCACATAGTGGAATTTGGTCACATTCAAGTTGTAAACTTGGTAAAGGGCCTGTTTTATACAATATTTGTGTTCAGTTTCTTCTTTTGCTTATCCCTTTTCATTGAAGCCGCTTCAAGTAATTTTTGATTGAAACTGGTAAGTACAATTTGTTCTTAAAGTTATGTATGAATACATGCTTTCGCGGCGATAACCGTTGATAAAACATTCTTGGGTTTCAAGCCGCGTCAAGTGGTTTACTGCCCACAATCTTTCAGCAGAGATTTCCTTTGCCATTGTCAAGTGGACGACTGTCGTGTGGTTGTCATTGCCGTGCTTATATAGCCACGCCCTTGCTCATGATGTCGCTCGTGACGTTGCTTGTGACGTCACTGGTGCTCGGTACCGCACCATATATGGTAATGTTTTGGTCTCACGACTGCCGGGCCCACTTCAACTCCTAAACACCGGATCCCATGCTGTACTCAGGTGCATTGCAGATGGTGGATTTCAGCTAAGTACAGCATGGGATCCGGTGAAGAAGGAGTTGAAACAGGCCCGGCGGTCGCACATCCAAAACATTACCATATGTGGTGCGGGACCGAGCACCAGTGACGTCACGAGCGACGGCGCAGCTATATAAGCATGGCAGTGACAACTACATGACAGTCATCCAATTGACAATGGCAGAGGGGATCTCTGCCGAAAGCTCGTGGGCAGTAAACCACTTGATGCAGCTTGAACCCCAAGAATGTTTTATTAATGTTCTTAAAGTTGTCAGTAGTGTCATTTTAAGTGTAATGATGTGCATTTGGTGTCAGAATATTTGTATTTCATGAGATGATCTCTGTAGAGTTCAGTTAGAAAATCATAAATAATGGCCCATTTATTTGTGTACACAGTTTCAACATCTATAGGACATGCCTGCAACCATCAGCATGACTATTAAATCTGGAACTTACGGAAAACTATAAATCTAATAGTAACTGTGTTCACTCTTAACTGGGTTGGTGGGGAGTCAAATATAGGTGGAGTTAGCCAATGCCTGCTCTCTGACCTATGTACTGACTTGATTCATATACTGTTACTTCTCTTTAAATTATTTTTCAGCTCTGGCATCAATATTGCTTACAATGCCTACATTTTACCATTCTTACATAATTTCATAATTCAGTCAATTTTTTGGATGAAATCACACTCTCTTGACCAAGGGATAGATGAACTCATTGTTTACTCCCTTAAACTCCTAACCAACCAACTATAAATGTTACACAGATATATAAAATAACAAAATGGGATTTATGTAACAGCATAAAAGAAGTTCATGAGATTTCTCCAGCCCCTCCCTTCTCTACCTCCTCTCCTTCTCTTCACGCCACCCTCCCTCCCTCTCTTCATGCCACACTCCCTCCCTCCCAGTCCCATTTCAGCAGTGTTTCATCAGAAGTTTAGCTACATCAGTGCTTTAACTACCTCCCGTTATCTTCCTCATTGAGTGTTCATCTCAATGTTACAGATTGGCTCGTACTAGAGATGAATGGGATTCAGCTGCATTGCAGAATGCCAACACAAGATGCAATGGATTGTTACCAGTTTGGGGTCCACATGTCCCAGAATCAGCTTTCGCAAGTTGCCTGGCGCGTCACAATACGTATCTTCAGGAAGGCACTGGACACAGGTTAGGTTCTTTGTAACAAATAAAATGATGTTCATTGTGATAAATGTTATTTCATGTGAACATTCATTGATCCTTGGCTGTAATTTTTCTCATTTAACCGCATATCTCTAAGAAAACATGGCAAAATGATTGTCAGTGCAGGAATTTAGCCAATGATATAAACAGCTTTCTGTTGAATGATGCACAACTACAGTAACTTAAGATTATCGTCCTCAGTGTATATGCATTTAATTCATTTTTGTGCAGTTTTTGTATTACGTATTAAATGAAAATGTGTTTCAGTTTGTTCCATGTCGGTGAGGAACATTTAACTTGGAATCTTTAAAATTAACATAAGCATGTCCTTTTTTGTAGTGTTTTTCCTTTTTAAAGTTCTGTGAGTGTACTTTTTCATCTCTGAAGATGACAATTTTTAAAAAATGGGTTACATAATAACTTGCGTATTGATTTTAAAAATAAATTCCTTGCCAAAAACAAAAGACACTAAAATAAAACTTATTCAGTTTCAAACTACGATGGGCAAGTAATTGAAGTTGAACACCTGAAGTTTCTGAGATTTGAATTAAACAGGCCACTTTCTTGGGAATTGCGCATTACAGAGTTTCACCAGAATCTGAACATTGTAACTTTTTTTTTCTCTCAAAATAACCTCGACAGTTATCTAAACAATGAACAAAAGCTTGTCTATAATGCTAATTTTCATTTACTGTAGATTTATGATGTTACATTTGTAGGTCCCCACTGAATAACTTCAAATCAAAAACAATTTGTTGTAACAGTTAGTTTTTGAAGTTTTGTTCATTAACTGTGGCTCATTTTGCAACATTTTTGGTTGATGTCTAAAATAAATGTTAATAATAGAACAGAAAGCAGCATACCTGTGACTTTTAATCCTAAACTGGGAAAGTAAAACACATTCCCTTTATTCTTTGTAAGACTTGGAGCTATTAATGTTTCTCATAATTTTTTGTTTTTACTTCTGTGTAATTGGGCTGGAGTGTGTTCATGGATAACTGTGCAGCAACTTTTTTTATAACTGTGCAGAAATTGATTTTTGGTAACTTTGTTGTATCATTGTCAACAGGGACATAACATACCGATCGACAGTGCACGACTTGAAACTGCTACTTCTGCGCTTTGCCCAGGAGAAGAGTTTCCATGAAGATACAGGTGGTGGTGGTCCACAGTCCAACATGTTTCTTGTGCCATATTTGTTGCATATGGCACTATATATATTCACTACGTAAGTATTGTTACTGGAACACTGATTTTTCCTTGCCCAACTGATTTATTGTATGCTTTTCTCTTTGGTCTTCCTCTTAAGTGTGTACTTAAATCGCGAGTTTTTAATGATAAATCAATCCACTTTAGTCACAATACTGTACTCAGTATTTTGGTACTGTATGTAGTTGGAAAAAAATCATGAAAAAAGCAATGCCCTAATGTAAATTCTAAACACCTTGTGCATTACTGAGCAATTGAAATTATTCTTTTTGTGTGTGTTTTCAGTGAGTACTTAGTTTCTAAAAAATAGTTTTCTGTCTTTATAGAACACGTTCATGGGCACGTGAGGAAGAAGAAATGATTAGTTATCTTTCCAACCCACATGGCTGGATAAAAGACTGTTACATTGCAGAAGGTCCATTATATAAGTGTGTCATGTACTTACTACTTCATTCACCTGCCCGGTGGAAGGAGGATCGCTTCCGTCACCTTAACAGGCTCATAGTTTTGGCTCAAGCTCGTGCAACACAACCCAGTGGTCCAGGGCCAGAAAATCGACTGCTGGATCTGGAAGTCAAAGACTACTCAGTTTACAAACCTTACGTTGTCTTCTTTGGTCTTGTTGATGGCATATACAAATACATTTTGAAGGTTAGTAACAAAACTCACTCTTGTAAGAAATGTTTATATATACGGGGTGAGTCAGGAGGAAAGATACATGCTTTGAAACGCGATAGTATTAGTGATTCTGAATAAAAAACTTTTTATGGACATGTGCCCTATTGCGATTGGCTTCCGAGATAGAACACATTTAGTATCACTTTCGTATGATTGTCTTTAATAACTCGAAAATCACACACTCCAACAAAAACGTGTCTCAGTTCACAATTAAAGTAAATTAAATTTGCAGCAAAAAAGGTCCTATTTATTTTTTGTCTAGGACTAACAGTTTGCACGAAGAGATCGTGAGAATATTGGAAACCTTGTGTAACGCGCGAGCACTGTAGCTTAAGTACTTTTTGTAGGCCAGTATGGTGTAGTTTTCTGACTTGATAGACCACAAGCATCCTGTACCAAAATGTTGTTCTCAACTTCCTCTATACTACTGTGGTACAGTGTAAATAATGACAATGAATAATACAGAAAATAAATAGAAATGTACATTAAAAGTGTTCTATCTCGGAAGCCATTCAGAATAGGGTATATGTCCAGATCAAGTTTTTTGTTCAGAATCAGTAATGCTCTCACCCTGTATATGTACGTCTGTGTGGGAGGAGGGGGGGAGGGGGAGAGAGAGAGAGAGAGAGAGAGATGTGATTTGTGTATTAGTATTTCAGTAAATTTGCAGTGAATAGGTGTAGCTTGAAAGAACAGTGTATGCAGTTAAAAATAAGAATAATAATAAATAAGTTTTTTGGTTGCAGTGCCTTGACCTGCAAAAAACTTTATATATTCCCAGATATTTTACGCTCTATTCCTTTTTGTATGGTTGTATTGTCAATGTACTCTTCCACTGTCGTTCGTGCATTTGTATATTAAATTCCATGACCAGTATATTGAGCACTGTCTTTCAAATGCTGTACAATACCAATTCACAGCAGATCTGTAATTCAGACTGCACTTTTGTGAATATCAGGCATATCACCTGCTCATAAAACTATTTTAGGACTAGAACTTTGTTATCAATAACACATACAAGACAGAAACGTCGATCAGTTGTAGAATTTTGGAACACGTATTATGTTCGAGTATAATGACTTTTCTGGAGACTAGAAATCTACTCTGTAGGAATCAGCATGGGTTTCGAAAAAGACGGTCGTGTGAAACCCAGCTCGCGCTATTCGTCCACGAGACTCAGAGGGCCATAGACACAGGTTCACAGGTAGATGCCATGTTTCTTGACTTCCGCAAGGCGTTCGATACAGTTCCTCACCGTCGTTTAATGAACAAAGTAAGAGCATATGGACTATCAGACCAATTGTGTGATTGGATTGAAGAGTTCCTCAATGGAGACAAGTCTTCCGAAGTAAGAGTGATTTCAGGTGTGCCGCAGGAGAGTGTCATAGGACCGTTGCTATTCACAATATACATAAATGACCTTGTGGATGACATCAGAAGTTCACTGAGGCTTTTTGCAGAAGATGCTGTGGTGTATCGAGAGGTTGTAACAATGGAAAATTCTACTAAAATGCAGGAGGATCCGCAACGAATTGACGCATGGTGCAGGGAATGGCAATTGAATCTCAATGTAGATAAGTGTAATGTGCTGCAAATACATAGAAAGATAGTTCCCTTATCATTTAGCTACAAAATAGCAGGTCAGCAACTGGAAGCTGTTAATTCCATAAATTATCTGGGAGTACACATTAGGAGTGATTTAAAATGGAATGATCATATAAAGATGATCGTCGGTAAAGCAGATGCCAGACTGAGATTCATTGGAAGAATCCTAAGGAAATGCAATTCGAAAACAAAGGAAGTAGGTTACAGTACGCTTGTTCGCCCACTGCTTGAATACTGCTCAGCAGTGTGGGATCCGTACCAGATAGGGTTGATAGAAGAGATAGAGAAGATCCAACGGAGAGCAGCGCGCTTCGTTACAGGATCATTTAGTAATCGCGAAAGCGTTACGGAGATGATAGATAAACTCCAGTGGAAGACTCTGCAGGAGAGACGCTCAGTAGCTCGGTATGGGCTTTTGTTAAAGTTTTGAGAACATACCTTCACCGAAGAGTCAAGTAGTATATTGCTCCCTCCTACATATATCTCGTGAAGAGACCATGAGGATAAAATCAAAAAGATTAAAGCCCTCACAGAAGCATACCGACAATCCTTCTTTCCACGAACAATACGAGACTGGAATAGAAGGGAGAACCAATAGAGGTACTCAGGGTACCCTCCACCACACACCGTCAGGTGGCTTGCGGAGTATGGATGTGGATGTAGATGTAGAGGGAAGCTGTATTTAATGTTGGTAGTTTCAGATCATAAACTACTTGCAGGTTTAAGAATCATTAATTGTTTTTCTTAGGTGAATAAGATATTTCTCAAGTCCCTAATTAGCTCCTTTATTAGTGAATTCAGACCAGATTAAGTAAGTACGCAAGATAACTTTTCTGTTGATGCCAGTTGTCTACATTGTATATGACCACAGTAGTTACAGTTTTATAGACATTCCTTTCCCATGGCATTCGCAGTCCGTATGCATTAGCAAGTCTCTAAATGTAGTTATGAAGCTATCAACACTTCTCAAGATCTATACAACAGTGATTATCAGGCATTCCATTTTTTCGGTTTTAAATTTAGTGTCCTATAGTCTGCAAGCCCTTCAACCTATAGCTTATGACATCTGCTGCACACTGATAGTCACTAAGCAACTGTTTAGCTTGTATTTTCTATTGAAAGTGATGCAGTAGATCACGGATTGTGGGCTACAAGTGCCAATTACCGCAGTTTTGAATTATGACGAGTTTATAAGTTTTATGCTGTATCTAAATCTTTATACTTAATTCTGAGGCTTCCAAAATGTGTATTAATTATTTTAAGACTATTTTTTGTGTGTTGGATCACATTAGGTTCTGCCAAACTGTTCAACTTACTCGGCATGCTTGCCTGGTTTCTTAAATTTGTCTGATTATTAAAATTTTCATGTGTGTTTGGTTTATATTGTTCCACAGCAGTACAGTTATTGGCTGCCTCTCATAGCTCCTGTATTTAATTTACTAGCCTTTGTTTCCACAAGGTTAATGATGGTGCACTCCCCAATTTGTAAGGACCTGTCAGTTGGTTGGTTTTGGGGAAGGGGACCAAACAGCCAGGTCATCGGTGCCATTGGATTAGGGAGGGATGAAGAAGGAAGTCAGTCATACCCTTTCAAAGGAACCATCCTGACATTTTCATGAAGCAATTTAGGGAAATAACGGAAAACCAAAATCAGGGTGGCCAGACGCAGGTTTGAACCATTGTCCTCCCAAATGCGTCTCCAGTGTGCTAACCATTGCACCGCATCACACAACGGCTTTTTGTATTTAAACTGCTTAGGCTGAACAAGTGCTGCATTAGGAAGATAAGTATGTATGCTTTTAAGATTGTCATTAGTTTACAGCTTTTTCTCCAGCAAACTGCCATATCAGATCACATCCATGTGGAATATTTACAATAATGACTTTTGTGTGAATTCACTTCCTGAGGCTATTTTGTAATGAGCTTATAGCTTAATTGCTTGATTTCTTGGAACCTCATTTGAACCTCTGGTATGGCCATTTAGTTGATAAAACACTTACATTGTCTTGCTTGCCAGGCTTCACAAGTTTGGCAAATGGTGCTGCCAACTTGAATGTAGCTTACAACTATAAACCATCTTGAATTTGCACTATGGTTTGTAGATTAGCTTTCACATCAAGAGCTATGAATTCTGTTGCCAATTTTATCTTTTGCTTACTGTATTTCTGGTGTTTGATTTAAAGCATTTGATGTTAGCAACTGTGTTTTGGCAGCACATTACTTTATTGATGAAGTTTGCTTTCAGAGCATATACTTTTATTTTTTTGTAATATGTCTATGTCTCTGCGAAGCTTTGTTATTTTGTCTTTGTTTAAGATTTTGTTTCTAAAACTTTGTTCACGTGCTTCCACAATATACACATCACATATCCACATACAGTCATCACCTATAAATTTCACACTTCCTTTTTATCAGTATTTATAGTTACTACACTGAACTCTTGTTAGGATCTTTTTGTCTGTGTTTTTAATTTCACTTTTATCATTGCTGTTTCTTAGTAAAACTTTATCCAGTGTCATTTTGACAACTTAAAACAATACTTTCTTGATAGTTTATTATCTTTTAATATTAAATTTCTCTCTTAAAAATATGTAATTCAGTGTTCCTGCCATATTAATCAAAACATGCTCTTCTCTGTTAAAAGAGGACCCTACGGATATCAAATTATTTTTTCCCTTATAAAAGAGCTACTGCCCTTCACTTTATCAATACTATTTGTAGATTTATTTTTCAGTCAGATGTTATATTCATCAAGTAAAGCACCATTAAAGTGTTAAAGCACCAGTTCCAGCATGGGGTGGTACACTGGCCCCAAATTGAATCTACCCAGTGGATTAACAATGAAGGTCGGTGTGATGCTCAGCCTGGATGTGGTTTTTAGGATGTTTCCTACATACGACTAGGTGCGTGATTCTTTCACAAGAATAACACTACATGCAGACAGTTGGGGTGCACACAACCCTTCCCAGGGGGTAACAGTGTGACAACAGGAAGTGCATGCAGCCACCCCTTAAATTAACCATGCCAAATCTGTCCATAACTCTGCTGGCACTGCTCTGATCTGGGACAAAAGCACAAGAAAAAGCTGATGTTTTGCAACATGCAAAAAACTAAATACTATTACTTTCATTGTTGTGTATAAAGTTAATGAAATTCAGTGATATTGTGTAATGATGTGTTGCAGAATTTGGCAGTGTCCTATGAGAAACTGTGGCCATCGACTCTCTCAACATTTTTGCGACATAACGATGAGTTGTTATTGAAGATGTCAGAAAAAATGTTCGCCTTTTACACAGAAGACCTCTTACCATGTGCTTCATTTGAAGAAGCGTTTGATGTGTTAGGTAAGTATGTTTTTTCATTTACTTTTCTTGGTTGCACCTATGAACTTTGTGATGAAAATGCTAAGTTTTTTTTTTTTACATTATTTATTCTGATCCCACATCAAATGAAGTAATTCTTCGTGAAGAGAAAATGATAATGAAAACTCTCCATAAAGAAAGTACTTTGTGTGTATCCTTCCTGCACATGAGGGATACTATTTGAAGTTACAAATATACAATGATATTTATGGACGTCACGGTATTGCAGGCTCTTAATAGTTACTACGTACAAGAAATCAGAGGACAAGAACAATGAAGGCACTGAACATCTCTGAAGTGCATTAAATAGGGGTCTTTGAGAGAAGACAGGATGTGTGCGCTCCATTTTCATAAATCTTTTGTGTTATTCTTGCTTCATTTTGGATGCTCAGTGTGCAGATAAGTATGACCTACATAGCCCAAAACCAACAACATTTTCCACACTGATATGATTAAGCTGGTCACAGATGCATGTAGGACAATTTAATAGACATCCTTTGTGATGAGGCCGCAGACATGCCATTTACCATGCAAAAGCAGATAGTGCATCGGGCATACAGGCTCTTTTATTCTAGAATTTCTGTCATTTCAAATGGTATCATTCCTTACCATGAAATCAATTTTCTTGTCCTCAGGGGGTTCACGTCTCGACTACATGATTGATGAACAAAAGGGATCCCAAGCCACTGTTCCATTACTAACCTTTGCACATGGGAAGTGTAACTCTGACTGTCCTATGTATTCCTCCCTTTAGAGGGCTAGCTAGTAGTAATGGCTGTGTAAGAGTGTGAGGACCCCAAGGCCACAAGCTGGATGATGGCCAAATGCCACCAGTCTATTACCATTAATTTGGGGCATGTTTCAGTGACAACCTGTGGGAATGAATGTGTGACTGCCCTGGTTGCAATGAAAGTACAAACCTCAATTAGAAAAATGAAAAAAAAATTTTTTGTCATCAGAATGTTTGTTGATAAGATGGAACACTTTTGAGGCAAAACGATCACTAGTAGGCAACCTCTGGGGAACCTGACATGGCCCTGCATCGATGGACTCTGTACTCACCAGCTGCTTGTTGGAATATTCCCTTAGAGATAGTAACAGAACATACCCCATAATACAAAACATGTTTGTTATGATAAAAATGGAGGATCATTTGATAAAGTATTACTGTTACATAAATCCATTAAGCAACTAGGAAATAATGATCTTTTTGTTGAGACAATAGCAGTACAGGAAGTAATAAAGTTAATAAAAATTAAGAAAACTGGAAAGTACGCATTCATAGTTTAGCTGCACTTAACACGTAATTCAAATAAAGGGGTTGCAACATGCTAAGATATGATGAATATAGACACAATAGAAAGAATGGGAACCAGAAGAGGATCCCTGGGATGCAATGTAAAAAATGGTTGATGACATGCTGAGTGTCTTAAGCCAGCTTAATTCAAGTAGAAAGATGTAATTCTGGCACCAAGATCAGCATATGCAAATAAACATACAATGCTGCATTTGAGAAAAAAATCCACACTCAGTTCTAAAATTATTCATGCAACTAAAGAGATCAATCACTAGTGGCTAGAACTAGTTTATATCCAAGGACAGTGCAACGATCTTTACTAAAGAAGAGGAAGGTTGCATCAATAGGAGAACCGTGGACTAAAAATGTATAGTGAAAGCCGTAAGGCTGTGGGGGTATGAACTTAGAAGCACCAGTAACGGAACGACCTACTCATATTGCTCCTCTCTCTCTCTCTCTCTCTCTCTCTCTCTCTCTCTCTCTCTTGTTGCAGAGTTATCACGATGATGAAAGAAGGAGATACAGAAATCTATTGGAAAGATGGCACTGATGATTTTAGCAGAACTTACATGGAGAAATTGTAACTTCTACTGTGGACAACACTGGTCCATGTCCAAAAGAGAGATATTTTAGGCTCCCTGAATCTCCTGTACCACGGAGTTAAAATTTTTATGGGAATAATGACATAGGAACAATGACATCATTGATGAATGTATGGATGATGGCACCATTGTGTTTATCAGTGACTTAAATCACACACACCACTTGACTATGTGGTGTATCAGTTCATACTTCACCCTTAGTAACATTGTGCAGTGTCTGCTTACTCCCTCATAATTATATTGATAGTGAGATCCTAAAGAAATCTCTGCCATTTATTCTCCTTGTATACATTAACGGACACAGTGTGCTTTGAGACTCTTCCAGCACCTGCCCCAGAGGTTGAGTTTTAGAAGATCTGCTTCAGTTATAAGAACTTCATTTTCTAACTGTGGATAAAATAATGGATTTCAGCACTGCATTGGTGTTATTCCAAACACAATCATATTTGCTCTCATGCCCTTACAGATAATGCTTCATGGGAACTAGGAAGTGACTTCTTGTCCAGCAACACACAGCCAAGAAGTTTCAAGAGAGGAAAAGAGAGAAATTTCTGAATGACAGCAGCAGAAATAGATGCTCAGTGAGCCTAACTGTGACATTGTCCAGGAATGGGCAGACCATATTACAGAAGTAACCCACAAAGCCATTGATGGGTCCATTCAGAAATTTGCCTTTTGTTTTATGGGACAACCTGTTCTGTGGTGGTATAGCAGTTATAATATTCATTAAGAAACAGACAGCTGATGCTATGAAGATCCAGAAGCAGTCCATTCATAGAAAATATAACAATGTTTCAGTTAGCCAGAGCTAAAGTTCGAAAGGTGTTTAAGGAAGATTTCTGAGACATCATAAATATACCCTGTCACAACTGCATTGAATAATGAGATCCTAGTGTCCAGTCCAACAGATGTGTGGCACAACACTTCATCCATATCACCAGCTTAGTCACAAATTTGATCTGCATCATGACACTATAAACAGGGAGAGGCTAAATTTTTGTGTTGGACATCACACAGGTGCACACTCAACAGCAAAAAGACTTGGCCACTGTAAACAAAATTGTAGGAAAATCTGACCATTTGGCAATAGAAGCATAAAAACTGGGTCTGGGTGAGAGATCAGACAGAGGAAGTGGGTCGCTGATTGAGGATATGAGAGATATCCGATGCTCACTGTGTATTCACCTATCCTTTTGTGCCAAGGATTGCTTATTGTACGACACAGATTATGGACCTGACTGAATGTTTGAATCGCAGTGACAGAGTCTGCATACAAACAAATATGAGGCACAGATATCTGTTTGTCGCTCCCTTATGTTATATTTACGTGACCCACAATTTTTCATTTAAGCAAGAGCTGATGAGCAGTAGTATGAGAAGACAGGTTGATGTTCCCAGTAAAGTTATGAGTGAAGTTTATGAGAAGACGTATGATGCAGAGGTTTTATGAATATTACTTGCCAGTTGTTGGTCTGGCAATTTAAAGAAGATGAAAAATGTAAATGCTAAGTAATAGTCCTCCAGTGAGCTTCAAACCCACAGCAAAAACAGCTATTGCTTTAGACAGTGATCACATTAAATGTTAGCAAGCCAGTGCTGTTTTTCGTGCTCTGTCATCGCCATAGTGACAGCTGACACATATAATTTGCGATGGAATGACGTTTCTGGACTCAGAACCATAAATCTAATAACCCAAGTTTGCATATTAAATGAAAATCGCTTAGATTATTTAATGCAAGTGACAGAAAAAATCAGGTTAATTTAGCAGGATAAATCTGTGCCATTCCTGAAAGCAAGTTGACAATCGCAGAGTAGCCAAACATATCATACAGTGTTGCCAGTTTTAATAGCCACAGGAGTAGTATGTTTATGCTGCCTATGTTTCCTTGAGCAGGCTTGAAAGTGCAGAATGTATCTTGCCTCTCAAAGATGCGTTTGGCAGTTGACAAAGGGCAGAAATATCACCAGTGTTAACCAATGACTTTTTACTCCCATTTCTGAAACTAGGCTTACGGGCTAGGATGTAGATACTAAAATCACTCAGGTGCACTGACTGCAAGCTGAAAATCCTTAATCAATAGCTGTAACAATTATTATTGTTTTTCTTTCTCAGGGATGCTGAAAACTGAAAATTCAATCACTGGTTGTAGTGTAAGAATTATACACACCTAACACAACTTATGATCATTATAGACTTCAAAAAGATTTCATGAAAACAGTGTCATTGGCACTACCCCAAAACAGAGGAACGCAAAGCCAATAACAGAGCATTCATTGCAAAATGCAAACATCAACAATGAAATTCTGCAAGCTACTTATAATAAAAAGCCTCATATCATACAAGTTAACTGTGCAAAGGAACTATGCTCAATATTCGCAATTACTGAAAAAGTGCGGTGCAAAAGGTTCCAGAAATTAAAACAGAGAGTGTATGAGTAAAAAGGAATGCAGTATGCTGACTCCACAATCTTTTAATATGTCATTCTAAAGTAAAACTGTCAGTAATCTATAATAAACAGAACAATGCTAAGTAACTTCTGACCATAATGATTACAAAGCAATCATTGTTGATGGTACTTTCTTAAAAGCAAGAACATCCATATTAACAAACTGTTCAGTTTGCAGTAGGCTTATAATAGAAAGAGACAGAAATAGCAATAAGAAGTTTATCTAGTTGAGAGTAGAGCTCATATTACCAATGTAGTGCCTTGCAGCCTGTCCAATTTTTTGTTAGGTTATTGTCTGACGGGTCGATATTAACCTCTCTAGGCCATCGCAGTATTTATGTGAGAATCGTCAAGGAGCAATTGTTAGAACAAACTGCTATATTAACTAGCAATTAGTGAAATAAGTTAGCGATCATTGCCCGAGCTCAACGCTTGCATTTTTCAGCATGTCCCAAAACAGTCATAAAGTCTGTACACTACTTTGTGGTTAATAATGCCTAGAGCACATTTACTTGTCTGCAGAAGCAGCCCACCAGCTACTTTTTAACTGAAAGAATTGTGCAGACAACTAGTGCAAAATCAGAATGACCAATATACAGAAAACTTAGTAATCTCACAGATGACACCAGCACAGACAAACATGAAAAAGTCATTGGAAAATGTAACAATGTCGTCAGAATTTTGGCTAAACTCAGAAGCAGGTCAAACAAAATAACATGGTTTATTCTCAGTGCAACAAGTCTTGTAACAGCCATTAACTCCCATAGCTAGTCATTTGCTCTGCAAGGCTACCTTTGCTTAGTTACACCATCTTCTTCTGTCTCCATACATTATGCTTTGGGGGAAAAACTGCTGAGCACCTAAAGCTCCCACTGTCACGTCCAGCACTTCTGCACTAAATCACAATGCTCATATTCAGATGTTTACTGGTTATGAAATTCTGTGTCCACACACAGAAACAGAATTTATTCTTGTATTCTTGCGGTACCCAGAATGAGCTCAAACAATTTCTGTTGATCCCATATGTCAGCTTTGATAAACTGATATATTGCAAAAATAAATCTGCATCGATTTGACCACAGACTTCTCTTCTATCCCCAACAAGGGACAACAACCAACTCGTCAATTCCATGAGTTCCTACCAGTTCGCAGAAGTTTTAAGATTAATGCATTTTTGCTAATTGCCACTGTAGCTACTATTTGTTTGGTGTCTTGATGCACCCATGAGGCTTTACACTACTATAGGCTACTTTGCCCCTAAAACTACTACTGTACAATGTGCCGAGTTTTGACCAAATCTCAGGTAACTATCTCACTGTAAACATCAGAAAAGTTCTCAAGATATCACAAGAAACTGTCACATCAGATCCAGGCCAACCCACATCATTAATAGTTGTATACAAATGGAAACATCCAGCTTGCCTACCATTCTCAGCCCATAGTTTGTTAGTGAGCAAAAGAGGTGGAGGGTTTGAACAAACATTAGAAGAAATCTTTTACATATTTTGCGTGGGATGCAGAAGGTGGCAGTAGAGGACAAGAAGAAATGAATTTGAAATAACAAAAAAATAGCCTTAAAAATTCCCTCATAATTTATTACTTTTCAAGTATGTATGCAGAGAACAAATGAAAGATAAATTTAATATTTAAAAATAAAGGAAAACTAACTCATATTTTATCACCTCGGGTTCAACACATTTCTGTCGCAAAGTGATCTTCCACCAGCTATCACTGATGGAAAATTGAGAAAATACGAGTAAAGAAAATAAAATGTTTTCAGTGCAGTAATATCTTGTCCAGACTCTCCTCATTATTTGTAACTTTAATCATGCATCTTGACATGGACTCTGTGAGAAGTCGGACATAATGGCCAGAAGAGACAACTTTCTTCCAGGCTTCAAGAATGCAGTCTCAAAGTGCATCAAAAGAAGTTTTCCTTAGTTATTTAGTTTCGTGTTCCATGAACCATTGTGCCCAAAAGATCATAGTCATATGGAATGAGTCATTTTAAATTCACACCACAAATTAATGTGTACGTATGGCTACATTCTGAACATTTCTCAGCTTTTTTCTTCCCTGCTCCCATAAAAAAAAGAAAAAAGATATACAGTTAGTAAATCCTACACACCACTTTCTGCACATTACAGTAACTGAAATTCTTCTATGGAATTGGAGGAGTTGTCAATGTGAAACCTTCTCAGTTTGTTTTCAAATCTTTATCTTGCTGTCTGTTAGACATTTTATATCACTGGTTAAGTGGTCAAATTTTTTGTTGTAGTGTTGTGTCCCCTTTTTGTGCAAAAGGCAGTTTCATGTGGAGTTACGAACGTCACTGGTATTGTAATTGTGTACATCACTGTTCCTTTTGAACTGTAGTGGATTATTTACAACAAACTTCATGAGGAAATAAATATAGTATGAAGCAGTGGTCAGGATGCCCAACAGTATGATCATGGGCAAGCATGACATTATATTCTTACAGCATGTTTTTCCTTCTTTCTTAAAGATGAGTTGCCCAAAAACATTATTCAATATGACATTATTGAATGAAAATATGCAAAATGTGTCAACTTACTGATTTTTGTCTTCCCAAGATTTGCAATGATTCTAAATGCAAATGTAGCTGAACTGAGTTGTTTTAGGAGTTCCAAAATATGCATTTCCCAATTTAAGTGCTCATCATTATGGACACCTTAAAATTTTGAAGTTTCCCTCCTATTTATTATTTCCTTGCCATATGTTACACTTATCGTTGGTGTAGTACCCCTAGATGTGCAGAAATGAATATGTTGTGTCTTTTTAAAGTTGAGGGTGAGACCATTCACAGAAAACCAGTCAATGAAACTTTTAAGAATTTTGTTTACAATTTTTTCTGTTCTTGTATATGTGCTTGGATTGATTACAATACTAGTGTCATCTGCAAAAGAACTAATTCTCCTTGTTGTATATTAGATGCAAGATCATTTACGTAGATGAGGATCAGTAGTGGACCAACGATTGATCCTTGGGGGAACTCCTGTGCACGATTTCTCCCCAGTCAGAATTATGACCCCCAGACTGTATTGGTTGATATCATCAACAATTTTTCTCCTTTAGGC
Organism: Schistocerca serialis cubense; assembly: GCF_023864345.2. NCBI lineage: Eukaryota > Metazoa > Arthropoda > Insecta > Orthoptera > Acrididae > Schistocerca > Schistocerca serialis. The sequence continues at coordinate 423,134,197 of NC_064640.1, forward strand.
CCAACAGTATAATACATGTCTTATAACAACATGATTATTAGAATAGAGTGGAACTTTGATGTTACATTCTCCAATTTTACTTTTTTCATTATTCTACACCATAAATTTGTAGTCCCTGTGAAAAACCCATTAGATCAATCCTAAAAATCCCCTTTTTTTATGCTTCATCCTAGTAAGATTGTCTCGATGCTGAACAAATGCAGAATTATGCATAGGTCATGAGCTCATGGTTACATTGATAGATGGCTCTCAGTCATGGTGCTCCAGGTTCAATTCCTGGCAGCATCGAGGATTTTTTTTGTGCTCGGAACGTTCGTGTGTGCGTGCGTGTGTGTGTGTGTGTGTGTGTGTGTGTGTGTGTGTGTTTTTTTCTCATCATTGTCATGCAATTCACTGAAGTGGCATAAAATAAAAACGAATTGAACCGCAACTGGCGACTAGGGTCTCTTGGCCATTAATGCCTTACACACATTTCATTTTTTTCTTCAGTGCATACCATTTGCACTGAATGAAGCCTCACATTCTTCACTATATGGGCATACGGCTTGATACCATGAGTTCCCTAGATTCTGTGAAGCCCTCCTGATTCTTTTGCAGAAATCCAGCTCCGTCAGGAAGCTGATAGCTACCAACTTCTCCTTGCTCCGTCAGGAAGCTGATAGCTACCGACTTCTCCTTATAGTCACTACATAGTCTTGACAATGTCTTGCCCTTCATGACCTTTAAATCGCTCTTGAACCATCGTTGCGCATGAAAATTCTGTTTTCACATGCTGCGTTCAGGTGGAGCTCCACAAATGCCACCTGGTATTAAACATTTTGCTCTCTGAGTTCCTGTTTTACAGCAGGTCTGTGTGCATGCAGTCCAGTTTGCCTCACCCTTCAGTGAACAGTGCCACTTTAGCTGTAGGAGTTGATCTCTCACAACTGCTTCATGTGTAAGAAGCAAGCTGTCGGCTCTTCTGCACAAGTTCTCTGTCCTGGTGCATTTTCAGTCTGTTCCTACCCGAGTCAGGAAATCTGTTGGTAGTGCATCTTTCAAAATAATTCCTCCAACATCTCTTTGCAGTGGCAGGTGGCACACCACACATCCTGCAGAATCTCTACCTGAAAACTTACCTTCTTCAGTCAGAGCTTGACTCTGTCTTGAACTGAATGCTATCAGTAAGCAGTTGCAACTGACAGCCTGCAAGGGCAATTTCTGCTTGCCATTCTTATACTGATGCCTGAGGGAAGAAATAAACATTTATATCTCTGTCAAAAGGAGCAGTAGTTGTGTCATACCGAGGAAGACATGTTCAAAAATTCTTGCTGCTTTAGGTCTGCCCTTAAGCCAATGTGGCTTCAGCTTGTGGAGGTTGAGTGAGCCAAGTTACTAAGGTGCTTTTTTTTTTGAGATCGTGGAGTAGAATCCCGCCTATGAAATTGATGATTTTGTCTTGAGTTCGTGTTCACCCATGCATGCCTGTCTGTGTGTCCCTGAATAAACATTATTAAATTAGTCTGTGACCCTACGCGAGTGTGTGTCTTCGGCCACAAATAACAGAGTTTGAAGAAGTGGGTGTCTTCTTTTTGGCGTAAGTAAATTTAATTACTTACCAATTTTATTTTTATATCACATTTTCTTTCTTAGCCAAAAGGAAAGAGACTGGCTGTTCTTCATTTCCTGTCAGAGAATGCCTAAAATATTGACTGATGAAGAAAGTATTGCAGAATTACTTCACAAAGATGATGCGAATCTGTGGGAAGATTCTCTGATTTTGAAGACAACTGTGTTGAAGAAAATGAACATGAAACTGATTCAGTCATTTCTGTTACTTCTGGTGGTGGAATGGTGACTCTAAAAAATGACACACTTTTTTTTTCTGGGCAGAGATGGTAAAAGCAAATTGAGCAGCCAGCCATTTAGTTGAAGTACCATGCTAAAAAGCACAATATTATTAACACACATCTGTGGCAAAGGGAACAAAAACATCGGAACAGACCTTCTTTCTTTACTTTGACGAGAATATAATTGAGAGATTAGTTACTTGCTTTATGAAAACTGCCACAAATTTTGAGAGGAGTCGTGATGCTCAAGTTACAGGTCAATTTGAAATGAAGGCATTGCTTGGCTTATTACTGTTTGCTGGAACCTACAGCTTACCATCTCCACTTCAGAGATACGCGTGAGCGGGACGGAAATGGAACTTTTTTCCCAGGCTATGTCTTACCAGGGATTTTCGTTCTTGCTTCTCTCTATTCAGTTTGATAACGCCACTGACTGAGATGAGAGAAAGAAGGCTGGCAAATTGGCTGCTATTTGTGCATTTCGTCTACTCACAGGAGTAAACTTTATGAAAGTCTACACCTCTACGGATTATTTGGCGATTTATGAGCAACTCATTCCATTTCAAGGTGGTTGCTCATTTAGGCAGTATTTGCCTGAAAAACCTAAGAAATGTGGAATAAAAGTGTTTGCCTTAGTATATAATAGAACATTCTACTTGCACACATTTGAGGTGTATGCAAGAATGCTGCCTGATGGTCCGTTCAGGCAGTGTTACAGTCCTTCAGATGTTGTTCAATGCCTTGTTGCTCACATAAGAGACTTGGAAGGAACATAACTGTTGATAACTGGTATACCATTAACTGGTATACCATTGTCCCACTTGCCAGAACACTGCTGGACATGAAGCTTACTTTAGTGGAAACATCATGGGGGGGGAGAGCATGAAATTCCTGCCAAGTTCCTGCCCAGTAAAAACACGAATGCGAGTTAAAGTTCATTTGGTTTCGCGAAAGAAATGTGCTAACATCATCAATTCAAACTGATTCCAAGATAGATTCAGAGACAGGTGTTGTTACCCCCCCTCACACACACACACACATTGTGAATTTCTACAATCACACTAATGAAGCAGTGGACACATGTGACCAGGTATGCAGCAATTATAGCGTAGGCCAAAGAAGAAGATGACATCTAGCTGTGTTGTTCGACTTTCTAAATCTCTCTGCTCTAAACTCATATACCATTTACAAAATGAACACTAATCAAAATATACAAAGAACAACATGTCTGGAGAAGCTTGCAAACAACTTCATCATGACCCCCTGCGGGTTCGGGGGTTAGAATAGGCCCGCGGTATTCCTGCCTGTCGTAAGAGGCGACTAAAAGGATTCTCAAATGTTTCGGCCTTATGTGATGGTCCCCTGTCGGGTTTGACCTCCATATCTCAAAATTTTTCCGAAGAGCGAGCCGATTGGGGAAGGGCGCCTTACTTGGTGCATTGTGTCCGTGTTGTGTTGAGAACTTTCGCCATCTTATTCGTCGTTGCATTGCAGTCTTGCCCGCTCTCCATCTCTTGGGCATCGATGCGCCCCTGCGTGCACTTTCTGCCAAGCACTGTGCAGGGCCATTTTCTGCACTGACGACGCCCATGGACCACATGTCACCTAACATCCAGCACGGTAGCCAGTCCGTTGTGGTGGGGCCGCCATGTACCATCTTGGTTGTAGCCCCCTGACAACACAGGGATCGCTCTGCTGATGCCTGCGCCGTTCACTCCCCACGTATGCCAAGGAGTAGATGCCCATCTCCCTGGGGCATCAGGACTCCCGGCAATGGCCATCCTGCCAGGTGGCTATTGCTGTGGCTGGGTGGCGCCCGTGGGGAGGGCCCTTGGTCGGAGTAGGTGGCATCAGGGCGGATGACCCGCAATGAAGCGTGGTACATCATCTCTCGCTGGCGGCCAACCGCCAGCAGTCTCTAAGCGTTCTCGGGCTCAATTTAATGCTCAGAAGTACGATCCGAAAACGTTCCCTTCCCTGGCCACGCCGTGGGAAGAGCGTAAGTCTCAGGATGGAGGTAACAGTTATTCGCCCTGATTCTTAGTTTGCACGAGAGCTGATGGGGAGTCTTTTCTCTCCACAAAGCCTCAGTTCTTCGTCGAGCATTTAGAGGACAAGTTTGGGGAGGTGGAGGGCTTGTCTAAAATGCGCTCTGGGTCAGTACTGATACAAACGGCATCCTCCGCCCAGTCCCGCAGGTTACTTGCTTGTGACAAGTTGGGGGATGTTAACGTTTCTATTACACCACATAAGAGTTTAAATATGGTCCTGGGTGTTATTTTCCATAGGGATCTCCTTTTGCAGTCTGATGACGAGCTGCGCGCCAACTTAGAACGTAGAGGTGTTCATTTCGTCCGGCGCGTTCATCGGGGTCCGAGGGACAATCAGGTTGCTACCGGTGCCTTCATCTTGGCCTTCGAGGGTGATACATTACCGGAAAAGGTCAAGGTGATGGTCTACCGATGTGACGTCAAGCCCTATATCCCTCCCCCGATGCGGTGCTTCAAGTGCTGGAAGTTCGGCCATATGTCTTTCCGCTGCACTTCCAGCCTCACATGTCGAGATTGCGGACGCCCATCTCATCCCGATACTCCATGTGCCCCGCCTCCCATCTGCGTCAACTGCGGGGAGCACCATTCACCTTGCTCGCCTGACTGCAAAGTCTTTCAGAAAGAGCGCAAAATCATGGAATATAAGACCCTGGACCGGCTGACCTATACTGAGGCCAAACGGAAATATGACAGACTCCATCCTGTGAGAATGACATCTTCTTATGCAGCTGCTACAACAACTGTGCTAGCTCCATCAGTTTCGAGACTTCCAGCCAGCTCGATAAGCAGTAAGACTCCTCCTGCCACCTTGCCCATGGGGGGCTCTACCCAACCGGTTGCTCCTGCACCACCTACCTCGGGAGCAACCTCCTCCCACCCGTCGGGGACGTCCGTCCCCGCTTCTCAGCCGGAGAAGCGTCTAACTTCTTCGGCTACTCTCGCTCGTAAGAGTTCCCTTGGGACCCTGCCTTCCCAGGGTTCCACCAGCGGGAAGGATGACGGCCGCCAGTGGCATAAGTCCTCACCAGCGGCTGGGCGTAGGGCGTCACGATCCTCCTCTGTCCCGGAGACTGAATCGGTGAAGCCTTCCCAGCCGGTGAAACCCAAGGTTCACCGAGAGAAGTCCAAGAGAAAGACCTCTAAGGCCAAAGAACTTGCGTTGGCACCAACCCCACCGCACCTTTCGCGCTCTGCGTCTGAGGATGAAGTCGAGATTCTAGCGTCCACTGAGGACCTTGATCTCGCTGGTCCCTCAGACGCCATGGATGCCTCTCGTACGGGTACTGAATCGGTGGCAGTGAGTGAACAAGCGGCGTAAATTGCCTTCCCAGTCATTTCACGTCTTTCTCAGCCATGGACAATACCATCCTCCAGTGGAACTGCGGCGGTTTTTTCCACCATTTAGCTGAGCTCCGCCAACTTCTCAGCCTTCGCTCTTTCTTCTGCATTGCTCTCCAGGAAACTTGGTTTCCAGCGATGCGAACCCCCGCCCTCCGTGGCTATCGGGGTTATTATAAGAACCGAGCAGCTTATGAAAGGGTGTCTGGTGGCGTCTGCATATATGTCCTTCACACTCTGCACAGCGAGTCTGTCCCTCTCCAGACGCCTTTAGAGGCTGTCGCTGTACGCGTGTGGACGCCACAGGCTGTTACCGTCTGCAGTCTTTACATTCCACCGGATGGTGATGTCTCGCAGCATGTCCTGGCTGCACTGGTCGCCCAATTGCCGCCACCTTTCTTGCTATTGGGCGATTTCAACGCCCATAACCCTCTGTGGGGTGGGTCAGTGGCCACAGGTCGAGGCGTCATCGTTGAGCATTTATTGTCGCAGCTCGATCTCTCGCTGTTAAATGATGGTGCCTTCACACACTTCAGTGTGGCGCATGGCACCTACTCCGCCATTGACCTTTCCATCTGTAGCCATAGCCTCTTACCATCTGTCCAATGGAGTGTGCATGACGACCTGTGTGGTAGTGACCACTTTCCGCTCTTTTTGTCACTACCACAGCGTCACTCTTCTGGGCGCCCTAGCCGATGGGCTATGAATAAGGCTGACTGGGATTTGTTCTCCTCCACTGCCGCTTTTGAGCCTCTCTCTACTGATGACATTGATGCGGTGGTTCAATCGGTCACCACCGGCATCGTTACTGCCGCCGAATCTGCCATTCCCCGTTCCTCTGGGTCCCCTCGGCGGAAGGCTGTGCCTTGGTGGTCGCCTGAGATCGCTGAAGCGATTAAAGATCGCCGGCGGGCGCTCCAGCGTCACAAGCGACATCCCTCCTTAGCCCACCTTATCGCCCTCAAACGGCTGCGTGCGCGGGCCCGCCTCCTTATCCGCCAAGGCAAGAAGGAGTGCTGGGAGCGGTATGTGTCCACCATTGGCCTCCATGTCACTCCCTCGCAGGTCTGTGCCAAGATTCGACGCGTCTACGGCTATCGGACCCCTGCCAGCGTCCCTGCGCTCTCACTGAATGGAGCCGTTTGTACTGCCTCCGACGTCATTGCAAATCGCTTAGCAGAGCATTTTGCTATAAGTTCCGCTTCTGCGAATTACCCCTAGGCCTTCCGCTCCATTAAAGAGTGGCTGGAACGTCGGAGCCTTTCGTTTCGCACCAACCACCCGGAATCTTACAATGATCCATTCAGTGAGTGGGAATTTCGCAGTGCCCTAGCTGCTTGCCCTGATACCGCTCCTGGGCCAGATGGCATCCACTGTCAGATGCTGAAACACCTTTCAGTGGACTGCCAGCGGCGCCTTCTCGATCTTTACAACCGTCTTTGGGTCGAGGGGGAGTTTCCGTCGCAATGGCGGGAAGGCATTGTCATCCCCGTTTTGAAACCTGGAAAGACCTCTCTGGCGGTGGACAGCTACCGTCCCATTAGCCTCACCAACGTTCTTTGCAAGTTGCTTGAACGGATGGTGAGCCGGCGCTTGCATTGGGTACTGGAGTCTCGGGGCCTTCTGGCTCCGTCTCAGGGTGGGTTCCGTAGAGGCCGCTCCGCCACCGACAATCTGGTGAGCCTGGAGTCAGCCATCCGTACTGCCTTTGCCCGCCGTCAGCACCTGGTCGCTGTCTTTTTCGACATGCGGAAGGCGTACGATACGACATGGCGTCATCACATTCTTTCTACGCTTCATGGATGGGGTCTTCGGGGTCCTCTGCCGATTTTTATCCGCAATTTTCTGTCGTGTCGTACCTTCCGCGTGCAAGTCGCGGCCTCGTATAGTTCCTCCCACGTCCAGGAGAACGGTGTGCCACAGGGCTCTGTTTTAAGTGTCTGTCTGTTTTTAATAGCCATTAACGGGCTTGCTGCGGCCGTGGGAAATTCTGTCTCCGCTTCCCTGTATGCTGATGACTTCTGCCTTTACTACAGCTCTACTGGCATTGCAGCTGTTGAACGTCAGCTACAGGGCGCTATCCGTAAGGCGCAGTCTTGGGCTGTAGCACATGGGTTTCAGTTTTCGGCAGCCAAGACCCGCGTTATGCATTTCTGCCGGCGCCGAACAGTCCATCCTGAGCCGCGGCTTTATCTTGCCGACGAACTTCTTGCTGTGGTGGAGACTCACAGGTTTTTGGGGGTGGTTTTCGATGCCCGGTTGACTTGGCTACCTCATATCCGGCAGCTTAAACAGACGTGTTGGCGGCATCTAAACGCTCTGAGATGCTTGAGCCACACCCGCTGGGGCGCCGACCGCTCTACCCTGTTGCGGCTCTACCAGGCGTTAATCCAGTCCCGTCTGGATTATGGGTGCCTGGCTTATGGCTCAGCATCCCCATCTGTGTTACGGGTGCTGGACCCAATTCTCCACAGCGGGATACGCCTTGCCACTGGTGCTTTCCGCACCAGCCCTGTGGACAGCGTACTAGCGGAGGCAGGTGTACCTCCACTGCGGGTACGACGCCAACAATTACTGGCTGCTTATGCTGCCCATGTTTTTAGTTTGCCCGGGCATCCAAATTACCGTGTCCTGTTCCCGCAGTCGGTCGTCCATCTGCCGGACCGTCGGCCCCGGTCGGGTTGTCCGATCGCCGTACGCATCAAGGAGCTTCTCTGCGGGCTTGGGTTTTTCCCTGTTCCTCCTCCTTTCCAGGCACCTCTGTGTACACCCCCGTGATGTGTTCCTCGCCCTTGCCTTCGGCTCGACTTGGCACAGGGCTCGAAGGACTCGGTCCCTCCAGAGGCCTTCCGCCGCCGCTTTTATTCCATCCTTGCCACGTATCAGGGCTCTGGAATTGTTTACACCGACGGTTCGATGGTTGCTGGTCGTGTCGGGTATGCGCTAATTCTGGGGAACCATTCCGAACAACGGTCCTTGGTGGCTGGCTGCAGCGTTTACACTGCTGAGCTAGTCGCCATCTTTCGAACCCTAGAGTATATCCGCTCCTGCTCAGGTGAGTCCTTCGTGATCTGTAGCGATTCCCTGAGCGGTTTACGAGCTCTCGACCAGTGTTTTCCTCGTTCTCATCTGGTAATGGCTATCCATGAGTCCCTGCATACTCTTGCGCGTTGCGGCCGCTCTGTGGTCTTTGTGTGGACCCCCGGTCATGTCGGTATCCCGGGCAATGAACATGTTGACCGCCTGGCGAAAGAGGCCACGTGTAAACCATCTCTGGATGTTGGCCTCCCAGAGACTGATTTGCGGGCGGTCCCCCGCCGAAAAGTTTTTGCGCTTTGGGACGCTGAATGGCGCGATCGGATTACACCCAATAAACTCCGTGCCATTAAGGAGACGACGACTGTGTGGCGGTCATCCATGCGAGCCAACCGCAGGGACTCCGTCGTCCTTTGTCGGCTCCGCATTGGCCACTCCCGGCTAACACACAGTTATTTACTGCGCCGGGAGGACCCTCCTGTATGTCGCTGCGGGGCGGCTTTGACAGTGGCCCACATTCTGTTAGCCTGCCCCCTTTTAACTGTGGTCAGGCAGACATTTGCGCCGCCTGATATGCTCCCTGCCCTTTTAACAGACAACTCCACTATGGCTGACTTAGTTTTACGTTTTATTCGGGCAGGGGGATTTTATCATTTAATTTGAGTGTTTCTGTTTATTTTATTGTTTTGTGTTGATGCTGGCCTTTGGCCTATGATTTTCAACAGATTTTTTTTTAATGTGTTTCTAAGTGGTTGGCTTTTCCTTTTTTATTTCTATGGTCGGCCAACCACCGTCACACTCTGTGTGGTTTTAGTTCGTTTTGTCTTGTCTTTGTCTCAGTTTCTCTTGTTCTGTATCGTCTGTGATCTCTTCTGTTCCTCGTTTTTATTCTCTGTGGGTGTTCTTTGCCTTTGGACAAAGGGACCGATGACCATAGCAGTCTGGTCCCTTTAATCCCCCAAACCAACCAACCAACTTCATCATGGGGAGTGTTATCAGGAGAATAGGTAACAGCCATATACCCCTCAA